>NC_134358.1:466659033-467029467 GCF_048569485.1 Anomaloglossus baeobatrachus
TAAAAAATGAACTTTAAAATTAACTTTGTTAGTGGAAAAACTAATATAAACATTTTTAGTACTATGCAATTTAAGCAATTGTACCTCATTAAAATCCCACGTGGATACATCATTGAAGGAGCAGTTTCTCAGGAGTACCTCTTCATTTGTTACATCCAGACACAGAGACTTTGACGCTCTTAATTTCAACTTCTTATCATAATAAATCAGTAGCTAGGGAGAAAAACATTGGTAAATTCATAAACAATTAAAACAAGTAAAGCTCAGTATTTATACTCATAGTAAAGTGCTAGGGCAGTATAGCAAAGCACCGCCAAATGGACTTCAGAAACAACTTCACCATTATCTACTGTATGCAAAAATGTGGCAGGTGTAGGGGAATGAAAAGGTCTATGAAAAGATTGTCTAGATTGGTCACTAAACCTATAGCATGGCACTGGTGCAGATACTGTCCCTAGAGCAAATTAAATCTGCTTTCTTGTGGAGATCGTTTTATATAGTGCGTGAATAAGTATTGTATGTGTCATCAATTTCCTAGTAAATATATTTCTAAAGGTACTATTGACGTTGCTTTCTCACCAGATGTCGGTTGAAACCCATCCAATCCACACAGTCAAAGAAATCAAGCCATAGAGGACCATAAATTAAGTTATGTGTAATAATGAGAAATGACACAGGGAAAAAGTATTGAACACACTTGTTAAATGTAAATGCTTGTGTAAGTGATGTTGAGCAAACTTTAAACACACTTGAACATGTTTTATGTTCAGCAATGGAGTCTTGCGTGGTGAGCGTGCATACAGGTCATGGTGGTTGGGTGCATTACTGGGTATGTTCTTTGAAATAATTGTACCTCTTGATTCCAGGTCTTTCTGTAGCTTTCCACAGGTGGTCCTTGGCCCCTAGACAACTCCAATTCTTTTCAATCTTCTGTCTGAAATCTTGCAGGGAGCACCTTGTCATACCAAAATCATGTTGTTTCCACTTTTCATTATGGCCCCAACAGTGCCCACTGGAACCTTCAGTAGCCATAATACAGAAGTGGAAGAACATTATTTCACCATGACCATGACCATGACCATAAGCTCCCCGCAAGATTTCAGACCAGTAAAAATAATTATCAGAAGACTTGTCCAAGAGTCTAGGACCACGTATGGAGAGCTACAGGAAGACCTGGAATCAGCAGGCACAATTGTTTCAAAGAAAACGTTAAGTATTGCACTCAAAATCCATGTCCTGTATGCACGCTCATCATGCAAAACTTCACTGTTGAACAAAAAGCATGTTCAAGCGCGTTTTAAGTTTCCTTTTGCCATTCGCTTGGTACTTCCCTGTACCTAGCGTGACAGTGAATCGAACTGGTAGTTACCGACATCTGATTAGAAATTCAAACCAATAGCACCTTTACAAATATATTTACTTAGAAAATTAATGACATGTTCAAAACTTATATCACCCACTATGTATACTTAATTATATTAAATAATACATTTTAAATATATACTAAAGAAAGATTTTGATTTTTGTTAATAAAAATCCCTTTAGATTGTGACTTTTAGGATCGCTACTTCCAATAGGTGGCGCTGTGCTAGAGTTTGTCTCCTTTACTGGAGAGACAATTTGAATATTTCCCAGAGGGGCATTGCAGCTATAAGTCCCCTTACCTGGCAGCCAGACTGGCTTGCAAAGTCTCCTTAAGGAGAATAGTGTTCCCCCGTGGTCCCCACATAGCTTTCTCATGAGCCAGATCAGACACCCCCATACTTTGCACTGACGAGGGGCAAGCACCCCGAAACACCGTGTCTGCAAATTGGGATTCTGATCTGGCTTATATATGCTGAGTCATATTGCAAAGGATTGTTGAAAATCCACTTGTGACTTTTAGGATCGCTACTTCCAATAGGTGGCGCTGTGCTAGAGTTGGTCTCCTTTACTGGAGAGACAATTTTAGATTGTGAGAAAATTTTTCGGATGTAAGAATAATTTTCTTTAAGTGTTCATAACCAACATTTAACGTTACCACCTATTTATCCCAGAGGGTAAACTGTTACCAACCTTGAAAGTGTGGCGCCCTGGGCAAGCCAGGACGTCACAGGTACTGCAACAACACACCCCACACCTCGGTTAGGAACATCTAAGTCAGACACAAATCCTTGTTGCCTCCCTCCAGGGGCTGATGTCCACACCAGGTGGGGCGGAGCCAGGTGGTTGGCTCCTCCCACCGAGGAGTTCACAGTACTGGAGGCGGGAAAAGGAAGGGAGTTGAGTCGAGTTGAGTTGTGGAGTGTACAGTGTGAGTTAGGGAAGTGGTAGTGGAGGAACTGACTGGCCGTGTCCGGGTACGTGGCCCGGGTACCTGACAGCAAGGTTGGCAGACGGTGGTGACCGTCTGCAGGAGAGGCCGATTGGCGCACAACCGTAAGAACCGGGGACGGGCGGTGGCCCGCCGGTACCGGATCGGGGAGCGAAGAGAAGCCAGCACCATCCGGCAGGGCCTACGGACCCTGACCAGGCTAGGAGTTGCCGTTAAACCGGTCAAATCCGTCAGCGACGGGAACCTCCGGGGTTTCCCAGCAGTAAAGACCCGACTGAAGGCAACCGTCCAAACCGTGAGGGAGAGAAAGCTACCGCCAGAGCTAGAGCTCCCAGGGCCAGAGCCTGCAGGCAAACAGGGGCTCCCTTAGCCAACCTACTGCTGGGGAGCGGGATACCGGTGGGAAGCCATCGGGGCCGAGAACATAACACCGGTGCAGGGAGAGACAGTTACCTACCGGGATTGACCGTCGCAGCCGTCTGTGGGACTCGTCCATCCAGCCGGTTGTTTTACCAGAGACTCCGTGTGCGTTACTGGCTGAGTAAGTACCACTGTGCCGTCTGGCACTGCGCTGCCCCGTGACCCTGCACCTGGCCAGGCCCCGCAATCCACCAAACAGACAACAACTCCGGGCCCCGGGACTACCAAAGTCCCCCTACCCACGGAGGGGAGAGAAACATCCCAGCTGCTCCCTGTCATCGCTCCCGGGATCCCCGTACAGAGCAGCGGTGGTGCCCCAACCTCACCACACACCGTGGGTGGTGTCACAAACCGACATCCCAAACACCAACAAACCACCCCTTTCACTCACGGGCGAGGAGTGCCGCTCGAGTCCCCGGATCCGACCCACCGCTCGAGCCACCGAGCAGGAGCAGCGCCGGACCCGAGCGTAGTGAGCGCAGCGCCCCGCCGCCAGCGACAAAAGCATGGTTCTGAAATACCCCATCTGAATGGGGAGATGGCTATGCATGTGCGCCACCCCTTTATTCATATTATATTGGAATACTGTATGGGAAATCTTTGGCTCGTATGTAGTGCCAGTGTGAATAATGCTTCATTCCAATACAGCATTTTAGTGCCCTGTTCTCTGGATTGGTAGGGATATGATTCCTGTGACCCACACTGATCCACAGGTTATTATTAGAAATGGGTGAGCACTAAAATGCTCGGGTACTCTGTCCTCAAGCTAAGCAGGTCAGACGATCTGAGGGCTCGTGCGCACGTTGCGTAATTGCATGTATTTACGCTGCGTATAGCAGTGCAGCATAAATGCATGTGTCCTGCGTCCCCTGCACAATCTATGTGCTGTCAAATCGCTGCAGAAATTTCAGCAGTTACATGCGCATGAGTTCTGAAAGAGCTCAACTCGAGTAACGAGTATAGTCAAAGTTAATGATTGGGTACATACAACCAGCCATAAACACAGCATTTCCGAGGGAAGAGATGGCAGAGGGTTTTTTTTCTTGACAAACTATATCTAAAAATGTTCTTTTTATCCCTCTGGAGACCAATTCAGACACTGCAAATAGCTGACACCCCAATCAGTGAAGGGAGGCGGCTTTTTGTGTTCTTGTTTCATGGACAACACATCCAAGCACCTGCGATACTTGGCGGAGCACTGAGGGCACCGGAGTACCCCGATGCTCAATTGAGTATCGAGCAGTGGCGAGTACGCTTGCTCATCACAAGTTATCACCCAGTGGATAGATGATAACATTCAGTGTATAGTTACCTATATATATTTATACAGTGCTGGCCAAAAGTATTGGCACCCCTGCAATTCTGTCAGAGAATACTCAGTTAATTCCTGAAAATGATTGCGAGGTAACCCTTTAAGAAGATGAAAACAGGCTATTTGTGAAATATAAAAATATGTGAATTATGGATTTACTGATAGATTTGATTTAAAACGTAACTGTATTTTCATCAAATTGTGTATAATTCAAATGTACAAGCGTTTTTAAGAAACTTTGTAAGGGTATGTGCGCACTAGGCGTTTTTTTCACGCAGCGTTTTTATGTGCATTTTTGTCTAAAAAACGCACCCGCGGCTAAAAAACGCGGCAAAAACGCATGCGCTTTTGCCGCGATTTGGTGCGTTTTTTGCTGCGTTTTTACTCACTGCGTTTTTAATCAGTGCACAATGCCATTAACCCCTTCACGACCTTGGACGGATCTATCCGTCCAGGATCGTGTCCCGTTAAGCCCCGCCCCCTGCCGCGGGCAGGCGGCGTGGATCGGCACACATATCAGCTGTTTTCAACAGCTGACATGTGTGCCTGCTAGCCGCGGGTGGAATCGCTTCCACCCGCGGCCATTAACCCCTTAAATCTTGCTGCCAAAGTCTGGCAGCAAGATTTAAATGCGCGCGGCCATGTTTGTTACTTACCGCCGCCCCCACCGGAAGTCACGTGTGTTATCACGTGACTATCGGTGGTTGCCATCGTAGCACAGGGTCATGTGATGACGCCTGCTGCTATGATCTTTCACTTTCATTTTCCCTCGGCCGAGAGCAGAGGGAAAACCAAAGTGAGTGAATCTGCTGATTACAGCGGTATTGCTGTGATCAGCAGATAGCGATCAGCGATCGGATTGCTGATTGCTATAGCCCCCTAGGGGGACTAGTAAAATAAAAAAAAAAAGTAAAAAAAAAAGTTTTAAAAAATAAAAAAAAAAAAAAAAAACCTAAAAGTTCAAATCACCCCCCTTTCCCCCCATTGAAAATTAAAGGGTTAAAAAATAAATAAATATACACATATTTGGTATCGCCGCGTTCAGAAATGCCCGATCTATCAAAATATAAAATCAATTATTCTGATTGGTAAACGGCGTAGTGGCAAAAAAATTCCAAACGCCAAAATTACGTTTTTTGGTCGCCGCAAGTTTTGCGCAAAATGCAATAACAGGCGATCAAAACGTAGCGTCTGCGCAAAAATGGTACCATTATAAACGTCAGCTCGAGACGCAAAAAATAAGCCATCACTGAGCCATAGATCCCAAAAAATAAGAACTCTACGTGTTTCGGAAAATGGCGCAAAACGTGCGCCACTTTTATTGGACAAACTTGTGAATTTTTTTTAACCCCTTAGATACAAGTAAACCTATACATGTTTGGTGTCTACAAACTCGCACCGACCTGAGGCATCACACCCACACATCAGTTTTACCATATAGTGAACACCGTGAATAAAATATCCCAAAAACTATTGTACGATCCCACTTTTTTTGCAATTTTTCCGCACTTGGAATTTTTTTGCCGTTTTCCAGTACACTATATGGTAAAACTTATGATTTCATTTAAAAGTATAACTCGTCCCGCAAAAAACAAGCCCTCATATGGCAAGATTGACGGAATAATAAAAAAGTTACGGCTCTTGGAAGAAAAGGAGCAAAAAACAAAAACGCAAAAACGGAAAGTGCCCGGGGGCTGAAGGGGTTAAAGATTGTTGATGAAAAAAAAAAAAAGGTCTGATGTCATTTCCTTCTTCAAAATGTTCTTGTATGCAGGAGAGCAGACAGCTGCAGAACTAGTGTATGCAGGAGAGCAGACAGCAGCTGCAGAACTACAAGTCTCAGCATCCTCCATTCACTAGTGTATGCAGGAGAGCATACAGCAGCTGCAGAACTACAAGTCTCAGCATCCTCCATTCACTAGTGTATGCAGGACAGCAGACAGCAGCTGCAGAACTACAAGTCTCAGCATCCTCCATTCACTAGTGTATGCAGGAGAGCAGACAACAGCTGCAGAACTACAAGTCTCAGCATCCTCCATTCACTAGTGTATGCAGGAGAGCAGACAGCAGCTGCAGAACTACAAGTCTCAGCATCCTCCATTCACTAGTGTATGCAGGACAGCAGACAGCAGCTGCAGAACTACAAGTCTCAGCATCCTCCATTCACTAGTGTATGCAGGAGAGCAGACAGCAGCTGCAGAACTACAAGTCTCAGCATCCTCCATTCACTAGTGTATGCAGGAGAGCAGACAGCAGCTGCAGAACTACAAGTCTCAGCATCCTCCATTCACTAGTGTATGCAGGAGAGCAGACAGCAGCTGCAGAACCACAAGGCTCAGCATCCTCCATCCAGGACTGTATGCAGTTTTTTGCCCAAAAAGAAAAAAAAAATGACATGGGCTTCGCCATATTTTTGTATGCTAGCCGGGTACAGCAGGCAGATACGGGCTGCCCCCAACCCCCAGCTGCCTATTTGTACCCGGCTGGGAACCAAAAATATAGAGAAGCCCTTTTTTTTAATTATTTCATGAAATAATTTTAAAAAAAATATGACGTGGGCTTCGCCTAATTTTTGAGTCCAGCCGGGTACAACTAGGCAGCTGGGGATTGGAATCCACAGTGCAGGGTGCCCATGCTTTCTGGGCACCCCCACTGCGAATTGCAGTCCGCAGCCACCCCAGAAAATGGCGCTTTCATAGAAGCGCCATCTTCTGGCGCTGTATCCAACTCTTCTAGCTGCCCTGATGCCGGGTGGCTAGCTAGGTAATAATGGAGTTAGGGCTAGCTGTATATTATCAGCTAGCCCTAAGCCCGAAATTCATGGTGTCACGCCAATATTAGACATGGCCACCATGAATTTCTAGTAATGATAAAAAAAAAAACACAACACAGAAAAATATTTTTATTAGAAATAAAACACAACACAATTAGTGACTCCATCTTTATTGAAATAAACCCCCCTCCGCAGTAATCCTGGGTCAGGGTCCCGCGCCGTCCAATCCGGATCCAATATCATCTGATCGGTTTGCTGGAAGGCAAAGCGATCAGATGATGTGTCAGGATCAAGTGCCTGAATCCCATCACACATCAGCTGATTGTATAAAAGCCGATTATACAATCAGCTGATGCATCAGTAGAAAAAAAAAAAATAATACTCACGTCTGTGCTGTGCTGATTATTACCGGCAGCTCCTGGAGCGATCGATTGGACAGGAGTCTGATCCCGTCCGATCGCAGCAGGAGCTGCCGGTAATCAGCTGATGAAGTCCCCTGATGGCAGGATCAGCTGATAGCCGGCCGGGCGCGAAAAAGCCGGCGAGACTACGATCAGCTGATGCGTCAGGTGACTGCATCAGGTGATCCACCGCCAGGTCCTGCAAGCAAGGTCCTGCCCCGGGGAGACTGCACACAGCCAGAGCGGCGGTACCGGGAGGAGCTGGGAGCGGGCATGGCACCGGGACCCTGCGGACAGGTGAGTATATATGACATTTTTTTTTTCTACTGTTCACTTTGGTTTTCGCCGCTGCCTCCACCTCCCGCCCAGACATGGCGCCGCACGGAGCTGACATGCACCGGACGGGAGGTGGAGGCAGCGGTGACGGTACCGGGAGGATTCCTGCTTCTGTGTTTACCAACAGAAGGAATCCTCTTCCTGTACACGTCACTGTAGTGCCCACCCCTTGCGTTTATAGCTGCGTTTTTAGTCATAGAAACGCGGCTATATGCGTTTTTCATTGCGTTTTTAACATCTCATTGAATTCAATGAGTGAAAAACGCAGTGGAAAACGCAGAAATAATTGACATGCTGCGTTTTTGTGGTCACCACAAAAACGCAGCTAAACAAAAACGCTGTGTGAGGACAGCACTTCTGAAAACCCATTGACATTGCTGGGGAAGCAATGTCACTGCGTTTTCAGCACAAAAACGCGGTAAAAAATGCCGCTAAAAACGCGGCAAAAACGCCTAGTGCGCACAAGGCCTAAGACAGAGTTGAGCTGATTTGATGGTGAGTTCAGGAGGCAGGGGGAGGGGAAGAAGTGTTGTCTGATAAGTGGGGAAGGAAGCTGATTTTGCTGATAACATGCATTACACGTCAGTGATTCTGGGACGTTTGTGCTTTTTTTTAAACGTACCAGAATCCCGGACATACGCAGACCCATTATAATGAATGGGTCTGCTCACACGTCAGTGATTTTTCACTGCACGTGTCTCCGTGCGGCGTACCCGCGTGTGCGTGATTGCTGCACGGAGACATGTCCATTTTTTTCTGGCATCACTGATGTTCCACGGACCACGCAGTGGTGTGGTCCGTGAAACACGTGCCAGAAAAAAACGTGCTTTTAAAATAAAAAAACATTTTAACTCACCCGGCGTCCAGCGATGTCCTCTGCAGCCCGTTCTCCCTGCTCCTTCTGTGCCGGCTGATTACTGTCGCGCATATTCATTATGCGCGACACAGCCAACCCGGAAGCAGCTCCTGCAGGGGTCACCGCCAGCCGGATACTGCGTCGCGGGAGCGATCAGCACCATGGACAGCGGGAGCGGGCGCAGGTGAGTGAATCTCTAAGTGCAATCACGGGCCACGGAGAACGGAGCCCGGATTGCACTTAGACAACCCACGTGTGCCGTGATTTTCGGCACACGCAGGGACATGTGCGTGTTTTACACGCCAGTGAAAAACGTCTGTGTTTTTCACTGACGTGTGAAACGGGCCTAAGTCAGAGGAGTCAGACTGTAGGTGTCATGTAACACTGCTCATTATTTTCTATGGGGAGGGGGACAAGGAGTGAGCAGCAGGGAAGGGAACAGGGAGAGGCTGACAGAAAAAAATTGTGGACAGCTTTGTAACAAGCATTTGCCCTCACATCAGAGTTTGATTTAGATCAAGACAGCTCAGCTCTGCTGCATAATGTCCTCGATGTTTCTGCAGAATGTCTCTGTGAACTATAAAGTGAATGAAGAGCAGGTATTCCCCTCTCTGTGTGATCTATGGGAGAAATCACTGCAGCTCCTGTCTGCCCCTTCAGGTCCCAGTGGGATTGCACATAATATATAGTTAAAAGAAAAAGGTTTTGGTACCGTGTTAGCCAGTTGAAAAATGATTGATTGCTCTCAGTGAGAGAAACAAAATTAAAATTTTGTAGTTGTGATACCTTTTGATGGCTAACTAGTTAGCCATTAAAAGGTATCACAACTACAAAATTTTAATTTTGTTTCTCTCACTGAGAGCAATCAATCACATAATATATAGAACACGGAGAGGGGGGAACTGATGAGAATGCGGAAAAGAAGTCACATAATGGCCAGAATTAGCTTATTCTCTATATGCACACCACAAAGGGCAGCTTGTTCTGAATAGTTTCTTCAAAGCACAGTTACCCTTTAATTATTTTTTGTGTTTGCCACATACAAATACAATTTTGAAAAACAAAATAAAACTACCTGATTTGGGTTGTCATCACAATGGGAAAGCTCTACCAGCTGAACGCTTCCATTATAGGAATACTGCACGCACTGTCCAGCATCTGAGTTTAAAAGCTGTAAGAAAAGATGGAGTCAAATGTTTTTTCGATTGCAAGATATTGATTACCTATCTGTTGAATACATCATCAATGTGAGATCGGTGCAGCAACACGAACTCTGCCCAACTGTAATAAGCTCCAGTGATTTACACATTGAACTGAGCTGAAGTGCACTTCAGTGTGGAGCTGCTGCCACATACAGATGATCACAGTTTTTACACACACACACACACACACACAGACACACACACACACACACACACACACACACACTATTACAGACCAAAAGTTTGGACACACCTCATTCAAAGAGTTTTCTTTATTTTCATGACTCTAAAGATTGTAGATTCACATTGAAGACATCAAAACTATGAATGAAAACATGTGGAAAGAAATACTTAAAAAAGTGTGAAACAACTGAAAATATGTCTTATATTCTAGGTTCTTCAAAGTAGCCACCTTTTGCTTTGATTACTACTTTGCACACTCTTGGCATTCTCTTGATGAGCTTCAAGAGGAAGTCACCAGAAATAGTTTTCCAACAGTCTTGAAGGAGTTCTCAGAGATTCTTAGCACTTGTTGGCCCTTTTGCCTTCACTCTGCCGTCCAGCTCACCCCAAACCATCTCGATTGGGTTCAGGTCTGGTGACTGTGGAGGCCAGGTCATCTGGCGTAGCACCCCATCACTCTCCTTCTTAGTCATATAGCCCTTACACAGCCTGGAGGTGTGTTTGGGATCATTGTCCTGATGAAAAATAAATGATGGTCCAACTAAACGCAAACCAGATGGAATAGCATGCCACTACAAGATGCTGTGGTAGCCATGCTGGTTTAGTGTAACGGGGTGCCGGGGGTGCCTCGGGGGTTGTAGTCATGGCCCCTTTTTCTATCAGGCTAACCCCCGGCTCCGCCGTCACTATTGGGACAGGAGATTGCTTGGTGGGGCAGAGTGTGGTGGTACAGAGAACGCTGTCAGACGTAGAAAGACTTTGCAGACGGAGATCAGTTGAATCAGAAGGCATGTTTATTGCACGCATCTTCACAACAGAGGCAACAATCTGATAGCGTCGTTTCACAACTTCTGCTGGGGGGGGAAACCTCTTCTTGTCGTCTCCTCTCGTGGGGATGTGCCCGGCTACTCTACTTCACCTGGGCTCCCACTCCGGTTACCGCAGACTTGACCCCCCCAACTTTGTTTCACCATAGAGGACACTTTCTCTTTCCCTTTCCTTCGTTAGCTGTTCACCTAGCTCCCACACTCTGCCCCCGCTGCTCCTTCTCCCCTGTCCCGGACTCGACTGCCTCAAACTCAAACTTTTTCTCTACAACAATTTCTCTCCCTCCCCCTTCTGCTGCCGGCTCCTCCTTTCTTCTGCACTGTTTCTATGGGGACAGCCGTCCCACCCGGCCACTAGGGGAAACTCATCTATACAGTAAAACATAAACATTAATATTAACGGCTTTGTCTACCCCAGCGGGGGTATCTTCAGGGGGGGAAAGTACGCCTCCTTGTAAGGGGTCCGTCCACCCCTTACATTAGTATTCCTTCAATTTTGAATAAATCCCCAACAGTGTCACCAGCAAAGCACCCCCACACCATCACACCTCCTCCTCCATGCTTCACGGTGGGAACCAGGCATGTAGAGTCCATCCATTCACCTTTTCTACAAAGACACGGTGGTTGGATCCAAAGATCTCAAATTTGGACTTATTAGACCAAAGCACAGATTTCCACTGGTCTAATGTCCATTCCTTGTGTTCTTTAGCCCAAACAAGTCTCTTCTGCTTGATGCCTGTCCTTAGCAGTGGTTTCCTAGCAGCTATTTTACCATGAAGGCCTGCTACACAGTCTCCTCTTAATAGTTGCTCTAGAGATGAGAAGGTGTGTCCAAACTTTTGGTCTGTACTGTATATGTATATATACAGTATATATATATATATATATATATATATATATATATATATATATATACTGTATACAGTGTTTACAAAACTATTACAAACTAACAAAACTATAGAAGTTTTAATTAATATTACTTGTCCTGTTGCCTTGAGAACTGGTTGCTTGGTGCTCATTGCAGGATCAATATTGGATAAAAACCATGCGAATCCTTTACATCCCAATCTCATGCGGAGTTGTTTCAGCTCAGTAACATCATTCATCTCTATCTAAGGCAGAAAAAAAATATGTTTTAATCCTAGATATTCATACAAGATGGAAGGAAAAATATCAATCCAAATAACTGAAATTATGCTAATCCAAGATACTTTAGTAGGATGGGACAGATTAATCCTCTTTCAAATTGTCTGTAGTTTCTGGCAATTCATTTTCATGGAAACAATGGCCTTCATTTTTTATAGATGTGAAATCTGTCAGTCAGATCTTGCTGTGTAATGTGAGGACATCGTGAGGTAGGGGCTGAGACACTGATTTCAGGGATGTACCATTTATTAGGTTGTCTGCTTTTACTTCAATATTTAACAGCAGGAGATTATCACTGCCCGGACTGGGCTCGTCTGATTGTTTGTGCTATATACCGCAATGCCATAGCATTGCTGTATATACTGGCAGTAAAAATCATGGTCTCATTTAATGTCTGGCCACAGGCAGAATTTCAAAGGAGCACTGCTATGGCAAGCCCAGAGATATTCAGCAGACCCCTTGCTGCCATAGCAATCCATCAACACTACACAATCATGTCATGAGTTCGCCGATGGGTGCTCAAAATGGTGTGCCCCCATGTTAAATTCTTAAGGCTGCTTTACACGGTACGACCAATTGTGCAATTTCACAATCGATCGTACCCGCCCCCGTCCTTTTTGCATCACGGGCAAATCGCTGCCCGTGTCGCACAAAGTCAGTAACCCCCGTCACACATACTTACCTCTCGTGCGACCACGCTGTGAGCGGCGAATGTCCACTTCCTGGAGTGGGAGGGACGTTCGGCGTCACAGCGACGTCACACGGCTGCCGGCCAATGGAAGCGGAGGGGCGGAGATGAGCGGGACGTAAACATCCCGCCCACCTCCTTCCTTCACATAGCCGGCGGCGGCCGCGTGACGCAGGTGAGCTGCTGTTCATCGTTCCCGGGGTGTCACACGGAGCGACGTGTGCTACCCCGGAAACGATGAACAACTAAATTAAACGATATTATGGAACCTAACGAGCAGTACACGACTCACGATTTGTGAGCGATACTGATCGCTAGGAGGTGTCACACAGGCTGTGCGCCCCAAAAACCGTGACCCCGACGATCTATCGCACAATAGATTGTCTGGTGTAAAGCAGCCTTAAGAGTCAGAGTTTCACAACGGGATTTAACAGATTAACAATCGCGGATGGGACTCTGCTCCACCTGCCATTGTTAGCGGCAGATCCTGGCTGTAAAACACAGCCGTTACCTGCTGGGTATGGGACCCTGTGAACCCGCTCCATACACCCACTTCCAACATGCACTGTACAAGTTTGAAGGATGTTGTAAAGGGGTTAATAAACTGCCCAAGGAGATGTGGAAAATATATATTGTTGAATGTTTTCCATTGCGTTAAGAACCCAGATGTCAGCGTCACATAGGTTGACTATACTTTTCAAAATGTAGCAGAGAAAGCTACGAGCAGAGACATAACAAGCAGAGACTAATAGGAGATTTCAGCTCAAGAGCCTTTAAAACTACATATAATCTGTAATGTCAGTTTCACAGACTTTGTATTTTTTTCTCATACAAAATGTTTAGTTTTTTTTCTGTGTCCTGGATCCATTTTTGGTCCATGCCTCAGATTTCACAATCTTTTGTTTCTTTTTTTTTTTTCTTCTTGTGTGAAACAAAACAGTTCCTAAAGGGACCTGACAGCTAATACAGACTGGTCAGTCCTCAGGCAGCATGTATCAGGCATTCAATGCATGAGTTTAGATATGCTTATTTGACTCTGAAATGCTGCAGTATTTCGGGTGAACACATACTTTATAAGCAGCACAGGAGACTAGTCAGACAAGCAGGTCCCCAGTCGCTTCTCCTCACTTGCTCCCTTGGAGTTACAGGTATCTTCCTGTATGCATGTGTGGCGCCCCTGACCTGGTCAGGCACCACTGAGTACTGCACCCATGCTGGGGACAGTACAAACAGGTAATCCAGAAGGCTGACCGAGGTGTGACTACACAGGCGCATAGTGATCAGGTCTCACACATGTACCTTTGAGAGGACCCCTGGGGATCCCAGGAGGGGGCAAAGCCTTCACCTCCACTTGAGGAGTAGAGGGGGCGAAGCCTCCATCTCCACTCAAGGGGTGTGGTAGAGAGCCTGGTTGCTAGGTGGCGTAGGCAAGAACAGGAGAGGAGGAGCAGTGAGCCAGTTTAGTGCAGCAGTCCAGGGAGAGCAGACGTCAGGAGCAGACCCTGGAGCTGTTGCAGTCTAACAGCGTCCGCGCAGTGACTACCGACGGGGGAGAACGGTCACTTGGTAGTGCTGCCCGAACCCCACACACAGCTGGAGAGAGAGCCGCGTAGTGGAAAGTACGGAGACTGTCAGGGAGTACCAGGCCCAAACGGGCGGCAGATCCCGGTGCGGGGATAGATCCACCTTTCCTTGCTAAACCTGCCGGTGTGGGGCCCTCAAAGCCCACGCCACAACACCCCAAAGGCCGCAGCCACGTAGCCACAGTTAGGGCCCATAGTTCACAGGAGGCAAGCAGCTGGAGTGATCTGGTCCAGGCGACAAGCAAACGGCAAACAAACGAGGGGAGCAGCTACTTCCCTGGGTGACCCCCATAGGGACTAAAAGTCGGGGTTACCACAAACCACAGAAGGGCTAAGGAAGGCGAGTCGGTAGTCACCCTCATCAGTCAGCCTGAAGGACACCTGGTTCCAGCCTGGTTCATCCCAGCTACGCCCGGGTTACTCACTCTGCCACCTTCTGTGAGTAAAACCCCTGAAAGACATTCTGCTTGTGCTGAGTTATTCTGCGCCTTGTGGTTCTACACACCTACACAGGGCCCTGGGGCTTGCCTCACTCTCAGGAGGCTATTACAACTGACTGCACCCACCATCAGCCCCAGGCATCCCTTAATCCGCAGTGGCGGTCCCCACTGACCGCAATTCTGAGAGTGGCGTCACGACAATCCTAGATAGAAGATTTCCTACCTGTGACAGGATCCAGCCGAGTGGAGTCCCTGAAGGTAATGCACCGACACTGCACTTGTGGGGCTTCACATCTGGCGTCACGAACAGGATAAGGACTAGACCTGTCCAGACAGGTGACCATGTGCCTGGGCGGTCCGCTTGAAAAATTGGAAGCGCCGCCATATTGCCACCATGAAAAGCGCGCTGAAAAACAACAGCAGCCCGCGCTGGGAGAAGTTACCGCCCACGAAGAGGTGTGGCTACCCAGAGATCCCCTGCAGAGTCCTGACCTCGCAAGTGAAGAGAGCGGAGGCGTTCAGAGACGTCGGGACAGAAAGGGAGCCAGAAGCCTGCTGCTGGAAGAGGCAGAGCAGAAACTGAAGAGCCTGCTACTGGAGGCAGCGACGAGTCCGCTGCTGGGAAATCGTGCAGAAGGAGGCGCAGAGGAAATGGCGTCTGAACGCAGAGACCCAGAGCCAGGCTCCGCTGCCTGGTGGTATCAGGAACTTGCCCAGTTCTGCGACCAACTGGAGGCCAGGGTCATACGACAGATCAGCGAGGAACGCACGGCGCTTCTGGAGATGGCTGCCGCGGTGCAGGCCTATGAGGAAAAAGCTGCGCGACGAGTGCCAGACCGAGCGGCGACGACTCAGACCCCGATGGTGCCACCGATGGGTGAGTCCAGTGTTGCCCCTGCCAGCGCGAGTGCCCCGACCCCTGCTGCCACGCCCGCGGTCCCTGAAGTGGCGCCCGGCGCGGCGACGCTGGACCAGGCCGCAGCAGCGATGCCCTGCCCGGCCCGCCAAGCCCAGGCCGCCGCAGCGATGCCCTGCCCGGCCCGCAAAGATCCAGCTGCCACCGCGACCCTCATCCATGCCGCAGGTGTGACGCTGACCCAGGCCGCCGCCTTGCTAGGCCCGGCCCGCCAAGACCCCACCGCAGCAGCGACGCTCATCCACGCCGCAGGCGAGGTGCTGAACCAGGCCGCAGCCACGCCAGGTGCGGCCCGCCAAGCTCCGATCGCTGCAGCGACGCCCGGCCCAGCCTGCACAGATCCCATCGCAGCTGCGACGCCAATTCAGGCCGCCGCAGCGATGCCCTGCCCGGCCCGCCAAGAACCGGCCACAGTAGCGATGCCCGCTAAGACTCCAGCTGCGACAGCGACGCTGATTCAGGCCGCCGCCATGTCGGGCGCGGCCCGCCAAGACCAGGCCGCCGCCATGTCGGGCGCGGCCCGCCAAGACCAGGCCGCCGCCATGTCGGGCGCGGCCCGCCAAGACCAGGCCGCCACCATGCAGGGCGCGGCCCGCCAAGACAAGAATGTACCTCTGTTTACCCCGGCCTGCAAGGCCAGAGCAGACACCGCTCCCCAGTCTAAGGAAGTCCCTGCTAGGAAGTCCCTGATAGGAGAGGACCCCGCATACTGGAAGCTGAAGGCTGACCTAGAGGCCCAGTTCCCACAGGAGATGGTGGATCGGTATCTGCTCCCTCCGCACACTCCCAAGGCGACTTCTGCAGCAACCACGCCAAAGAGTCCCCCGCCCGGGCCTGCTGATGAACACCCATCCCCAGCGCTGCCACAACAGGAGTGCTCAGAAGAACTAAGGGGGAGAGGAGGCCAGGAAGCTGAGGAGCTGACTCCGGAGCCATCAGCAGTGGATCCATGCCCCGAGCCAGAGATGCTGCCGTATTCCCGCTGGGATGAAGAGAGCCCGACACCCTCTGCTGAAGAAGATCTGTCCAGGTACCTCACCTGGGAGCCTGCAAACAGTGAAACCGCAACCCAGCAGAATCCAGCCCGTAGGACACGGCGCCGTAGCAGAGCAAAGTTTTCCCCTGCACCGCAGTCTCCAGAGCAGAAAGACGAAGTCATGGCCAGAGACTTGGAAGCGAAACGGTTCCTGAGAAGGGCCAAATCCCAGGTCAGAGGTCCACTTTGTCGTGGAGTTGTGGAAGACTTCAGCTTGAAGAGTGGATATGGCTTCATAGTAGCTCCTGGTATGAAGGAAGGCATCTTTGTTAACAGAAGAGACGTTAGAGCCCATTTGCCCAGAGGACATCCAGGAAGGAACTTACGGACAGGAGATACAGTGGAATTCACAATGCATCAAGGAGAAAGAGGATGGTATGCACTGGATGTTACCCCATGTCCCCGCAATCCCTACAGTGAACCTGCTGTCTCAACAGAAAAAGAAACAGATACAGAAAAAGAAACAGATACAGAAGAAGAAGGAAAAGACAGAGATGGAGAAAGCAACAGGTGCCGCAGCCCTACAGGCCCAAGCCCTGGTGAGGAGGAATCTATGTAGAGAAAAGTAAAGTACAGCAAGTTACAGTTTTGACCAGTTTGCAACGTTTATAAGTTTAAGCATGTGCCCACATGAACTAATGTGAGAAACCCATAAACCTTAAGGCTATGAACTGGCTATAGCCACAAACTCTCGCAGTGTAAATAGTTACCCCAGAGGTACCACCACCAGAGCCAGCCTGTTTAGGGGCTTGGCTCGCCTGCAACCAGGGAGCACGTCCGTTTATGGGGCCTTGGCTCGCCTGCAACCAGAGAGCACGCCTGTTTATGGGGCCTGGCTCTCCACCACAAAGAGGGTACCTGGTCAGCACCAACCGTGAAGGCCGCCTCTGGATCCTGCCAGAAGAGGCTGAAGGCGCGGCTCCACCAGGCCAGGTATACCCTGAAACCACCAGCCCATGAAAGCCGCCTCTACATCCTGCCAGAAGTGGCTGAAGGCGCGGCCAACGGGAGAGGCAGATTGGAGGAAAGGTCTGGGGAAGTGGATGGCCCAGACCTGGTTACCAAAAGAAACCGGTGACCTGCCTCCTGAAAGGGTTTAGGGTGGGTTAACGGACTTGTGGGTGGAGGGTGGTGATGTATGGTACCTGGTGGTTTTAAAAGTTTTACCATGTTTTACTGTTTTATGCATTTTAAAATGTTGTCTTGCAGCCCGAGGACGTGCTGGTGATAACTAAGGGGGAATGTGGCGCCCCTGACCTTGTCAGGCACCACTGAGTACTGCACCCATGCTGGGGACAGTACAAACAGGTAATCCAGAAGGCTGACCGAGGTGTGACTACACAGGCGCATAGTGATCAGGTCTCACACATGTACCTTTGAGAGGACCCCTGGGGATCCCAGGAGGGGGCAAAGCCTTCACCTCCACTTGAGGAGTGGAGGGGGCGAAGCCTCCATCTCCACTCAAGGGGTGTGGTAGAGAGCCTGGTTGCTAGGTGGCGTAGGCAAGAACAGGAGAGGAGGAGCAGTGAGCCAGTTTAGTGCAGCAGTCCAGGGAGAGCAGACGTCAGGAGCAGACCCTGGAGCTGTTGCAGTCTAACAGCGTCCGCGCAGTGACTACCGACGGGGGAGAACGGTCACTTGGTAGTGCTGCCCGAACCCCACACACAGCTGGAGAGAGAGCCGCGTAGTGGAAAGTACGGAGACTGTCAGGGAGTACCAGGCCCAAACGGGCGGCAGATCCCGGTGCGGGGATAGATCCACCTTTCCTTGCTAAACCTGCCGGTGTGGGGCCCTCAAAGCCCACGCCACAACACCCCAAAGGCCGCAGCCACGTAGCCACAGTTAGGGCCCATAGTTCACAGGAGGCAAGCAGCTGGAGTGATCTGGTCCAGGCGACAAGCAAACGGCAAACAAACGAGGGGAGCAGCTACTTCCCTGGGTGACCCCCATAGGGACTAAAAGTCGGGGTTACCACAAACCACAGAAGGGCTAAGGAAGGCGAGTCGGTAGTCACCCTCATCAGTCAGCCTGAAGGACACCTGGTTCCAGCCTGGTTCATCCCAGCTACGCCCGGGTTACTCACTCTGCCACCTTCTGTGAGTAAAACCCCTGAAAGACATTCTGCTTGTGCTGAGTTATTCTGCGCCTTGTGGTTCTACACACCTACACAGGGCCCTGGGGCTTGCCTCACTCTCAGGAGGCTATTACAACTGACTGCACCCACCATCAGCCCCAGGCATCCCTTAATCCGCAGTGGCGGTCCCCAGTGACCGCAATTCTGAGAGTGGCGTCACGACAATCCTAGATAGAAGATTTCCTACCTGTGACAGGATCCAGCCGAGTGGAGTCCCTGAAGGTAATGCACCGACACTGCACTTGTGGGGCTTCACACATGTATTTGGAGAGACCTGTCAGTTATTGTTAGTGGGTGGGGAGAAACCGCCTGTGACCTGCCTGTCTGACTATCCCAGATGCGTCTCAGTCGTGAAGCTTTTAAAGTTTTTCTTTGAAACAACAGAGGTCAAGACTGAAGTATACATGGTTGAAATCATACAGCCAGTGTCTGACACACACTGCCCATAGATCGGTCAACATGAATCAGCTGTTAGGTTCCCTTTCACTTCACCTATACATTTGTCATTGGGTGTGAGGAGATAACAGGGAACTGGGGCTCCTAATATGGCCCTCAGGTTAGGGGACCCTAGCTGTCCCTGATCCCAGAGATACTTCTAATAGTGAAGATGTCTGGACTGCCTTTCTTGCCCTGCTCCTGGACAGCTATATTCTAATACTCCCTCTCCCCAACCCCAGGGGAGGGCCGGGATGGAAGTGGCTGAACCCACAGATATGGACAAATGGGGAAACCAAAACTCTATTACACAACTAGCACACATGGAGATATAAGACAATATGTGAAAAGGAGGAAATAAAGAGCAGGGAGCAAATAACCAGATGACAAAAGGGTTTACTGTTGTGAATGTCATCCGAGTGGGTGCTGGTGTGGAGCTCCCTCTGGTGGCCAGGAATGGTAATGAAGCTGAGTCTGAATCTGTGACCCAGACAAGTGTTGGAGTTAATTGGGAATCCAGGAAATCCTATTGCAAATCAGCCTAGTGTATTTAGGAGAGCATTTTCTGCCTGGCTGCCACCGGTGATAATGCTTCCTGCCTGCTTCTGAAGATGTCTGGAGTTTTCCCTTCAGCTTCTCCCATTTTTTCTGTGCCTGAATCTGCTCCAGATAAGTTTGCTAGTTTCTGTGCTTAATTGCTGGAATTGCACTTAAGGTTGTTTCTGCTGATTCCATTTGATTCGTTGTTTGGTTTCTTGTAATTGAGAATCTGTCTTTCTGCTTCTGTGAGCAGGGCAGTTCCTCCAGCAAGAAAGGGAGCTTACTCCCTGTTCATGTTTGGATTATTTGCACTTGAATATTATTTGTTCTGTGATTTTGTTCCTTCCCATTATATCTGAAGTTCTGTTTACAGTGTCTGGCACAAGAGCACCTGATATAGTGGGGGAAAGACCGTGTAATCTTAGTATTTTTTTCCTATCAGTAGTTTGGTATTTTTTGCAGGGTTTTTTGCTGGCCGCAATCAGTTATCTGTCCTGTCCTGTCAAATCTAGTAAGTAGGGCCTCACCTTTGCTAATCTATATTTTCTATCCGTGTATTGTGATTTCTTACATCCCCGTTGTTGCATGTTGGGGGCTTGCTATTTCTTTGGGGACTGCTCCGAGGCAAGTTAGGATTCCTCATTTCTATCTTTGAGGTGTAGCACGTTTCTCAGGCAGTGACGAGGTGTGTAGGTGTGTTAGGAACATCCCACTGCTACTTATAGTGTTGTCTGATAGATAGGGGATTGCGGTCAGCTTAGTTTCCAACTACTCTTGTGGTTTTGTTTTTCCTGACTAATGGGTTTTTTTGTGGATGTCCACGGTTACCAGATCATAACAGTTTACACAGCACACCAAGCAGGAGACAATAAATCACCAGCAACTGGAATACAACAGCACACGGACCGGATTAGCAAAAGCTATAGTCGGCATGGGAAGACAGATTCCTCCATCTTAAAAAGGCGGTGAGTAATTGTGATAGGTCTCCCACAAAACATGTGATCCAAATGGTAACCAGCAGGCTAACAGAGATTAACTCCTGCTAGTTTAATCACTAATGAGCACACAGCTGGTCAACACCCGTTCTGTTGTTTACCTGCCATGTTTCTGTTACCTTCAGGAGATTATCATTGCCAGACTAGGTCAGCTAGAGGTCAGCTAGTATGGCACGCTCCCTGTAGTGATGATCACCTTACTGTCTATAGACATTGTATATAGAGAAGCTGGTGTGGGCGGGGCAGCTTCTCAGCTGTGCTGCATGCTAAATCTAAAAATTATTGTGAAGATGTAATTTACCCTCTCACTGTATATGCTGTACAGATTCCTATTTCAAGCTGGGTTCATTGTCTTATTTGAACCACTTCTGTGTACATTTCTATTGTTGTAGGTAATCACCCCCTAAAATGCAAGGTTATATCCTCTTGAGGCACTTCCATCCCTGGGAGTAGGGGGAGGTGGGCCTAGAGTCCAACTAGTGTAAACTCTGCTTACCTGGGAGATTCAGGCAGAGTGAGCTGAAACTTGAAGGGAGCAGGAGCTCCAGCCTGTGTGGCTGTGGACACAGACGGAGCTAGGCCTGTGTGGCAGCCCGTGGGATTGTGTGGAACTCTTTGGACTACTGTAAGGACGATTGCTTTGTAATCCGGTCCGAGGATTGTCGGGAAGGGCCCCCGAATCTGTTTTACGTGGACTTATCGTGTGCTGTTCCAGTGTTCTTGTGAATAAACCTGTTGGATCATCCTCGACCTGTTGTCTCTCCTTGCTCTGCTGTACACCCCGTCACAAACTGGTTGGCAGCGCTGGGATCAGAGCAGAAGGAATGGAGGACAATGGCTCAACATCAGGAACCAGCACTGCAGAGTACAAGACCTGGACTTTGGGGAGCCTGCAATCAAGGGCCCGTGAAGTAGGAGTTCATTTCAAAGGACTCTCCAAGGAGCAGCTGATTGAGGCGCTAGAAGGAGTCTGCTCGCAAAATGACGTGGAGGAAGGATCCTCACAGCAAAGGGAGGAAAGACGGGAGCTGGAGGTAAATACCCAAAAAAGTCAATGGATTGTGTGGTACAAGGAAAAGATGGCACTGCTTGGAGATGAGGCCACCATAGAAGATAAGAGGGAGGCCATGCGTGGAGCTGAAGAGAAGGAGCGCAGGATGGAGGAGATGGCACTGCTGGATAAGGAGCTCGCTGTGGAAGCCGCGAGAGGTTCCAGACAGACTGTAACCCCAGCACCCATCATAAGGGAACTTCCCAGGGTGTCCCGCAAAGACTTTAAGCCGTTCAATGAGGCTGCAGGCGACATTGAGGGCTTCTTCCAGGACTTTGAGCATCAGTGTCGATTAATGGAAGTCCCGGACAGGGAGCGTGTCCGGCATCTGGTTGGGCTCCTAGAGGGGGGAGCTGCTGAAGCCTATAGAGCTATGGACCCTCGGTGGAACTGTGAGTATGCGGAGATTAAACAGACTATTCTAAAACATTATGCTGTGACCCCAGACACTTACAGGACTCAGTTCCGTGCTTTAGCCTGTGATGGGGAAGTGTCTTTTAAGATATATGCTCATAGACTCAAACAAATATGTAATCGCTGGCTGGAGGCAGAGGAGGCCTTATCTTGGGAGACCTTCCTGCAGGTCATCCTAAAAGAACAATTCTTTGCCCAGTGCCCCGCTGAGATCCGGGAATGGGTGCGTGAGAGAAAACCAGCGACAGTGGAGGAAGCTGCTGCTCTCGCTGATGAGGCTCTCACCATCAAGCCTCAGTGGAGGGTTCTGTTGGAGGATGGAGAGACGCCTAACAGCTCCACAACACCGGATGCCCCCAGTTATTCTGTCCCCATTGTTCCCCGTTCCTCTAAGCCACCACATGTTGATACCCGTGTTAATGTGCCTCCAGTTGCTTCTACTGCACTTTCTGGAATACGCCGGGGAGAGGAAGTAACAGAGCACAGGTGTTATGTTTGTAGGCATCCCGGGCATTTGCAGGCCTCATGCCCAGCCAGGCCATGGAGGAATCATCCTCAAACCCCTACAGCACCTTCAGGTGGGAGCCGGCCTCCAAGTTCCCCTACCCCTTACCCAAGAGGACGCCTTGGATGTAGGGAGACCCAGCTCAGATGCTATCAATGTGGACAGCCAGGGCATCGGCAAGTCTCCTGCCCAGCTGTTCAAATGAGGACTGATCCTGCACCCAATCGGATTGTTAATTATTTACAGCCCAGTGCCATGGAGGAAGATGTGGCACCGTTATGTGAGGACTGGCCTAGTGACTCAGCCCCCCATGTTGCACCACCAGGAGTTTACGGGGTGCGACCCGCAGTTATGACGACTTCTGCTCATCGAGGTAAGCACTTGCAGGAGGTTGTGCTGGATGGACAGAGACTTGTTGGATTTTGTGACTCGGGTGCTTTCCTCACACTGGCTGATCCCCGAGTGGTTCGGCCTGAGGCAATCCATAGAGGACCTGGGATTGTTATTGAACTGGCTGGTGGACAATGGAGGACTATTCCCACAGCCACTGTGGATCTGAACTTTGGTTTTGGGGTCAGGCGATGCGTGGTTGGGGTGATGGGTGGTCTGCCTGCAGCTGTTCTCCTGGGCAATGATGTGGGAGAGCTACGATGCCAATTCGTGGCTGCATGAAGCCACATGTAAGTAACGCTCTGCCTGTGTGTACTTAACCAGTGACCTGTAGAGGTCCCTAGTACGTACACAAGTTGGGAGGGGGAGGGATTGTGAAGATGTAATTTACCCTCTCACTGTATATGCTGTACAGATTCCTATTTCAAGCTGGGTTCATTGTCTTATTTGAACCACTTCTGTGTACATTTCTATTGTTGTAGGTAATCACCCCCTAAAATGCAAGGTTATATCCTCTTGAGGCACTTCCATCCCTGGGAGTAGGGGGAGGTGGGCCTAGAGTCCAACTAGTGTAAACTCTGCTTACCTGGGAGATTCAGGCAGAGTGAGCTGAAACTTGAAGGGAGCAGGAGCTCCAGCCTGTGTGGCTGTGGACACAGACGGAGCTAGGCCTGTGTGGCGGCCCGTGGGATTGTGTGGAACTCTTTGGACTACTGTAAGGACGATTGCTTTGTAATCCGGTCCGAGGATTGTCGGGAAGGGCCCCCGAATCTGTTTTACGTGGACTTATCGTGTGCTGTTCCAGTGTTCTTGTGAATAAACCTGTTGGATCATCCTCGACCTGTTGTCTCTCCTTGCTCTGCTGTACACCCCGTCACAATTATGATTGTGTCAGAAGCACTGCACCCAGTAATCTAAGTGATACATTGTAGGATTCAGGGTCTCTTTGCCTACATCATGCTGCTCTGATGAGATAGCAAAAACCTGCTGACAGATTCCCTTTAAGGTCTAAATATTTACCACTCTGTGATGACAGATTTTGAAAATGGTGAAATCACCTTAGGTATCTTAGGTTCATCAGAGCTGATTCAGCATGCTAATATGGTAGTGAAAAATATTCCTGGTGTCATCAAAGATACTGTTGGAAAACTCAACTGTTCAACTGAATGTGATGACGAAAGTGGGCAATTAATATATGGTATAAACCTACACAAAGAGGTGTTAAAAAAATATATACATTAAATTCTTACCGGCTTAATTACCAATTCCTTTCCTATATTATGGTAGAAGATGTCTTTGTAAGAGTCCATCCAAACCTCTGCTATTCGAATTTTATTTTTTAGTAATGTTTCATTGTGATATGTATTATATGTATTATTCTTAAGCAAATGGCCAACTCTCGAACATGGAACGATTTCTAATGATCCACCACAAAGCCAAACCTGAGAAGGAAATCAGTTGCAAATCGCTAAATTCATTCATATTTAAAGACTACGGCATAATAGTACTCACAGATTTTCATCCACTAAACATGCTGGGATTGCCTTCCAATCACAGGAATGCCAAAACCATCTTTGCCACTGGCATTACTGTAATTGGGAGGCGCAGTGGAAAAAAATGACTTACTGAGTTTCCCTGTGGCTGTCACACTACTTAAGGGGTATGCTCATTAGATCTCTTACATATGACCTGCTTCCCCCACTCTCCCTCTCTGGCGCCGTCTGTGATTGGCTGCAGTCAGACTGCGGCATGCCGGTATCTCTGATTGGATGCCATCCAGAGGCTGTCTGAGTCCCCTAATGGATTGTAAAAATAAATAAAAAAATAAATAAAATATTGCAGGGTATCCCATATATATATATATATACCCAGCACAGATAAAGCATATAGCAATAGACTGCGGCTCCAAGCCATGTGCTTTCTCTTGGCTGTATAATACAATAAGAGAGACCCCATGTGGCTTTTAAAAAACATATTTAAATCCATAAATAATAATAAAAAAAGGGTGTGATCTCCCCAATTTTAATACCCAGGCAAGATAAATCCTACAGCTGGGGGCTGGGATTCTCAGGCTGGGTATACCCATGGCTATTGGCCCCTCCAGGCTAAAAATGTTAGCCTGAAGCCACCCAGAATTGTTGCATCCATTAGATATGACAATCCTGGCCCTTTACCTGGCTCACCCCGATTGCCCTGGTGTGGTGGCAATCGGGGTAATATACGGGGTTAATGACAGCTCATAGCTGCCACTAAGCCCTAGATTTGTAATTGAGAGAGATCTATGAGACCCCCCCCCCATTACTAATGCTGTAAGTAAAAACAAAT
Source organism: Anomaloglossus baeobatrachus (assembly GCF_048569485.1). Lineage (NCBI taxonomy): Eukaryota > Metazoa > Chordata > Amphibia > Anura > Aromobatidae > Anomaloglossus > Anomaloglossus baeobatrachus. The sequence continues at coordinate 466,684,256 of NC_134358.1, forward strand.
AAACACAAAAATCTTTTATTTTAAAAAACAAGTAATGCATATGTATGAGATCTAATGAGCGGACCTGGAAGTCTGTCCTGCTTTAATCCTCATAATACTCTGACAATATTATTCCCAGAAACCAAATGTGAGTCAGAAATGCATCCAAGCATCTTCCCCATGCTGTTCCCACTCAATGTCAGCAATTTTCCATTAATTTCAGCATTTTTACAGCCCATCCAGGTCCACTTTCTTCTGAAAATTATTTGAGTTTCCAATTGACTTGCTATTTGTGACGAATACATGAATAATAGCAATTATTTGACTTGAATAATGCAAACCCGAATATTTCGCCATTCGACCATCTCTAATAAGGAACCAAAAGAATCTTATTGCACATAACATTGTAGGACGTTTAATCCTGGAATGCTTTGGCATTGGTTGATGTCAGGGGCTTTGGTGAATCCCTGGAGAAACTGAAATCTAGCACATGCACACAACCCCAAAATGACATAATGAGGTAAAAAGATTGACATCAGGCACCTCTGCGGGTGAGGCATCAACCTACTTAAAATTTATAAATCACATAGGTTAGCTTGTCTCACTCTGCCAATATGTAAATTCAGGCATCAGGACTGGATGCATTAGGCAGATGTGATCAATGAATGATGTCTTCGGACTAATCTGCAGTTCCTTAAGGCCCCTTTCACATGTCAGTGATTCTGGTACGTTTGTGCTTTTTTTTAAACGTACCAGAATCACTGACATACGCAGACCCATTATAATGAATGGGTCTGCTCACACATCAGTGATTTTTCACTGCACATGTCTCCGTGCGGCGTACCCGTGTGTGCGTGATTGCCGTACGGAGACATGTCCATTTTTTTCTGGCATCACTGATGTCCCACGGACCACGCAGTGGTGTGGTCCGTGAAACACGTGCCAGAAAAAAACGTGCTTTTAAAATAAAAATAATTTTTACTCACCCGGCTCCAGCGACGCTCTCTGCAGCCCGTTCTGCCAGCTGCTTCTGAGCCGGCTCATTACTGTCGCGCATATTCATTATGCACGACACAGCCAACCCGGAAGCAGCTGCTGCGGGGGTCAGCGCCGGCCAGATGCTGCACCGCGGGAGCGATCAGCACCATGGAGAGCGGGAGCGCGCACAGGTGAGTTAATCTCTAAGTGCAATCACGGGCCACGGAGAACGGAGCCCGGATTGCACTTAGACAACCCACGTGTGCCGTGATTCACGGCACACGGAGGGACATGTGCGTGTTTTACACGCAGATGAAAAACGTCAGTGTTTTTCACTGATGTGTGAAACGGGCCTAAGACAGTGCCAGGAATCTGCAGATTTACACAATTTTAGTCACTAGTTTTCATGGGATATCAAGTCAGAAACCACAAAAAAGATGCTTTGGAGACACATATGGCCTGCTATTATCACATTCGTGCCAGTGCTCGTTCCCTCTGTGTCGGCATAAGTTGGTGGGCGATGTAAGGTAACAGTACGGTAGCCTTGTTTTACTCCTGGGACTTGTGTTCTGTTTAACCTGTAAGGCTGGGAATTAATTCCTGGCTAGTCAGCATTTCTCCCTACTGTGAGATCTAGGCAGCACTGCTCTTTATTAAAACGTCTGAGACTACTACTCTGGTTGTTTGCAGTCTGTTTGCTTCTATTTCACCTGAATTTAACTTGTTCTCACCTTGGCCCATTTTCTAATGATTGTCCTGCAGAATGATTCTACCTCTGACTTTGACGTCCTGGTACTGACTTCGCATGATGATCCTTCTTGGCGCCATCTTGCTACATCGGCCAGGGATTAAATGGTGAAGACCAAGGCAACCCCTGGGATCTGGTAGATGAAGTGGCTTGTGCTAAGCCTGTCTGTACAAGGCCCTATTAACAGTTGCCAGGCTGCCACAAGCAGTTCCCTGTAACAGCTATATTTTTTTGGAAAATATGGTCTTATCCTTAATTCCTTAGTAGGTCATGGTGATCTAATAGCAAGCTTAATCTGTGTGATTGATCCAAACCCGTCATTAGCTAAAGAAAATGGTTGTCAACTTGTCACAAATGAAGCAGTGGCAAAAAAGTTATACTTGTGTTTGTGCCTTTCCCTGACCTGGCCCTGTGTCATGTGCACGAGCTGCATTTCACTACTAAAGTGCTTCAGGATTTGGCTACACTTGTTTTAAATCTTAATGCAGACTGCAGACTGCTTCTGTTAGTTACTGCAGTCTGTTTGCAGGTTTAAATAAAGTGGACTCTATTTTAGTTGTAAAAATAAACTACCGGATTCTAAGATGCGCCCCAAATTTAAAGATAAAAAAGATATAAAAAAAGGAGGGTCCATCTGATACTCTGGTAGTGTTTTACCGGAGGGGTCCAGAAGCAATGGTGGAGCGGGGGTCACAGGAGGCAGGGGGGGGTGCTGGAGTAGGACGAAGCTGGCTGCTTTGCTGGCTGCAATGAGGGCGGCTGTGCTGGCTGCGGTGGGGGCGGCTGTGCTGGCAGCGGTAGGGGCTGCTGTGCTGGCAGCGGTGGCTGTGCTGACTGTGGAGCAGGCGAGTGTCCCAGATGCTGTCAGCGGTGCAGGCTTCAAAGAAATGGCACCTCAAATTGATGCATGTGTTGATTGACGTCTCGGCTCAATGACAAGCCGAGATCCCATCTGCGCACGCTCCACCTCCGTGCGCCATTTTCCTTAAGTCCGGAGCTGGGAAATCAATGGCCAGAGGCGGCGTCACATGTGTAAATGAGATCTTGAGCTGAGAGCTACATCTGCGCACACGCTGACTCTTGGCGACATTATTTAAAGCCCACATTGCCAACAGTGCATCTGGGACACCCGCCGCACCGCCCTGCTCCACACATTCACCACCACAGCCCACACAACCGCCAGCACAGCCGCCCCCACCGCAGGCAGAACCGTCGCCCCCACTGCAGCCTGCACAGCTGCCCTAACCGCAGCCAGCACAGCCACCCCCAATGTAGACAGCACACCTGTCCCCACCACAGCCAGCACAGCTGCCCTAACCGCAGCCAGCACAGCCACCCCCAATGTAGACAGCACACCTGTCCCCACCACAGCCAGCACAGCTGCCAGCACAGTCACCCCCACTGCAGCCAGCACAGCCGCCTCCACTTCAGCCAGCACAGCCGCCCCCACCACAGCCAGCACAACCACCCCCACCACAGCCAGCACAACTGGCCCTACCACAGCCACCACGGCCACCAGAACCGCAGCCAGCATGGCCCCCCCAACAGCCAGCACGACGCCACGCAGCCAGCACAGCGCTCATTCTCCATCCCATAGAAAGCTACATTTGGAATTTAAGACGCACCCCTCATTTTCCTTCCAAATGTTTGGGAGGAAAAGTGCGTCTTATAATTCGAAGAATATGGTACTTATCTTTATTAACTCACCCGGATAGAAAGTTCAATATTTTCCACTCCTGAAACATTCATGATTGTATCAAATGCCCCAATGTTCTGGAAGTAGTGACGATCAACAGCTATAACACATCCGGGTATTATTGGAGTCCTAGGTTAAAAGAACATATCAAATGTAAAAGATTTTTGCACTTATCATTAACTTATTATAATTAAATACCATAAATTTTAATACAAGAACTTCAAATTAGTCTAATATATACAGCTGAGTGTATGTGTGTGTGTATGTCTGCTAAAGGAATTCGCACCGTCGCATTTACAATCACGAAATTTTGCACAGATGCCTCATTTGACTCAAGGAACGTCATAGACTATGTTTTGAAGGAACATTTTAACCTTGTGCTTTATGGTTATTCGCCAAAAAACCTGCTTACATTAAAGTCAATGGAGCTGGGAACAGATCTGTCACTATAGACAGGGCCGGCGTCAGCACCCAGCACACCCGGCCAAGTACCGGGGCCCTGGACAACTGAGGTGGTCCACTCACCATAGTCAGGGGTGGTGATCAGTTGTGCGGTACCTGGGTGAGTTCCGGGAACCGCAGTTCTTAGGGTGGCAGCCGCACTGTCCTGGCTGCCAGCCATTTAAACCTGGCACCTGCAGCCCAGTGTTCACTGCAGATGGCTGGGTGCTTGTGTACAGAAGTTCTGCTGTGGGCGGAGCTACTGCGCGACATGCTGCGCTACTGTCTCACAGATGAAGAGACTGGAGAGAGGAGTCGCAGTTCCAAGCAACGTCACTCAGGTCCAGCGCTATATGTGGCCCCTCGCCTCCTCCCACCTACCCAGAGCAATATGGCTCCACCAGAGCAGAGCAGTATGCCCAAGCCCCCCTCATCAGAGCAGTATTACTCCACCAGAGCAGTATGCCCCCGGCCCCCCTCACCAGAGCAATATGCCCCCTACCCCCCCACCAGACCTGTATGGGGCCCCCCCACCAGAGCTGTATGGGGCCCCCCACCAGAGCTGTATGGGGCCCCCCACCAGAGATGTATGGGGCCCCCATGAGAGCTGAATGGGGCCCCCCACCAGAACCGTATGATGTCCCCCACCAGAGCTCTATGGGACTCCTCACAAGAGCTGTATGGGGCCCCCCACCTGAGCTGTATGAGCCCAACACCATAGCTGAATGCCCTCTTCCCCAGTGATGTGTATGCTCCCCTGTAACATCTGTGCCCCCCAGTTATAACTATGCCCCCAGTAATGTGTATGCTGCCCTACTAATGTGTATGCCCCCTAGTAATGTGTATGCCCCCTAGTAATGTGTATGCCCACAGTATAGTATATTTCCCCCAGTAATGTGTATACCCCTTAGTAATGTGCCTGCCTTTCGGTAACATGTATGCCCCCTAGTAATGTGTTCGCCTGCCTAGTAATGTGTATGCCTCCCAGTATTGTCTATGCCCCAAGCCTTTTCTGTGAAGTATATACTGTAGCCCCCAACCCCTCCTGTGATGTATATACTATAGCCCCCAGCCTCCCCTGTGATGTATATACTGTAGACCCAGCCCCTCCTGTGATACATATACCTGTGATGTATAAACTGTAGACCCAGCCCCTCCTGTACTGTATATACTGTAGTCCCCAGTCCCTTCTGTGATGTATATACTGTATCCCCAGCCTCCCCTAAGATGTATATACTGTAGCCCTCAGCCTACCCTGTGATATATATACTGTAGCCCCCAGCCCCACCTGTGATGTATAAACTTTAGCCCTAGCCCCTCCTGTAATGTATATACTATAGCCCCAGTCCATTCTGTGATGTATATACTGTAGCCCCCAGCCTCCCCTATGATGTATATACAGTAGCCCTCAGCCTCCTCTGTGATGTATATACTGTGGCCTCCAGCCTCCCCTGTGATATATAGTGTTGCCCCCCAGCCTCCCCTGTGATGTATGTACTGTTGCCCCTAGCCTCCTTTGTGACTCCCCTGTGATGTATGTACTGTTGCCCATAGCCTCCTTTGTGATGCATATTCAGCAGTCTCACTGTGCGCTGCTAGGTCTGTTAAAGTGATGGCCCCTCACGCAGCAGCCTGCACAGCCACATGCCCAGGAGGAGCTGGACGGAGACAAGCGAGGGAGGTTAGTGAGATTGCTGTGGCTTCCCAATATTAATATCTCTAATATATCTGTGTTTTGTGCATGCATGTTGTTTAAATCTATGTATGTCAGTGTATATGTTGGTGTGTATATTTTTGTATTTTTATGTGTAGTTTAGGGAATTTGTCTTCATATATGTATATATATGTATGGCTGTATGTGTCTGTTTATGTCCGTTTCTATGTGTACATGGGGCCACTGAGATATGTCACTCGGGGCCCACAAAAAACTTGGAACAGTCCCAGATTATAGACTCCTATCATGGACAGGCTGATGTAAGTCACATGACCTTACCTGTATACTGTGTGGGGTTTTTTGAGGTAATATTTTAGCTGTCTTGACAGTTAACCTGGATGTTTATCAGGTGGTCTATACCAACCAATCACAGCTCTGCTTCTAATTTGCTACAGGTCATTAATAGGAGCTGATTGGTTGCTATAGGCAACAAAGGACATTCTTAGTATAAGAAGCTTATGTTTGAGGTAATATGATTTCTGTGGTGATGCTTAGGTAACGTAGAAGCTGATGTAACTCATATGACCTTACCTGTATACGAATTGTGTGGAGTTTTATATACAATTTGATTGGACAATTGCTGTCAGACACTAAGGGGTACTTTGCACACTGCGACATCGCAAGCCGATTGCAGCGATGCCGAGCGCGATAGTCCCTGCCCCCGTCGCACATGCGATCTCTTGTGATAGCTGCCGTAGCGAACATTATCGCTACGGCAGCTTCACACACACTTACCTGCCCTGCGACGTCGCTCTGGCCGGTGATCCGCCTCCTTCCTAAGGGGGTGGGTCGTGCGGCGTCACAGCGACGTCACACGGCAGGCGGCCAATAGAAGCAGGGGGGCGGAGATGAGTGGGACGTAAACATCCCACCCACCTCCTTCCTTCCTCATTGCAGCCGGGATGCAGGTAAGGAGATGTTCCTCGCTCCACCGGCTTCATACACAGTGATGTGTGCTGCCGCAGGGACGAGGAACAACATCGTACCTGTCGCTGCAGCGACATTATGGAAATGACCGACACTACACTGATCATACAATTTCGACACTTTTGGGCTCGTTAATCATATTAAAAACGATTCACATACTCCGATGTCGACAACGACGCCGTATGTGCGTCACTTTCGATTTGACCCCACTGACATCGCAGCTGCGATGTCGTAGTGTGCAAAGTACCCCTAAGAGAAAAGCTGTATTACGGCTGAATGACCAATCTGAAGATAGGGAAGCAAGGCTGACAGACATGACTATGTTTTGAGGGGAAATTTTCACCCCACGATTTACTGTTATTCGCCAAAAACCTGTGCATAACCTCGGCATAATTACTATTTGGATGTCTGAGGCAATATATTGACTGTTTTGACAGTTAGCCTGGATATTTATCAGGCAGCCTATAGCAGCCAATCTCAGCTCTGCTTCTATTTTGCTACAAGTCATTAATAGGAGTTCTGATTGGTTATTATAGGCAATGAAGGACATTCTTAGAAAAACAAAATCCACATAGACAAATAGCATATATGTAACACCGAAGGGAAACACATATAGTGATCCCTAAAGGTGCAGCAACTACCACAAAAAATAAATTAGGAGAAAGGAGAATTGATGGAGAAAAGTTGCAAATATAATATTTTTTATTATATCAAAGTGATAAAAGTGAGTAAGAAAGGGCAATAGAACGACACCACTGCTGGCAGCTAAAGATAGCACATCATGCAGAAAGTTAAGTCCAGTATAAAATACAGGTACAAATTGATGACACACATAAACATACAGAGTATTGGCACTATGGCCATATATTACACAGAATGTCCACAGTCAACACAAAAGGATAACAATCTCCAAAATGAACATACCAATGTAAAAAGGTTTCTTAGTGCCAATAAAGAGCCAGCAGTACCCAGGGGATTGGAGACCCCTACCAATTATGCCCGTTTTGCGTGGTAAAATACGCTTCTTCAGAAAGAACAAATTAGTTGATTTTGTGCAGATGAGAAAAAATGTTGCGTGAATATTGTCTAATAATGTCATACAACGAAACTGAGCGACGTTTATTAAATGTTTCAGGAAATCTATTTCTAAACTGTTGTTTGCTTTTCAGCTGCAAGCATCAAGCACAGGTAAAAGTCTTTATTCTCAGTTTGTAACCTGCCTGATATAATGCTCGGCCATCTCCACCAGTCCCATAGTTACTGTACAGAGTGGTGGAGCGCATACGTGTACTCCGCTCCATCGTATAGAGGCATTTCAGAGTGGGCGTTTCCAGCAGACAGATTCCCAGCAATCAGTAGAGCACTCCCTATACTGTGGGGAGCGGATAACTACTATGGGACGTGTCTTTTAATAGTTTAAATCAATTACTAGAGTTACAAAAATTTAGAAAAATTAATGGAAAAGAAATTATATGAAATTAATGAGATCATAATGAAGTAAGTAAAGAAATGTAATGATCTAAAATGAGCAAAGAATTTTCTTATATCTGATCACTGATTCATTTTATGATACACTGTAACCCATCTGCACACAGAAATATCTGTATACACAGATAGTTGTCATTTATTGGGTGCCAGTCATGTATCATATTTTACATACAAAAATGCCATAATAGTCTTTGTGGGATACAAATAGTACAGGAATAATTATTAAAATTGTTAAAAAGAAACAAGGAGAAAACCTGCATCAGCCAGTATTGTACAGTAATATAGCTTATTTAGAAAGAAAAGACATAATTTCTGTAGGGATATGTGTACAGAGCTCATCTGACAATTTTCCCTCTGAAAAGGACTGAGCAGCCTGCAGTGTATTAGAATATATGAAGGCTGCATAAGACAAAATGCAAAACAACTGCAATATTGATATTTTTTGCTATCAATATGGAAAACAATATGCAAAGAGAACCTGGCCCATGTCTTTTTCTGCCACAAACCCTATCAAAGTTGAATGAACAGGAAAACAAAGAGCTTGGGAAAATCAAAGTGCAAAGTTTTTAATGAAACCGAATTGAAAATTTTTTTTTTTTGCCTCAAACACATACATTTAAGTAAAAAAAGCTCTTAAAGGTGAATAACCCCTATAACGCATGCATGGTCAGCCATGTCCTAGCTGATGTTGACTCATTTTTTATTAAAAAAGCACAAACGCAGTGTATTATATTTAAAGACATCTCAGTATATACTATGTTCTTACAGTATTCATTGTGGTCTTGTTATGGAGAAGATTATGAATTATTATGAGTATATAAGTATATAAGAGTTACATGGAGATATCCATAAAGAACAGGATTTAAGATGGTGTTTGAACTGTACCCCACATATCTCTTGGCATAAGACTCAGACAGACAGTCTGGGCTATTCTTGTGACAAGTGAATCATGTTGACATTGCTTAATATAAATGAGGAACCAAGCACATTACAGTAAATTGTATATCACAGAATAAGCTGTTCTACTTTATCCAATAGGAGACGTGTTACGTATTCTTGGCACCTAGCCAATAAGGTTATATATATTTGTACAACTTCCGGAAATAAATCAGTCTTACTTTCTATTCATATCTGAGCACGTCTCTGGTGTGTGTGAAAGGTGGTTATGCATGCTACCACGAGTGACTCATAATTTGGACTGCAGACAGTTTAAGAGGGATGCATGACTAGATTGCATCAACCTAAATTACGGCCTTATCATTTGGCGCCCAACGAACCTTAGGACGGGGCTCTGGATGGCGGACGGCCGTGCTGACACCTTCAGTCGAAAGGCAACTACGCGAGAGGTGGAGGTGCACACTCCAAACGCAGGTGAGAAAATTTGTATAATCTCACCTTGCAAACCTCATGCGTGTACTTGCATTTCGAAGGGGGGGTTGGGCTGTCCCAGTCTAGACACCTAATGACCGCCATCTCGCATGAGATAAGCCGTCCTAAGAGATCCCACACCAAGGTGGTCAGGTTCACCTTAAGCTGTCTGTAATTTATGTAATGTAATTGTAAATCACATGAAATGTAATGTGGTTTGAGGTTTTGTCTGCTCTAGGAGAAAAGCAGAAGTTCTGTTTTATTTTTCTCGGACTTAACTGCAAGGGAAAAAGAGGAAGTTGTTATATACGCTGCATATATGAATATATATGGTTATATCTGCAGGTGAGATCAGCCACCTGGATGGTGTATATAGTGTCCTTATTGTTATGTCATTGTGTTGACCTGTGTCTACCTGTTGAGATGTCTGTCTATTTGCAGCAGGTGGAGTACTTGCTGGCTGCAAAAAGAGGAAGTTCTATGTACTTTGTTCGTACTTACTGGTTTATGCAAAAAGAGGAAGTTGTGTCACGGGAATCTACTTTGATATATTGAACCTGTCTCTTCTATGAGAAAAGGAAAAATGTGCTTTGAAGTATGCTGTTTGAGTATATAGTGTATACACGGGTGTGTAACGTGTCCGGATGATAATCAGTAATTGATAAATCTAAAGGGCAGGTACAGGTGTCATGGTAAGAGTCCTGACTGTATCCTGGTGGTCTTCCACAGAGAGGAGACAATAGGGGGATTGGTTTTGGCCAATACAGTGTCATGGTAAGAGTCCTGACTGTATTTGGTGGAATTTGATGTTCTCTCCGCGATCCTAGGTAGGAGAAACATTGGCAGAATCCTGGTGCGTCTTCCACAGAGAGGAGACAATAGGGGGATTGGTTTTGGCCGGTACAGCGTCATGGTAAGACCCTGACTGTATCCGGTGGAATTTGATGTTCTCTACGATCCTAGGTAGAAGGAACATTGGCAGAATCCCGTGACTTTGGTTTTAAACAGTATTATTGATGTTCTGGACGGACCGTTCAAAGAAGGTGTATATAGTGTGAACAGAGGTTACTAGTACATGAAGTAAGAGATAGTGAGGGTGAATTTGGTTTTTATCACCCACGTGACACACCTTCCTGGTAAGACAGCTCGTTTGTGTTGTGGTTTGTGGACTGAGGTAGAAATTCTGTGTATTCTGTGGATGTGTATAGTCTATGGTCCAGAAGAGGAAGTGGATTACGGCATAGCAGACATCCAGATTCACGTGTTAGTTTTGGGTCGTATACCCTTGAAGCATGGGGTCTAATCAGTCCACACCTGTCAAGTTAACGGCAGAAGAATTAGTAAGCGAACGAGAAGGAATGGAAAGATGTTTTGTTAAACAAGCGAGGGATCTTGAAAGATAAAGATCTCCTTATGGATGCTGAAGCATGGTATAGAACGTCAAAGGACGTTAAAAGATTGGCCTGGAAAGAGGAATGGGATAGAGATGGTAGATATTTCTATATTGCACCAGCTCAGAAAATGGCTCCTCAGGAAGTGGCCAAGCCCATTAGAAAGCAATGCCCACCACCCTATATGTCATCCTCAGAGGGTTGGACTTGTGTAGTTTGTCCCCCTGCCCACCAAACGCCCTCCCTAGCCTGCCCAGACGTCATTTCAGGTTGGGCCGCACCTAGTTCCCTTTTCCAGCCATCTTCAGTCCCAAGGCCACTGGCCTATTTGTTGCTGGGGCAACAGAAGACACCGAGGGGGGGCAGGAAGATGACAATGATTTAACAATGATCCACCCCACCACCAACACTGTCCCTAGTAGAGGTAAACCACAGGTGCTGTCCTTATTTGAGGACGTCAGGCCACACATGGCATCGCACCATTATTCCGATAGTCCCAGACAAGAACGCCCTAAATATGTGACATGGAAGCCTCAAGAGGCTGCAGTCCTTGTGAAGGAACACTGAGATATATACACCTATGAGTGACGTGTCATCAATAATTGATGTTTGATACCTTGGACCTGATCTTCGGGGATAGAAGATTTGAAAGGGGGGTTGTCCATGTACAGGTGCAGTGTTAAGGAAAAGTGGGTGAAAGAGCCCTGACTGTTAGACTGTTACCTGATACGGTTTTCCTGCTAAGCAGTGAGTTGAACGTTGTATGCGTACTCACTGGTCTTGTTTTAGTGGATGTCAATGTATTCTTACCTAGAATTGAATACATTGGGGAAGACCCCTAAACTTTGGTCTTAAATCGGAATTATTGAGTAGTCGATAGACCGTTCTCATGGAAGTGTATGTATATCATGAATTCTCTCCCTGACATAATATCTCATATATAGTTTTCCCTGAAAGATGTTTTCTCCACACTTAAAGCTGGGGATTCTTTCTGGTCAGTAATGAAGCCAGGTTTGCAGGTTTACAGTGAGGGTGCGTGTACCTTATCACCCAAGTGACACTGGAAGATGTTTTATGTATAATGTACGCAGTTTTTGGTGTGAAACACCGTAGGAGAGTTGAAAGGAAGGAAAAAAAAAAACAAAACAAAACAGGGAAGTGTTAGTTTCCATTTCAGTCCTGTGAATGAAATTCTGTGAAGTTTAGTTGTAAATGACACACGTATGTTGAAATGGAGAATTCTAGATGAGAATTGATGAGTAATTCTGAATCTAGCAACTACACTATGTGTATTTTACCTGTCTGTGAAAATAAGAAACATAAGCTGATAGATAGGGTGGACTTGTGTGCTCACTGTGTCCACGTAAGCCCACCCCATTATTTTCTGTTCTGAATTTAGATTTCTTTCTGTCACTCAGCCCTGGGTGGGGTATGGTATGGGGATAGTTATCAGGGTCTGACAGGAGATAGGGATACGCTGGAGGCTCGGCCCTGACCACCATTAGGTCTACCGTCGAGATGAGGGCAAGTACAGGGTCCCTAGTTACAGGGTCAGCCCAGAGGTCCCTATATAATCCGTATTCCCAGTGACAGATTGAATACCTGCTGAATGTAGATGACACAATACATGTCACTCCCTCCAAGGACTCTTCAGACGCCATTTTTGGCCAACACCTACTTCCTCTTTTAGCGGCTGTTTCTTATCGGTAATTATCTTTAGTGGACGTTTTAACTCAGACACTACATAGTTCATCTTTAGACGCCATTTTAGTCCAGCCGACACCCAGTTCCCCATTTTTGTTTTAGCAGCCAAAGTCACTGCTCTGTTTATTGCTGACATAGCAGGGACTGCAGAGGGGGGAGACAGGGACCTGGAACACACACACTGCATTTTTGGTCATATATGCAGTTTTTTCCACTATCTTGCCTTCACTTTTGCTTGTTTGTTTTCTGCTGTATCTAGTATACAGGTTAGTAGACCATATAGACTGCTCACTATTAGTCCTGGTGGACAGTGAATATTTTTCTGCTTAGCCTGGTTTGAGATGTTCTCACTTGTATGTTATCCTGCCGGTATCTTGCACAAGAGTTCCCTGATAGAGAGGGTGGAGGATCATGTGGTCCCAAGGGGACATTGATCATCAGGAGTTGACATATATTAGAGTTTTCGTTGACAGCACCCAGTAATCCTTTGTGTCTTAGTTTGCAGGGTCTGACAGGAGAGAGGGATACGCTGGAGGCTCGACCCTGACCACCATCAGGTCTACCGTCGGGAAGAGGGAGAGTGCAGGGCCCCCAGTTACAGGGTTAGCACAGGAGAGGTAGAGTAGATACGCTCCACTGCTTTTTCCTAGTTGTGTAGATGTAGTCAGGGGGTGCTGCTGGTAGTTTCCAAACCCTCTTGTGCTCTTTTCTCTTTCCCCGGGGTTTTAGGGAGTCTTAGTTTTTAGAGTTTCTATGTGTTCTCCTGACCCCAACTTACACCCATTGCTCTTTCTTACAAACCTGGGTATAGTCCTTTGTATCAGGTCTCCGAGAGCCCACATGTAAACTACAGCTGGTAAAGACCAGGACACCCTCCTTCAAATGGCAAGACGTATGGAGATGAATCTAGCAGCTTACAAGATCACCCCACATACAGATGTGCTACAGTCACAGTCACCTGAAGAGTATCATCACATCATCTCCAGCCCAGAAGTCATTCTACCTGTTTGCCATGGAAGAAGATAGCAGTCCTTTGAACACTACTCAGCCAGATTGAACACCTACCGAAAACACCAGTTGAAGATCAGTGCCCGTATGACATCACTGCTCCCTGACAAAGTCACCATCTCCCGGTGTGCGGTCCTTAATCCTGCTGAACTTCTCCCTCTTCCAAGGGGGGAGTGTCCCACCTCTGACACCTTGGTGGAAGAGGTAGTCGACTCTGGCATAGCTGAAACTCTGGATTCGATACAGTGACGGATACACCTTTGGACCCTGACTTAACCCCTTTGCGGATGGATCAAGATGTGCATCAAGAAGACGGTTCCACATGGGTATGGTGCTGGTGGCAGAAGACGCTGTGCTGATAGAGCAGTCGCTACCCAAATGCCTGTCTGTGAAGAAGCAGATGTATGTGCTCTCGCTAAAGCCTGCAAGATGGCAGCCAGCATCTACTCTGTGGAGGACAAGAGACTTGATCACTGCCAATGGAACTGTACGCCGCCATGAGGCCATAGAAGAACGGATGGAAGCTTTGCTATTGCCAGACAGAGTCGCGGTGAGCAGGGTTGAGGCCTACATTGGAGGAGTCAAGGGAAGCAGTAAGAAGTGCCCTCACTGACAGAACATCCAAAGAAGCCCCAAGACCACTTACCAAAGAAAAAGTCAGTCAATCTGTGTTCTTTGAATGACCCCGATGTGAAGAAGAAAGGGAAGATGGAAAGTCTTGAGAAAACGTTGTCCTGACCCTACAAGAGCAAGTCCCAGAAGAAGAAGAGGACTGAGATAGGGTGCAGCTGTGGGCTCCCGGAGACCATAGAAAGTGGCTAGTGACCTGCTTTCACTGCCAGCCAAAGAGATATGGCAGGCCTTAGACACAGAACTGACTCTACACACCCCATTCCAGCCACAGAATAGAGGGAAGGTTGGGAAAGATGGGGCAGTGTAGCAGGCAAGGGCATGAGAGTCTTCCCCTTGAATTGTTCAGTGTCAGACACACCCCAGCAGGGACCACTAGGTTGAGACCCTATGAAATCCTGTTTAGAAGTACCCCCAGATACTTCAACTAAGCTTGTTGTTTGTTTAAACATTTGCCTAATACACGTTTTTGAGTTTTCTCCTCCAGATCCAACCAGATCTAGATTTCTCTCTCTCTTTTCTTTTTCTCTCTCCTCTTTTCCTCTCTCTTTTCCTCTCTCTTTTCCTCTCTCTCTCTCCCTCTCTTCTCAATCTTTCTCTCTCTCTTCTCTCACTCTTTTTCTTTCGGACGAAGATCCATGCATTCCACTACAAAGAGATGTCGGACCTGCCTGAGACCAGGAGATGGCTGTCTTCCCTCTTCTACCCGATACTTTGTGCCAGGATGATGATATCTAAGCATGTGGACTGGAAGACGACTGTGCATCCCACCTTTGATGTCCCACCATTACCGCCTGAGGACTGAGGAGCATGAGACTCTGAGTGAACCCAACCCTGGTAAATATTAGCCAATTAAAGGACTACTGCCACGTTCCCCCTTCCTGAATAACGTGGGCCAGCGGAACATAGCCATGAGGACAGTCTAGAGAATACGGTCAGGATCTGGCTTCCTATGCATAGTCTGTTGGGTGGGGAGATTCATCCACAAGGGATGGGTTATCTCGTATGTGAGTGAGGTAACCATCAGCATTAGGACAGATCAATAGACTCGGTAAAAGTAAGGAAAGACTTTTTGGCTATCTCCAAAGGGGGGACTGTTATGGAGAAGATTATGAATTATTATGAGTATATAAGTATATAAGAGTTACATGGAGATATCCATAAAGAACAGGATTTAAGATGGTGTTTGAACTGTACCCCACATATCTCTTGGCATAAGACTCAGACAGACAGTCTGGGCTATTCTTGTGACAAGTGAATCATGTTGCCATTGCTTAATATAAATGAGGAACCAAGCACATTACAGTAAATTGTATATCACAGAATAAGCTGTTCTACTTTATCCAATAGGAGACGTGTTACGTATTCTTGGCACCTAGCTAATAAGGTTATATATATTTGTACAACTTCCGGAAATAAATCAGTCTTACTTTCTATTCATATCTGAGCACGTCTCTGGTGTGTGTGAAAGGTGGTTATGCATGCTACCACGAGTGACTCATAATTTGGACTGCAGACAGTTTAAGAGGGATGCATGACTAGATTGCATCAACCTAAATTACGGCCTTATCAGTCTAACCTTAATTTTTATTTTTTTAAAAAGTGCCATTCTTGGGGTACCTTTAGTTAGAAGCCTATGGAGTTGGCTGTTCCCTTGAATTGGCAAATAAATTCTACAGCACCCATGGTCTCTAGTGGGTGGAAGTCCCGCAATTTTCCTGAAACACTTTGTATTGATAAACCAAAAGATTCTATCAATCAAAAGCTATTTTTTACACATAATATCTAAATGACTATCAGCTGTCCAAATTAATGATCAAAATGACTTGATAATTTAAATCCATTCTTAAACATGATCTATTTTGATTCATGTTTTCAGGAACATTGAGGCTAACTGAAATTCTGTTTGTTACACTGTTTATTCTAGTAATCTATAATGCTATATTTTACCTAAACAAAATGGATGTTTCTTTTATTTAAAACATAGTTGGAATAGGTCCACCAATGCAAGAAGTACTTTTTGTTATCAACTCTTCATGTAAAAGGGGGTGGACCACTTGTACGTTTGTGTACATTTCTTAAAGGGAATCTGTCACCAGGTTTTTGTTACCTCATCTGGGAGCAGCATAATGTAGGAAAAGAGACCCTGATTCCAGCGTTGTATCACTTAGTTTACTAAGTGCAGTAGTTGAGACACAGAGTTCTTAGATGTTGCATGAAGCTGAACTCAAAAAGCTAACCTCACCCACACCACAATTCTCTGTATACATTGTCTTTTGAAATTGAGCTGCTTATCACAGGAAGGAATGTGGTTGGATGACTTGGCATGAGGTAGCTAGTCCCATAAATGATAATGTTCTAGTGATAAAACGTTCACTATAAGTAAACAATAGCACACAGCTTAATACTGTAAATGACATGTCTCTAAAATCTGTGTTTAAGCCTCTATCTCCTTCTGTCTTCAGATTTTTTAGCAAGAAACCTGCTGACAGATTCCCTTTAGGAACAAATATAATGTGTTGTCTGACAACTTCATCTTAAACTGTACTTTAAAATATTACCTGAATGGAATGATGGGGGATTGCCGTACCTTCTGGTCACTTTCTGACAGAGTAACCCAATGAAAATCAAGGCTCCAGTCAATCACTCCTTGTCTCAAATCAGTAGTGTGATAATAATTTAATGTTCTCCAGTCAATTACATCTAACACCGGTGACACTATACAATTCCTTAAACAGAATAAAAATCTATTAGCTTTTATTGTGCATAGGGTTACATAAAATGGTTGTTATTATTTACAGGTTACATTTTTTACAATATCTTCTTTTTGGATTCACAAGATATAATTTATTTTCCTAATTGGATGTGAAAGGAAAAGGTTACTTATTGTGCTCTGAGCTGACATGTTGTGATTTTTAGCAGATAATTCATAGCATATTATAGATTCTTTTACAGAATGAATATACAACCATGTATTTAAAGGGAACCTGTCACCAGGTTTTTCTCTTATGAGCTGTGGCCACCACCAGTGAGCCCTTATATACAGCATTCTAGAATACTGTATACAGAGACCAGGCCGCTCTGTATAATGTATACACCTAGGGGGTGGTCCAGTCCAATGGGTGTTGCTGCTCTCGATCCAGCACCTCCTCCATCTTGCGCGATCGCCGTTCTCCTGCCCAGCCCCATGTGCATGACATGGCCTACGTCATCTACACGGAGGCATCCATTATGCTCCTGTGCATGCGCACTTTCATCTGCCTGGCTGAGGGCAGAGCAAAGTACTGAAATGCGTAGGTGCGAGGAAAGGTCAAAGACCTCCTGCGCATGCGCACTTCAATACTTTGATCTGCTCTCAGTCGGGCAGATCAAAGTATGCATGTCCAAGAGGGCAATGGATGCCTCTGTGGGGATGACATAGGACTCGTCGTCATCCACACTGGGGTGGGCAGGAGGATGGCTACTGCACAAGATGGAGAAGGCACCGGACCAAGAGCAGCGGCAACCATTGGGCCGGACCGCCCCCTAGGTGAGTATTATAAACTTTTTTTTATGTTATACTGAGCAGCCTGGGCTCTTGTATACAATATTCTATATGTATATAAGAGCTTACTGGTGGTAGCCACAGCTCATAATAGAAAAACTTGGTGACATGTTCCCTTTAAACCATTCATTTCGGCAATATAGAAAAAAGAAAGTTGAAATTTGCATCAGCAATAAGTGTCAGCAGCTAAAGAACCGAGGTACAGTTGTAACTTTATCACTGCGTCTTTTGTTGAATCAATCTACTGTCTCCAATAACTAAAGCTGCAAGATAAGATAATAAATATAAAATGTTTATCTAGCACAAAAATCATGTGCTACCATGTGGAGTATTTCCTTTCAAGGCTCAGTTGTTTCATCTCTTCTCCCTCTTACTTTCTAACAGGAATCTGTTATCATTTTTTAAATTATTGTGCAGTTGTAGCCCAGTTTCAATCATTTTTTTTTTTTACAATTCTGCACTTCTCAATTCTCACTCTCTCACCCTGTAGTGACTGGCTGATTTAATTATTGCTGCTACTTCTATGAATACTTGATATTTAAAGGAGTTGTCTAGCCTCCAGGTATAAATCTGCAGTTAGTCTATGTGACCGCAGACGTGAATCCTCACAGTGCACACACTGCACGCTGTAAGGACTGTGTGTTGCTGGTGCTTCCGTGAGCGGAGAGCATGTGACCGTCAGCTTCTGGGGTCACTTGCCATGCTTCCACCTTATTCGCATCTAAGTCCCTGTATGGACACATTATAGTAACCCGTGTCCACTACAAGCACCAGTCCGCCTTCTTTACCTGCCAACTAGTTTTCTTCTTGTGGCATCCTATTGATTAAAAAAATAAGATATTTAACACACATACAACAGAGTGACTATATGATTAAGACCAAATTGGGTCAAAACGTCACAGTTCAGTCGCAGTTTGCCTGTTGAAATTGCATATAGTGTGTTATAAATCCATTAAATATCACTTTTGCATTCTATAAAGGCTGCTTTACACGTAACGACATCGCTAACGAGATGTCGTTGGGGTCACGGAATTCGTGATGCACATCCGGCCTTGTTAGGAACGTCGTTGCGTGTGAAACGTACGAACGACCGCTAACGATCAAAAATACTCACCTTATCGTTGACACGTTGTTCTAATCCCAAATATCGTTGCTGGTGCTGGACGCAGGTTGTTCGTCGTTCCTGAGGCAGCACACATCACTACGTGTGACACCCCATGAATGACAAACAACACCTTACCTACGTCCTCCGGCAGCGAGGTGGGCGTCACTTTCTTTCGGCTGCTCTCCGCCCCTCTGCTTCTATTGGACGGCTGCCGTGTGATGTCGCTGTGACGCCGCACGAACCGCCCCCTTAGAAAGGAGGCATTTTGCCGGCCACAGCGACGTTGCTAGGCAGGTAAGTCCGTGTGACGGGGACTAACGATATTGTGCGCCACGGGCAGCGATTTGTCCGTGACTCACAAACGATGGGTGCGGGTACGATCGGCAGCGACATCGCTAGCAATGTCTCTGCATGTAAAGTGCCCTTAAGAGTGTGCTGCAATTACTATTTTTAGTATTCATATTGGTTTGGCACCCCTGTGTTACATGCACCTCATTTAATATATATGTGCACGTCATTTTCTATTTTTCAGACTTGTAGCCTAAAGGCCCCGTCACACACAGAGATAAATCTTTGGCAGATCTGTGGTTGCAGTGAAATCATGGACATATTGTTCCATTTGTACACAGCCACAAACCTGGCACTGATTGTCCACAATTTCACTGCAACCATAGATCTGCCGCAGATTTATATCTGATTCTTCCCTCCTGATGAAGCCGTGAGGTGGGGTGCACTTGCCCCCTCCTGGCGAAACACGTGTCGGTGGGCTGGGGGGTTATCTCCTCATTCTGGGCACCTATGTGGCATTGGCGATCCCTTGTCCTTCTCCTTATATAGGTATGTTATTCACTTGTGAATATTCGATTCTTTTCAGGACAGGCATTTCAGTCTTCTACATATGGGGTTAGCCTATGCAGAACACTCGCTCGTGTGTGTTGTTTGATGAACTCCTATTTATGAAATATTCTGCACTGTAGCACTTTATGTCTTTTTGACAGTTCATCTCACACTCGATCTGTAAGAGATCACTGTATCTCCTAGCAGGTCTTCTGCATACTCTTTATGCCTGCTTGCTATTATGTATACATTTTTGTATTGACATTTATATCTATTTGCCACTTCTGCCCTGCATACTTGTTTTAAATCTCCTGCCTTAAACCCTCCTTGTCTACAATAAATATATTTTGCATTTAAAACTCCTTCTTCTCCTGTGTTTTGAATGTGTTATAAGGAGTTTGCGTTGGCATTTAAGGGACCTTGATATGGTACCCTTCTGCCAATACTATAAAATGGTTTTTTGGAGCTTTGTCTTGCTGAGATTTATATCTCTGTGTGTGACAGGGCCTTAATTCGGACAAACTCTATAAAAATGTATCCACCACTGCTCCAGATATATGTTATTTTCTGTAGGGCTGATGTTGATAACGACACAGTCAATAAATAAGTTCAACGGCCCTGCCCAAGTTGACATCACAAGCTGAACTCACTGATTGGCTGCAGCTCTGTTGATGTGACGTCAGCACTGTTGACAATAATAGACACTGGGAGCAGAGGGAGAGCCTCAATGCTGGACCCGAATAGCATGCAATGTGAGTAAAGAAACTTTTGTTTTTTTAAACAAACTACAGCCGGGGGCTTTCTGGAAGCTTCCTTCCTCTACAGATACATACTTTTGCTCCTCTGCAGCTCACAAGTGAATGAAGTAGGTAAACAGCAAAGATCAATATGTTTTAATTGTAGATTAAAAGTGTTAATTTACACACTTCTTCACACCTTTGCAGGTGTTAAAGAGGGAGAAAGGATGAGGCCAAATAAAGGTCCAGTCACACTAAGCAACTTACCAGCGATCCCAACAACGATAGGGATCGCTGGTAAGTTGCTAGGAGGTTGCTGGTGAGATGTCACACTGCGACGCTCCAGCGATCCCACCAGCAACCTGACCTGGCAGGGATCGCTGGAGCGTCGCTACACGAGTTGCTGGTGAGCTCACCAGCAACCAGTGACCAGCCCCCAGCGCTGCATGGAAGATGCTGCGCTTGGTAACTAAGGTAAATATCGGGTAACCAACCCGATATTTACCTTGGTTACCAGTGCACGGAGCTACACGTGCAGAGAACAGGGAGCAGCGCACACTGAGCGCTGGCTCCCTGCTCTCCTAGTTACAGCACACATCGGGTTAATTACCCGATGTGTGCTGCAGCTAAATGTGCACAGAGCAGGGAGCAGCGCACAATGCTTAGCGCTGGCTCCCTGCTCTCCTAGTTACAGCACACATCGGGTTAATTACCCGATGTGTGCTGCAGCTAAATGTGCACAGAGCAGGGAGCAGCGCACAATGCTTACCGCTGGCTCCCTGCTCTCCTAGTTACAGCACACATCGGGTTAATTACCCGATGTGTGCTGCAGCTAAATGTGCACAGAGCAGGGAGCAGCGCACACTGCTTAGCGCTGGCTCCTTGCTCTCCTAGCTACAGCACACATCGGGTTAATTAACCCGATGTGTCCTGCAGCTACATGTGCACAGAGCAGGAGCCGGCACTGACAGTGAGAGCGGCGGAGGCTGGTAACAAAGGTAAATATCGGGTAACCAAGGACAGGGCTTCTTGGTTACCCGATGTTTACATTGGTTACCAGCCTCCGCAGAAGCCGGCTCCTGCTGCCTGCACATTTAGTTGTTGCTGTCTCGCTGTCACACACAGCGATCTGTGCTTCACAGCAGGACAGCAACAACTAAAAAATGGCCCAGGACATTCAGCAACAACCAACGACCTCACAGCAGGGGCCAGGTTGTTGCTGGATGTCACACACAGCAACATCGCTAGCAACATCACAAAAGTTGTTCGTTAGCAGCGATGTTGCTAGCGATGTTGCTTAGTGTGACGGGGCCTTTAGATTTGGTAAGATACCATAAGCAGGAAAATCACTGGCCAAACAAGTGATTAGTGAAAAGACTAAAGGCTACTTTACACACTGCGATATCGGTCCCGATATCGCTAGTGTGGATACCCGCCCCCATCTGTTGCGCGACACGGGCAAATCGCTGCCCGTGCCGCACAACAGCCGTCACACATACTTACCTGTCCGGCGACGTCGCTGTGACGGGCGAACCGCCTCCTTTCTAAGATGGCGGTCCGTGCGGCGTCACAGCGACGTCACTGAAGCGTCACTGAACCGCCGCCCAATAGCAGCGGAGGGGCGGAGATGAGCGGGACGTAACATCCCGCCCACCTCCTTCCTTCCTCATAGCGGCCGGGAGGCAGGTAAGGGGAGCTTCCTTGTTCCTGCGGCGTCACACGCAGCGATGTGTGCTGCCGCAGGAACGAGGAACAACTTCGTTACTGCTGCAGTAACTATTTTTAAGAATGGACCCCCATGTCGCCGATTAGCGATTTTGCACGTTTTTGCAACGATGCAAAATCGCTTATCGGTGTCACACGCAACGGCATCGCTAATGCGGCCGGATGTGCGTCACAAAATCCGTGACCCTAACGACTCCGCATTAGCGATGTCGCAGCGTGTAAAGCCAGCTTAAGGCTAAGTTCACACACTGCGCTTTTCTGATGCTGCGTTTTTGTGTGTTTTTGCCGCAAAAAACGCACAACGCACCCGCAGCAAAAAAAGTGGCAAAAACGCATGCGTTTTTACTGCGTTTTGCTGCATTTTTTTTGCGTTTTGCTGCGATTTTGCTCACTGCGTTTTTATGCGTTTTTTATCAGTGAACATTGCCATTAAAGATTGTTGAAAAAAAGAAAAAAGGTCTGATGTCATTTCCCTCTTTAACCCCTTCAGCCCCCGGGCACTTTCCGTTTTTGCGTTTTTGTTTTTTGCTCCCCTTCTTCCGAGAGGCGTAACTTTTTTATTTTTCCCTCAATCTTGCCATATGAGGGCTTATTTTTTGCGGGACAAGTTGTACTTTCAAATGAAACCATAAGTTTTACCATATATTGTACTGGAAAACGGCAAAAAAATTGCAAGTGCGGAAAAATTGCAAAAAAAGTGTGATCGTACAATAGTTTTTGGGATATTTTATTCACTGTGTTCACTATATGGTAAAATTGAGGTATCTATGTGATGCCTCAGGTCAGTGCAAGTTTGTAGACACCAAACATGTATAGGTCTACTTGTATCTAAGGGGTTAAAAAAAATTCACAAGCTTGTCCAAAAAAAGTGGCGCACGTTTTGCGCCATTTTCCAAAACCCGTAGCGTTCTCATTTTTCAGGATCTGAGGCTCAGTGATGGCTTATTTTTTGCGTCTCGACCTGACGTTTTTAACGGTACTATTTGTGCGCAGATGCTACGTTTTGATCGCCAGTTATTGCATTTTGCGCAAAATTTGCGGCGACCAAAAAACGTAATTTTGGCGTTTGGAAATTTTTTACCGCTACGCCGTTTACTGATCAGATTCATTGATTTTATATTTTGATAGATCGGGCATTTCTGAACGCGGCGATACCAAATATGTGTGTATTTTTTATTTTTTAACCCTTTAATTTTCAATGGGGTGAAAGGGGGGTGATTTGAACTTTTAGGTTTTTTGTTTTTTTTTTATTTTTTAAAACTTTTTTTTTACTTTTTTTTTATTTTACTAGTCCCCCTAGGGGGCTATAGCGATCAGCAAACCGATCGCTCTGCACTATCTGCAGATCTCAGCTACAGAGCTGAGAACTGCAGATTTGCTGCTTTACTTTCAATGCCGGCTGTATTCCGGCATTGAGAGGAAGTGAGTCATGTTAGCTACAGGCGTCATCACATGACCCTGTGCTACCATGGCAACCACAGAAAGTCACATGATCATGTCACGTGACTTCCGGTGGGAGCGGGGTAAGTGACTGTCATGGCGGCGCCCATATACATATCGCTGCCAGATTTTGGCAGCGAAATGTAAGGGGTTAATGGCCGCGGCTGGAAGCGATTCCACCCGCGGCTAGCAGGCACACATGTCAGCTGTTGATAACAGCTGATATGTGCGCGGAACGCCGCCGCCTGCCGGCGGCAGGGGGCGGGGCTTACCAGCACACAATTCATGACGTACCCAGTACGTCATGGGTCGTTAAGGGGTTAATATGTTCTTCATTCTCCACTAGTGTATGCAGGAGAGCAGACAGCTGCAGAACTACAAGGCTCAGCATGCTCCATCCAGGACTGTATGCTGGAGGGAGAGTCAGGGGGAGCAGACCTACAAGGCTCAGCATACTCCATCCACTAGTGGATGCAGGAGAGCAGACAGCAGCTGCAGAACTAAAAGGCTCAGCATCCTCCATCCAATAGTGTATGCAGGAGAGCAGACAGCAGCTGCCGAACTACAAGGCTCAGCATCCTCCTTCCAGGACTGTATGCAGGATTTCTTTGCCCCCCAAAAAAATGACGTGGGCTTCGCCATATTTTTGTATGTTAGCCGGGTACAGCAGGCAGGTACAGGCTGTCCCCAACCCCCAGCTGCCTATTTGTACCCGGCTGGGAAACAAAAATATAGGGAAGCCCATTTTTTTTAATTATTTCATGAATTTCATGAAATAATTTTAAAAAAAAAATGACGTGGGCTTTGCTCAATTTTTGTGTCCAGCCAGGTACAACTAGGCAGCTGGGGATTGTAATCCGTAATGCAGGGTGCCCAAGCTTTCTGGGCACCCCCCTTGCGAATTGCAGTCCGCAGCCGCCCCAGAAAAGTGCGCTTTCATAGAAGCGCCATCTTCTGGCGTTGTATCCAACTCTTCGAGCTGACCGGGTGGCTCGCTGGGTAATAATGGGGTTAGGGATAGCTGTGCATTATCAGCTGGCCCTAAGCCCAAAATTCATGGTGTCACGCCAATGTTAGACATGGCCACCATGAATTTCTAGTAAAGATAAAAAAAAACACAACACACAGAAAAATATTTTTATTAGAAATAAAACACAACACAATTAGTGACTCCATTTTTATTGAAATAAAGAACACCCCTCCACAGTAATCCTGGGTCAAGGGTCCCGTGCCGTCCAATCCGGATCCAATATCATCTGATCGGTTTGCTGGAAGGCAAAGCAATCAGATGATGTGTCAGGTTCAAGAGCCTGAATCACATGACACAGCAGCTGATTGTATAAACGGCTTTTATACAATCAGCTGATGCATCAGTGCAAAAAAAACGAAAAAAACATACACTTCTGTGCAGCGTTGGACTGGCTACTGGAGGAATCTCCAGTAATGCCAGGCCTGAATTCAGGTACCTGCACTGCACTCCGGAGTTCTCACCTGAGCTTCGGAGTGCAGCCTACACTTTACAGCAAGTGCCGAGTGACTGATTCCTCGGCACTTGCGGTTCAGTTCATGACAGCTGCAGACCGGCCGGGGTGATCTCCGGTGCTCTCACCTGAACTCCGGAGATCACCCCGGCCTGTCTGCAGCTGTCATGAACTGACTGCAAGCGCCGGTGAATCAGTCACTCGGCGCTCGCTGTACAGTCTAGGCTGATGCATCAGTGCATAAAAAAAAACCAAAAAAACTACACGTCCGTGCTGACTCCCGTCCGACCACTGCAGCAGCTGCCGGTAATCAGCTGATTACGCCTACAGACGGCATCAGCTGATAGCCAGCCGGGTGGTGTAAAGCTGGCGTCACCGCGAGACCTACGATCAGCTGATGCGTCAGGTCACCGCATCAGGTGATCACCGCCAGGTCCTGCAGCTATCGTACGTGCCTGGGAGCCAGCGGGACCGGGAAGAGGAGCTAGGAGCGGACATGGCACCGGGAGTCTGCAGACAGGTGAGTATCACATTTTTCTACTGTTCACTTTTGATTTAGCAGCCGCTTCCACCTCCCGCACGGGAGCAGACATGGCACCGGGCGGGAAATGCAAGCAGCGGTGGCGATACCGGGAGGATTCACGCTTCTGTGTTTACTGACAGAAGGAATCCTCTTCCTGTACATGTCACTTTACTACCCACCCCTTGCGTTTATAGCTGCGTTTTTAGTCATAAAAACGCACTCACTAAAACGCAGCTATATTTGCAATTAGCGATTTTCATTGCGTTTTTGAACATCTCATTGAACTCAATGGGTGGAAAACGCAGTGAAAAACGCAAAAATAATTGACATGCTGCGTTTTTGTGGGCACCACAAAAACACAGCTAAAAAAAAATGCTGTGTGCAGACAGCAAAATTGAAAACTCATAGACTTTGCTGGGGAAGCAATGTCATGCAGTTTTCTGAGCAAAACCGCACCCAAAAAACGTGCAAAAACGCCGCGAAAAACGCGGAAGTGTGAACTTACCCTAAGGGGGAAATTTATCATGAAGGGAATTTTTTCAGTTGTCAGTTTTGCTGACCTGCTGTTTTGGTTTTTTTTTACTCCAAACTTAGCAAAATGTTGCTACATTTTTTATATATTTGGGGTATCAATTTGCATGTCTTAAATCTGTCTTAAGCTATTTCACCTAGTTAATGATGTTTACGTTCCTACATACTTTTAAGTGGAAGTGTAAGGCCAAAATCAGAATAAGTTGCAAAATTATGACTTAAACTAATATGTGCCAATATATACAAAATTATATCTATGGTATATGCTCAAATAAGAATTAATTTAATTAATTGAAATTAATAACTCCTTGAAGACCAGACATAAAAATTGCTGTGGGGTGAACTTGGTGAGAAGAACTCACTATTTTGGACTGTTCAACTATTAGTTTGCGTTTCTGACATAAACTCTATGAAAGCAGTAAATGTTTAATAAAGCTAGTTTTTTTTTCACCAAAAATGCTTATAAAATGCTGTGGATGTTTTTACAGCATTTTTCACTTTTTCATTGATTTTTATTATTTTGTGCATGGTATTTATGAAATGTCATAGGTTTTGCTGGTACTACATAAGCAGCTTTAAATTTTAAAAAGCTGCAAAAAAATAAAAAAAACCCTGCAAAAATGCAACAAATTAACATTGCCTCAATATACTTTTGCACAATATGTGATACTACATTTGGCATTGCCAATATTTACCAAGTCAACTATTCTTTATTTTGGATTGAAATTGCTATAACATTTTGTTGGGGTGTTACAATACTGTGTATTGCTAAACTTCAGAACTGTAGGAAATCTGATATAACAATAAAATCAGATTGTAGACATCAGGATATCAACCATAGATTATTTTTATTTTTGCAGTTTTTAGAATTAAATTTAGAAGTCTATTTCTGGCATCCACATAATGTAACACACGAGCAGTCTCTCCCCTGGGAAATGATTCTGTTTCATAAGCTTTTACATTGTTATCACGTCCTTATTAACTATAGTACATTGTGTAAGAAGCAGTTTTAGAAATTAGAGTTTAGTACTTAAACATCTGTTTTCTGAAGAACATTTGATTTAAAGAGAACCTGTCACCAGAACTTTCCCATATAAGCCACGGCCACCACCAGTAAGCCTTGATATACATCATTCTAGAATACTGTATATAAGAGCAAAAGACCCTTCATTATACTCACCTGTGGTGTAGTCCGATCAGATGGTCATCGCTGGTCTCAGTCTTACACCTCCTGTCTTCTTGCAATCGCGTCCTCTTTCCCTGCTCCATGTGGATGACTCGTCTTACGTCATCCACATAGAGTCCTCCATGGCGCTCCTGCCTTATCTTTTTTGTATCCTTTTTCCCTTTATTAATGGTTTATTTGTATTATTCAATAAACCTATTTTAAAACTAAGGAGTACTAATACAATTTTGCTGCTTGTGTCAGACAGGGGTTCTATGATTATAATAGAAATAATTGTTCTAATTGCTCTCTATTCAAAAACATGTGCACATAAACATTTCTTAGTTGTCATCATAGCATACAGATGATATATCTTTAGTAAATTTAATAGTTTACTAGTGAATTAGCTCTTGCCATTAAGATAGGCTTTAGTAATTGTCTTCATAGTCACCTCCAAATTAATTTGTCCTCTTCTGAAACTCTGGGGGCCTGTTGTATTAAAGCCCGTTATTATGTTAGTGTCTATAACTACCTAAGGGGAATCAGGCACGAGGGGGGCTGTACCATTTACTACAATGTAACATTAAGCAAGACAACAATGTAGAGGCATTCTAGTTATATAGCGGGTAAAATAAGTATTGAATATGTCACCAATTTTCTATATATAAATATTAGGAATGATCGAATATCTCAAATATTCGGCTTCGCGAATATCCGACGAATATTCGATGCACAATGTAAGTCTATGGGAAGCCTTAATAGTTCGGAATAGTTGTTATTCGGGTTTCCCATAGACTTACATTGCACATCGAATATTCGCGAAGTCGAATAGCGGCAACCTATTCGGCAAATATTCGTGAAGCCGAATATTTGCGGTATTCGATCATCCCTAATAAATATATTTTTAAAAGTGCTATTGACAAGAATTTGTCACCAATCTAATCCATGCAGACAAAGAAATTAAATTGTAGATGTCTATAAATTATTGATGTATAATTATGAGAAATGACACAGGAAAAAAAATATTGAACACATGAAGAAAGTGAGGTGCAAAAAGCCATGAAAAGTCATGACTCCAGCTCAAATCTATCATTAATTAGAGAGGAATCCTGTCACTTAGTGAAAAATAATATCAGTTGGTTCAACTGATGGCCTATAGAAAGAAGTCTCATTATCAATCTGTCTGGCAAGAAACATCTTATCATGGGTAAAACCAGTGAGCTGTCTTAAGACCTTCACAACTTTATTGTCACAAAACATACTGATGGCATTGGTTACAGAAGAATTTCTAAACCACTGAAACTTCAGTGAGCACTGTTGGGATCATAATCCAGAAGTGGAAGAACATCATTTCACCCCGAGAACATGTGCTCCCCGCAAGATTTCAGTCAGAGGAGAAAAAAGGGTCAGAAAAGATGTCCAAAAGCCAAGGATTGCCTGTGGAGAGCTACAGAAAGACTTTTTCCCGTGTCATTTCTCATCTTTTAACAACTTATTAGTGGACATCTATGGTTTGATTTATTTGCCTGTGTGGATTGGATAGGTTGTTTCCGACATCAAGTGAACATTTCATGTCAATAGCATCTTTAGAAATATATTTACTTAGAAAATTGGTGACATGTTCAATACTTTTTTCATCCACTGTATATACTGACTACTTTATTGATATACAGGACTATTGGTCACAGAGGTAATATAGAATATAATAGAATGATCTCACACCTGTCAGTCAATATTCTACTCAAAAGTGGTTCTAGCCAGCCTGGGTGGCACTCACAATGTGGGTCCATAAATACAAGGATCTCCCCAGTTGCCCTTGCGGCCCCCAGCATACGACTTCCAATAATGCCAAGTCTCTTGTTGCTTCTTATTAGCTTTACTCCATCAATTCTAGACACGTATTCACTTAGGGCAGTCTTGAGATGACCTAGAAACATAAGAACATATATAAATACAATACAATATGCAATGTACAGTATATTAAAAATACCGTATTTTTCAGATTATAAGACAAAAAATTGAGAGAAAAATGAGGTGTGCATTTTATAATCCGAATGCATCTTACCAGGAGGTGGTGGAGAGGGGTCACAGGAGGCAGGCGCTGTCCTGAGGTCTGCGGGGTTCTGTGCGGCGTTCTGTGTGGCGGGCTGTGAGGCAGGGGCATCCTGAAAATATTGGGATTCAAATAATTGCGCACTGAGTCAGCGCATGCGCAAATAGATCTCTAGACTCAAGATCTCATCTGCGCATGCGCCGCCTCCGGCCCATTGATCTCCTGGCAGCGGAATTAAGGAAAATGGCAGCCGGAGGTGGAGCGTGCTCAGATGAGATCTCTGCTTGACATTGAACCCATAGCTTAATCTGCGCATGCGCCGACTCCGGGCACCATTTCTTTGAAGCCCGCTTCACCGACAGTTTCTAGAAGTTGCCGACCTCACAGCATCTGGGACACCTGCTGGCTGCACTGCACACGCCACCTGCAGCATTGATTTGCTCCACCACTGCCCTCTGCCTCCTGTGACCCCGCTTAACAACCGCTGCTTTCACCCCCAGTAAGAGACCATCGGATTATAAAACAAACCCCATTTTTTTTACCTTTTTTCTCTCTAAATTTGGGGTGTGACTTATAATCCGATGCATCTAATAAACCGAAAAATATGGTACTTCATTGGCGTCCATGTTCCATTAAAGTTTTTAAGAAGAGATTAAAAGTTTCTTACGTAAACCTTAATTAAAACTTAAAGCATTACCTTTGTGACTTAGGTCATCCACAAGGATGATTTCCTTCAAGATCTTTTTTGGAGAGTTGTCTAACACACTGTGAACCGTTCTCAGTAATGTAGACCATGGTTCATTATGGAATGCAATTATAACGCTTGTGGTGGGAAGATTCTCATTGTAAATTTGCTTGAGACACCTGTTTAAAACAAAAAAACTTTTCATTTGTAAATAAATATGAATTTCTTTACTTACATACAGTATATACACTCCACAGTTAAAATCAATGGACACTTTTATAAAGATACCCCTAAAAGTATGATAAAACTGACAAAAATTTAAAGTTTTGAGAATGACAACAAAATTATATTTTCACATGATCTGGTGCCCTCTGGTTTTTAATTGTGTTTGTCTGATGTTTACATCACATATAGAAATATAATTGCAATCATATTATGAGTACCAAAAGGTTATATTGACAGTTATAATGAGTTAATGCAGCAAGTCAATATTTAATATATAGGTCACTCCCCAACCTTATTAAGAGTGCCAGGACACCACTGTGATACTATATTCAACAGAGAAAGAATGTGGCACAAGTCCAATATTGATAAAATACAAAACTTTATTGATTATACTTAAAAATCATAATAGAGCAAGGAGCCCTCAAGGGGTTAACAGAACTGTGTGCAGAGCAATTCAATGATTACAATCAATATAGACTATGATATACAGAGTGCAGACGGTCAAATATTTTTTAACACTTTTTAACACTTTCTGCATGCATATGTAGATAAAAATGCAAACAAGGTGTATACATAAATAGCATTTTAAGCTTGTGTTAACCACTTGTTTGTAATTTGATGTTGCATATCTTAATTAGTAGTTATGTGAATGAAATCACTACCCCCTTTAGTTAACAGCCACTTTATGCATCATCTGCTTGATCATACTAGCGTTTTAGTGTGGAGAGCCCTATATACATATGTATATCTAATGACATTAGTAGTTTACTGTGGGCAAAAGAAAAAAAAAAAAAACACCAGCAATCTCTGTAATATCAAGTCATAGTACTAACCAGTTCTGCAGCAGTTCTGAGTACCCCACCTGTCCCTACGCGCATTTCACCTATTCTTCATATACGTCCCCTGAAGAAGAGGTGAAATGCGCCTGTTAACCATGGTTAACTGAAGAGAAACAATGATACCAAGCACCAGCCTCCTTTTAAAGTGTCCAGTGGTGTCATTCTTACTTAATCATGACTGATTGATCACCAGGCCTGTCCTCATCAACACCCACACCTGTGTTAATGGAACAATCATTAAATCAATGTTAGCTGCTCCTTTTAAGGCAGGAATGCAATGATGTTGAAATGTGTTTTGGGGGTTAAAGTTCATTTTCTTAGCCAATATTGACTTTGCAAGTAATTGCTGTTAAGCTGATCACTCTTTATGACATTCTGGAGTATATGCAAATTGCCATTAGAAAAACTTAATCAGTAGACTTTGTAAAAATTAATATTTGTAGCATTCTCAAAACTTTTGGCCATGACTGTATACAAAAGACGTAGGACATTATTCACACTACACAACATTGTCGTGATTCCTTTACTCAGAGGCGCACATCCGGCGCCGGTAACGACATCGCAACGTGTAAAGCCTAGAAGCACTGATAAACGATCGCAAAAGCGTCGAAAATCGGTGATCTGTGTAGTGTCGGTCATTTCCATAATTTCGCTGCAACGACAGGTACGATGTTGTTCCTCGTTCCTGCGGCAGCACACATCGCTGTGTATGAAGCCGCAGGAGCAAAGAACATCTCCTTACCTGCGTACCGCCTGCAATGAGGAAGGAAGGAGGTGGGCGGGATGTTTACGTCCTGCTCATCTCCGCCCCTCCGCTTCTATTGGCCGCCTGCCGTGTAACGTCGCTGTGGCGCCGCACGACCCGCCCCCTTAGGAAGGAGGCAGGTCGCCGGCCAGAGCGACGTCGCAGGGCAGGTAAGTGCGTGTGAAGCTGCTGTAGCGATAATGTTCGCTACGGCAGCTATTACAAGATATCGCATCTGCGAGGGGGGCGGGGACTATCGCGCTCGGCATCGCTACAATCAACTAGCGATGTTGCAGCGTGCAAAGTACCCCTTAGGCTAAGTTCACATGTCCTGTAGTCAAACGTTGGGAAACTAATTTCTGCTGTATCCGTTTTTTTAACATGGGAGTCTATAGACTATGA
This sequence comes from Anomaloglossus baeobatrachus, assembly GCF_048569485.1. Classification (NCBI taxonomy): domain Eukaryota; kingdom Metazoa; phylum Chordata; class Amphibia; order Anura; family Aromobatidae; genus Anomaloglossus; species Anomaloglossus baeobatrachus. The sequence goes on from NC_134358.1 coordinate 466,716,365, forward strand.
ATCTGTTAACGGATTGCTATATATCTTCCATTTGTAACGGATCTGTTAACAGATTGCTATTTAGCCACACGTCGTTCTTGCATTTGTAATGGATCCATTGTTTTCTTAACGAATATGTTATGAATGGACAATAAATAGCAATTCATTAACGGATCCGTTCTCCATAGACTCCACATGTGAAAAAAATTGATCTAGCCGATATTTGATATTTAACAACGGACAAAAAAGTTTTGTTTACACAACTTTTTTGCAAAGAGATCTCTAACGGATTTGTGATAAAGGATGACTAAAGGACATGTGAACTTAGCCTTACATTGATAATATGAACCCTTCAGCCAAGAGTTGAAACAGGTGGAAATTTGATCAATGTAACATTTAAACTCTTTTTTTTTTTTTTTTTTGCACCAGATTTTCACTCTACTGTGCTAATCCTCTCTAAAATAGATGTGGTGGGACATATGTCACGTCTATTTCATATGCCTGGAAACATTTTATTCAGTATTAAAAGCAGAACAAGGACTCATGCACATGGCAGTCTACTGATTGTTTGAATGTGTCATTAGAAAATGACCTAATATTTTTATGTTAAAGAGGACCTGTCACCAAGTCACAAGGTTAAAATTAGCCAGCTTTTGCTCTTGTTTTATTACACTTGCTCCTGAGAATTCCGGATTGTTGAGTTTAGTTTTTTCTTTTTGTTTTAATCGGCCATATGGTTCCAGATATATGGGCCATTTTATACAGTGCTAATTGTTATCATCTTTACAAGGGGGTAGGGCTCACAGAATTCCCTGTTGGGATCCTTTGGCTGTTCTGTGAGCAGCGCCTCCTCTCAAAAAAAAGGTCCATATATAGTCATATGAAAAAGTTTGGGCACCCCTATTAATATTAACCTTTTTTCTTTATAACAATTTGGCTTTTTGCAACAGCTATTTCAGTTTCATATATCTAATAACTGATTGACTCAGTAATATTTCTGGATTGAAATGAGGTTTATTGTACTAACAGAACATGTGCAATCTGCATTTAAACAAAATTAGACCGATGCAAAAGTATGGGCACCCTTATCAATTTCTTGATTTGAATACTCCTAACTACTTTTTACTGACGTACTGAAGCACTAAATTGGTTTTCTAACCTCATTGAGCTTTGAACTTCATAGGCAGGTGTATCCAATCATGAGAAAAGGTATTTAAGGTGGCCGCTTGCAAGTTGTTCTCCTCCTATTTGAATCTCCTATGAAGAGTGGCATCATTGTCTCCTCAAAACAACTCTCAAATGATCTGAAAATAAAGATTATTCAACATAGTTGTTCAGGGGAAGGATACAAAAAGTTGTCTCAGAGATTTAAACTGTCAGTTTCCACTGTGAGGAACATAGTAAGGAAATGGAAGAACACAGGTACAGTTCTTGTTAAGCCCAGAAGTGGCAGGCCAAGAAAAATATCAGAAAGGCAGAGAAGAAGAATGGTGAGAACAGTCAAGGACAATCCACAGACCACCTCCAAAGACCTGCAGCATCATCTTGCTGCAGATGGTGTCAATGTGCATCGGTCAACAATACAGCGCACGTTGCACAAGGAGAAGCTGTATTGGAGAGTGATGCGAAAGAAGCCGTTTTTGCAAGCACACCACAAACAGAGTCGCCTGAGGTATGCAAAAGCACATTTGGACAAGCCAGTTACATTTTGGAAGAAGGTCCTGTGGACTGATGAAACAAAGATTGAGTTGTTTGGTCATAAAAATAGGTGGTATGCATGGAGGCAAAAAAACACGGCATTCCAAGAAAAGCACTTGCTACCTACAGTAAAATTTGGTGGAGGTTCCATCATGCTTTGGGGCTGTGTGGACAATGCCGGCACGGGGAATCTTGTTAAAGTTGAGGGTCGCATGGATTCAACTCAGTATCAGCAGATTCTTGACAATAATGTGCAAGAATCAGTGACAAAGTTGAAGTTACGCAGGGGATGGATATTTCAGCAAGACAATGATCCAAAGCACCCCTCTAAATCTACTCAGGCATTCATGCAGAGGAACAATTACAATGTTCTGGAATGGCCATCCCAGTCCCCAGACCTGAATATCATTGAACATCTGTGGGATGATTTGAAGCGTGCTGTCCATGCTCGGCGACCATCAAACTTAACTGAACTGGAATTGTTTTGTAAACAGGAATGGTCAAATATACCTTTATCCAGGATCCAGGAACTCATTAAAAGCTACAGGAAGTGACTAGAGGCTGTTATTTTTGCAAAAGGAGGATCTACAAAATATTAAGGCTGCTTTACATGAGTCAATCCATCGTGCGATTTATTTGTCAAAGTCTTTTTTTTTTGTTTGTATCGCTGATAGGTAGTTGTCCATGTGTCACACGTTGAGTGTTGTCAAACGACCACAAAGCGCTCATCGATATATTGATTGGCCATGGCGGACGTCCAAAAGGCTTCACACATGTTTTCCTTTGGTCAATCTGTCTTTTGTATGGGCGTAATTAGGCAAACTATACAGCCCTCCGTGACGTTGTCTGGATTGTTGCACGCCCTGAATTCTTCTGACCTGCTCAATCCAGTTCTGCTAATGTGGTTGATTGGTTAGATCCCATATATATTGTTTCTCTTCTGCGTCTGTCTTTGTTGCCTCGTGTGTCCTTAGCATCATTCTTGTTTGTTGTTTGTGGTCTGGTTAATATCGATTTTGATCCAAAAAGGAAAGATTGGCATATAACAACTTACCACAAAAAAGGGATAACAAGGAGTGAGGGCGGAAAATCCAGCGAACAAACAAACGTAAGAAAAATTAGGACTAATGCACTATAAAACACTGTGCATGACGCCAAAGCTGAATGTTCACACATCATGACTACAGCTCTGTATTTTATAACAGTAATAACCAATCAAAACGCATCTGCTACAACCAATCCGATTAGATTAGGCGTGATTATTTAAAACCACAAATACGCCCTGAACGTTTACTGACGTCACAAACAACTACGAGGATGGCCGATTACACGGTGTCACACTTTGCAATGTGTCGTTCATGAAGACAAAACTGAACGATTTTATGGAATTAAACGATGAGTACACGATGACCGAATTTCAAACGATTAGGCATCGGTTGGACTCGCAAGGAGCTGTCACATGAGGAGATGTCGTTACGAATGACGGAAGTGCGTCACAAAATCCGTGACCCCAACGATGCATCGCACAATATATCGACTCGTGTAAAGCAGCCTTAAATGTCACTTTTATGTTGAGGTGCCCATACTTTTGCATCGGTTAAGTTTTGTTTAAATGCGGATTGAACATTTTCTGTTAGTACAATAAACCTCATTTCAATCTAGAAATATTACTGAGTCCATCAGTTATTAGATATATGAAACTGAAATACCTGTTGCAAAATCCGAAATTGTTAGAAAGAAAAAAGTTTAACATTAATAGGGGTGCCCAAACTTTTTCATATGACTGTAGCTCTGAAACTGCATGGCGGATTTAAGAAAAAACAAAATGAATGCTTATGGGAACAATAAGACTAACATAAGAACAAAACCTGGCCACTTTGGACCTTGGTGACAGGTCCTAAGTAGGGATGATCGAATACCTCAAATATTCGACTTCGCGAATATCCGACGAATAGGTCGCCGCTATGTGAATATTCAATGCGCAATGTAAGTCTATGGATGCCGAATAGTTGTTATTCGGGTTTCCCATAGACTTACATTACGCATCGAACATTTGCGAATAGTCGAATAGCGGCGACCTATTCGGCAAATATTCGCGAAGCCAAATATTTGAGGTATTCGATCATCCCTAGTCCTTACTAAACATATTTTTGCTAATATTTAATTTCAAATTTACATAGCACTATCTATATTACAAACGACCACTGAAATCATGTAGTTTTAATTACTCTTCAGTAGTCATCTCATTATCATTACAAGTGCTCAAATGCACAATGACAACTGTATAGGTCACAAATCATGCCTAGAAAACTCTTTCATAGAAGACCATATACATCTGCAGACTATTGCTTCTTATGGGCCATGTACAGTTAGGTCCAGAAATATTTGGACAGTGACACAAGTTTTGTTATTTTAGCTGTTTACAAAAACATGTTCAGAAATACAATTATATATATAATATGGGCTGAAAGTGCACACTCCCAGCTGCAATATGAGAGTTTTCACATCCAAATCGGAAAAAGGGTTTAGGAATCATAGCTCTGTAATGCATAGCCTCCTCTTTTTCAAGGGACCAAAAGTAATTGGACAAGGGACTCTAAGGGCTGCAATTAACTCTGAAGGCGTCTCCCTCGTTAACCTGTAATTAATGAAGTAGTTAAAAGGTCTGGGGTTGATTACAGGTGTGTGGTTTTGCATTTGGAAGCTGTTGCTGTGACCAGACAACATGCGGTCTAAGGAACTCTCAATTGAGGTGAAGCAGAACATTCTGAGGCTGAAAAAAAAGAAAAAATCCATCAGAGAGATAGCAGACATGCTTGGAGTAGCAAAATCAACAGTCGGGTACATTCTGAGAAACAAGGAATTGACTGGTGAGCTTGGGAACTCAAAAAGGCCTGGGCGTCCACAGATGACAACAGTGGTGGATGATCGCCGCATACTTTCTTTGGTGAAGAAGAACCCGTTCACAACATCAACTGAAGTCCAGAACACTCTCAGTGAAGTAGGTGTATCTGTCTCTAAGTCAACACTAAAGAGAAGACTACATGAAAGTAAATACAAAGGGTTCACATCTAGATGCAAACCATTCATCAATTCCAAAAATAGACAGGCCAGAGTTAAATTTGCTGAAAAACACCTCATGAAGCCAGCTCAGTTCTGGAAAAGTATTCTATGACAGATGAGACCAAGATCAACCTGTACCAGAATGATGGGAAGAAAAAAGTGTGGAGAAGAAAGGGAACGGCACATGATCCAAGGCACACCACATCCTCTGTAAAACATGGTGGAGGCAACGTGATGGCATGGGCATGCATGGCTTTCAATGGCACTGGGTCACTTGTGTTTATTGATGACATAACAGCAGACAAGAGTAGCCGGATGAATTCTGAAGTGTACCGGGATATACTTTCAGCCCAGATTCAGCCAAATGCTGCAAAGTTGATCGGACGGCGCTTCATAGTACAGATGGACAATGACCCCAAGCATACAGCCAAAGCTACCCAGGAGTTCATGAGTGCTAAAAAGTGGAACATTCTGCAATGGCCAAGTCAATCACCAGATCTTAACCCAATTGAGCATGCATTTCACTTGCTCAAATCCAGACTTAAGACGGAAAGACCCACAAACAAGCAGACCTGAAGGCTGCGGCTGTAAAGGCCTGGCAAAGCATTAAGAAGGAGGAAACCCAGCGTTTGGTGATGTCCATGGGTTCCAGACTTAAGGCAGTGATTGCCTCCAAAGGATTCGCAACAATATATTGAAAATAAAAATATTTTGTTTGGGTTTGGTTTATTTGTCCAATTACTTTTGACCTCCTAAAATGTGGAGTGTTTGTAAAGAAATGTGTACAATTCCTACAATTTCTATCAGATATTTTTGTTCAAACCTTCAAATTAAACGTTACAATCTGCTCTTGAATTCTGTTGTAGAGATTTCATTTCAAATCCAATGTGGTGGCATGCAGAGCCCAACTCGCGAAAATTGTGTCACTGTCCAAATATTTCTGGACCTAACTGTAGCTGCTTCAAAGATTAATTCAAAATGCTTCTAATAGAAGCTACGACATAAAGGCTGACCTCATATTACATACTGAAAATAGAATAAAAATATCTAAAATCAGAAAACAAAAATAGAAAAGTATGTGCTTTAATATCAGGATTAAAAAAAATAAATACAATTTATACCCCCAGTAGGATGAGAAGAACCTGTTACATAATATGTTAATTTTAGCATAAAAGCACTTTAATTTGTACTCACAGAGAATGTCGGCCCTCAGGTATCTCCCTGTGCAAAGAAATTTTCTGGCTGCCATCCTCATCAAGCTCAGGTATGTTCTTGGCTTTTTCAGTCTGCTCACTGTTAGTCACTACATGGTTTTCATTATTCTTCTTGTGCTGCCTCACGATCCTGTACATGCTCTTCCTGACCTTGTCAAAACTTCTTCTGCTTCCAGACATCCCAATAGCTATAAGTTCCTCGTCCCTGAAAGAAGAAAGTGGAGACAAAACCTCCACCTTATACTGGTTAGGTTCTTCATCAGGCTCCAGCAATGAGTGGCCACCTGCCCATTGATGTCCTCCTCTACCACCATGATGCTGGCTGAGATAGCTGGAATTGTCCTCACTCTGGACTTCTGTATCCAGCATCGCTACCATAACTAACAGTAAAATGAATGCTAGTGTAAGAACCAGTATCTGCAGCTGGCACAGCAGTGATCTGCACCTTCTCCTCAGCAGCATAGTTCTTGTTATTTAGTAAGGCACACACCGTCATGGTATTTGCAATTATCTTCATTCCAGATCTGTTTCCTTCACCGACTCCCATGTATTTTCCCACATAAAGGTCCGTCTTTACTCATATCATTCCACTTGCACGTTCCTTTTTTGTATATTTTCTTTTTTTTTTTCCCTCTCTAAACCAACCAGTACGCTAGAGATAAATTCCTTCCCATCAGTGTAAGAAAATATTTAGAATAAACAAACAAGTAAAAGTAATCCCAGGGATTTCTTCAGGATTCTACATCTTCAAAAGAATTCCACATAAGAAAAAAAAATTAGAATATCCTGGATTTTCTAGATATCATCTTCCTATAGGGAGTGGGCAATTCTATTCTCTAATAGTGTTATCATGTTCTCCCGGCAGCCCAGATCTGTGATCTGAGCTCTGATGAACAGATGTAAATAGGCAGCCACTGCCTCTCGCTCACAGAACCTCTGCCCTGCCAGACACTCCTAGTCACTGCATCCTGGTCCTAACGCCCACTATGTTTCCTGGGCTTTTTTGTGTCCTTACAACATATTCTGCAATAACAATGTGCTTTAAATCTGAACTCATAGTACAGAGTGCAAAATCATATGAAGCAGAAGGATGGCTGTAGCTGCCAAAGTAATAATAAATTATATAACTGTACAACTGCTTTTACAGATTATTGCCCTAGTTGCAAATTTGGAAATAAAATGCATTTAACTTTTGTCGTTTAAGATATTGAAATAGAAAGAAAAATATCAGCTTAAGTAAGGAAAGTGACCAAAGGTCCTCTTGCCATGTAAGATCACTATTTGTCCAAAACATCATTGCAATTCTTTTTGGTGACAAAGACATTTTAATAAAAGGATGCAATAATTTGCATCACCCAAACTGTGTGCTGTCCTTTGCTTATTTAAAGCACTGTCAAAATTTGGGAAATATTCATTCAACCATGTTGCCATCTTTAGGTTTTACATGATTACTCAGATATAGTAAGGGCAGATGTGTCAACACATAATGTGTCTTGAAATGTATTAAAGGGTTATTTCCATCATCATAATTATTCAGCTATCTACACAGCAGGGACCCCCAATGATCCTGCGATCGAGGCTTTAAAATGGAATATAGTTGTCATGGTTCGCTTCCCTGTCCACATGGCTGGGGGGCAGAGCCTTCTCTCGGGCCTCACTTCCGGACCCTGGATGCCTTAAAAGCTGACATTTCCAGTGAACCAGCGCTGGCTATAAGCTTAGCACTGCTTTGCCTGTGATTGCTGGTCCTGTGAGTGATATCCTGATCTGTCTGTTCCTGTGCCCCCGTGCCCTTGTCTGTGTTCCATCCCCTGGTTGTCCCTCCCGTCCTCTGTCCCCTCTCCTATTTCCCCACTCGGTTGCTTCCTCAGGTACTGACCTTGGCCTGACTTTGACTCCGCTTCTGCTCCTTCCTCCGGTCCTGCTTCTGCCCGTACTGTGTTTGACCCAGCCTCCCTGACTATTCCTTGCATGTCCTGCAGCTCTGTTTCTCATCTGTGCTGTGAGGTAATGTATGAGAACGCTGTGTATTCACTTCCTGGTTCTCATTGCTCTGTGTAGTGTCTTCTGCTGCAGAGCTCTGGCTCCCCCTGGTGGCAGCATTACAGTAGTGATAGACACCATTGGTAGTTTTATCCATGGGATTGACAGAGATAGCTGAGCCCCAAAGGCAATAGATGTCTATGGTATATGCCCTGCATGAAAAAAGACTCTTGAACCTATAGAGCAGTGAATTAAAGAAAACCTGCCACTGAATTTGACCCCTGTAAGGTGCGGTCACCACCAGTAAGCTCTTATATACAGCATTTTAGAATGCTATATATATACAGTAACTGTAAAAAATACCTTTTATTATACTCACTTGTGGGGCGGTTTGGTCCGTCGCTGGTCTCAGTCCAGCACCTCCTATCTTCTTGCGATCACCGTCCTCCTTCTTGATTCGTGTGGATAACATCCTATGTTATCCACACAGTCTCACATTGCTCTCCTGAGCAGGTGCACTTCTTTCTGCCCTTATGCTGGCAAAGCAAAGTACTTTAATGCACAGGGAAAGGTCAAAGACTACCCACGCATGCGCACTAAAATACTTTGATCTACCCTTAGCAGGGTAGAGAGAAGTGCGCCTGCTGAGGAGCGAAATGGTGTACTCTGTGTGGATGACGTGGGATTTCAAAACCACCATCAGTATATGAATACAGCACTATAACCACCATCAGTACTGTCATGTGTCATGGTTCGAACCCTTCAGTCTGTGCTTTGTGGTTGGTTTATCTGTCTATTGAGCCACAGCAGATACACTTTTTCTCTGGGTGTTTATTATCTGTTATTCTTGCTTAAATCTTTAAGGTTAATAAGTGTTTTCATTTACTCATTTTTCTGTTCAATCAACTTTTGGGTGCAGCTATAAATACCTTCCCCTTGCTGGCATTTCTTGTTGGTGATATTCTCATTTCGATGTACAGCCATACTGCCATTGTTAATGCTAGACAGTTGAAGACCAGCTAGGGTTTTATCTTTCTGGTGGTTATGCTTTTCATCCTGCATTTATCTTCTGTTTTTAGTTAGGTAGTAGGCGGCATGCTCTCCAGCAGTACGTATTTCATCCTTTCATTTGATATTTAGTGGTTTGTTTTTACTCATTCTCTGAACCCTTTCTATCTCAGCACTTCATCCTTTCTGTGGGTATATTGCACTCTGCTCTGCCCTCCAGTTCCTTATGAGGAACATGAAGCTCATGATGGCCTTTCAGGCAGCATAGGTCTGAGTTGCTTTTGTTTAGTCTGGGGTTAGGGCTATTCCAGCTCCCGCAGGAACTACTAGGGACTGCAGGGTTCAAATCTCTAGTCTGTACACGAACCGGCTGGATCAGTTGCAGTATTTTCAGTGTTTTACTTATTTATCCCATATGAGTTGATTACATAATAATAACAAATGCATCACCAGAACCACCTTCAGTACATGAATACATCACCAAGCTTAGTACAGAGATCAATTGTAATATAAGGTCAGCCCCATATCTAATTGCATTGCGTGAACCTACAACTCCCAGTATGTCCTTAACAATAGTAAAGAGATGCTGGGCATTGTTATATTATAATAATCAGACTGTAGACCCACCGGAACCAGTGTAACACAGTCAGTATCAAACATTTACATCTAGGTACCTTATAGGTGACATCTTCTCTGACTGGAGGTGTTCTCTTTCATTCATCATATCCAAAAGCCATGATGACTTTTCATACCCACAACTCATCTCTGCAGATTTCCATCTTTTGCCGTCTTCTGCAGCACATCCCGACATGGTGACGTTACCTGGAAAGCGGCAGGACGCTTAACACAGTGGCACCCCTATTTAGGATTTGATCCCCTGATGAACCCCCACACATTAAGGGTTCGGAGAAACACGTCGGGGTACCGGGATAATGATGTGTACTGGGACAGTGATGAGTAGTAAATGGATTTATATTTGTGCCATGTTTATTGTGACAGTGATGATTATTTGATTTAAAACTGTGCAATATTATTTAGTTTATGAATGACCGGATACTCTTTTGTGTGGTATTGTTTATACATCAATTTGGTAAATGCCCTGACTGGGCATGGATATTCACCACGAAAAGTATCGGTCAGTTGCTTGAAAATTATCAGTCTGTTATACTTATTAAGTACCTATGAACTGTGAAATTTAGGACTCACCTACACTTTGCACATTGCACTTTAGGGTGTTGGTGTTTGGGTAGGGGTTCCTTACAGGGTTAGTGAGGGACAGCCGATGTTGAGTGGGGGCACCAAAAAACTAGGGTATTAAATCTCTACTGGCAGGCAGGAATTGTTATAGGGAAAGAACATCTGTCCCTGATTATACAGTATATATGGGGCATGACCCCCGAGCTCTAGTTATTTCACTCCTTCCCTGCACAAACCATGGCAATCAGCTATTTCTGTTACAGACACCCCTCTTTTCTTTTAATGGCTATAGGGTGCACTTATTGAACGTATTTTTAACAAGACTTAATAAAATATTGCTTTTTAGGGTTTTTTCTATCTTATTGACCTTAAAAATAAGATTGTGTCACGCTAGGTATGGGGAATTACCAAGCGGGCACAAGCGGCAAAAGGTGAGGTAAGAGGACCCGTGCATCTAGGGAAGGAGGAGATCATGACCCCTGACCAAACCTACTGCTGGTCCCTGGGGTCCCTCAGCACCCTAGATAGGTTCCGCACCTATGCGTCAAGCCATATACCTGACCCTAGGTATCCCTAGTTCTGAACCCTAAATAGTCGTCAACCCCACTGAACGCTAAAGGAAGACACAAGGAGGACACATAGAAGAAAATGCATGAACTACTTATCAACAGATGACTCAGGCAGAAGTTCAGCAAAGCTTCAGCAACAATACCACAGATGAGTACAAGCCACCTGCTTGCAACCAGAACTTGAATGAACTGAATAATATCACCAGCTCAAGTCCATGGAAGATGGGAGTATTTAAGCACAAGGGGAATATTGATAATCAGCAGCTGGACGGAAGTTTATTTCCCCTGGGTCCTAAAGGGGAATAAATAAAAATCTGGCAGGAAAGCTACCTAGTACAATTAATAGTAACAGCAGGAACAAGAGAAAGTCAGGGAGCATTTTGCGCAGCCAAAACTGTGACCTTCTACTGCCAGAAATCACTTGACTGTCTGTCACCCGTGACAAACCCGTGGCAAATTGTGATTAGAATACTCCTGAATAAAAAATTGTGCTCTTTGCTGTGCCCTCTGATATATGATTCCACCTCAGTGTGCTCCCTCTTATAATATGGTCTCTACACTGTCCACTCCTTTCCATACTGGACTCTCTCTTCACATGGTCTCCTCAAACTGCGTGCTCCCAATACTCCCTAGTCTCTATTCTGTTCCCCACCTTCATACTCCCCCCTCTGCATACTGTCCCCTTAATATTGTGCCCTCCCACTATACCCCCATACTTCCCCCTCCCCATCCTCATACTCCCCCCTCTGCATACTGTCCCCTTAATATTGTGCCCTTCCACTATACCCCCATACTTCCCCCTCTCCATACTATCCCTTCACTACCCAGTCTTTATACTGTGCCCTCATGTACTTTTCTCTTGAATACTATCCTCTTACATATTTCTAGACTCATTCAATTCTTCACCACACTGTCCCCTCACACTCCTAGTCCACTGACCACTCACACATTTTCTCCCTCTATTATGCCCCCACACATTCCTGCTATCTCCTCACACATGTTTTCGCTCCTTCCCATATGACCTTTTCACACATTTCTCTACCCCTTAAGGCCCTGTCACACACAGAGATAAATCTGTGGCAGATCTGTGGTTGCAGTGAAATTGTGGACAATCAGTGCCAGGTTTGTGGCTGTGTACAAATGGAACAATATGTCCATGATTTCACTGCAACCACAGATCCGCCAAAGATTTATCTCTGTGTGTGACGGGGCCTTTACTGTCTCCTCACACACACATCCCCTTCTTTCCCCATACTGTCTCTTCATACATTAGCCTCCATTCACCCATACTGTCTCCTCACATAACGCCAACCATCTCCACATATTCTACACCTTTTACTACCTCCTCAGTCCTACAGTGCAGTCCCCTACCACAGACATTTGTGCTGCTGATCTGGCCTTTTATTTCACAGAGAAAATGGAAAATATCCGTAAGGAAATTGGCTATTGGCCACCAAGCATCGTGATTCCCATCCCTCCCCAAATCTTATCTGGCTCACTCTCTACATTTGACCTAGTCACAGAAGAAGAAGTCTCCAGGATCCTCTCTTCTTCTTGTGCTACCACTTGCACTACTGACCCCTTTCCCTCACACCTACTCCAGTCTCTTTCTCCGGTCATCACTACTCACTTTCTATATGAACATTTGAATTGTAAAGTGCTGCGGAATATGTTGGCGCTATAAAAATTAAGATTAATAATATTATTGTATTATTTCCTCACGCAATCCCCCCATTCCCCATACTGTCTCCACACGAATTTGCCGCTACTCCTATGCTGTTTCCACAGACATTAATCTACCTTTTGCCAAACTGTCTCCGCATACAATCTCCCCTCCTGCTCCCCATATTTTCTCCTTATACTTTCCCTCCCCCCATCACTACTGTCCCCTTGCAAGATGTCATATTCTAATAAAGCTTTGATTTCTTCAGCTTCATTGGAGTACTTACTGTACCGACGGGCACCTACTATGCAGCGCAGAAAAGTGACTTCACAGCTGTGTGATCAGATGACCTAATCACACTGCTGACTGTAGCACAGTTAACATCGTCTCTGTACTGTCCTGCCAGCAATATCGCCTTCATGTCGGCCCAGCGGTAGCTTCTGTGCTTTCGATCCCTTCCACTGGGTCTCAGGGTCTGCGCACGCCACGCAGGTCTCCTGGGAGTTCTCTAAGGCTATGTGCTCACGGGAGCTTGTTTGTGCGGATTTTGCAGCGGAAAACCTGCGGATTTTTCTGGATTTTCCAGATAAATCCGCAGGGTTTAGCATGTACAGTCACTCCCCATGTTATCCTATGGGATATGGGGAGTGCTGTGTCCACGCTGCGGAAAGTGCAGCGATGCTAGCGATGTCGAGCGTGATAGCACCCGCCCCTATCGTACGGCCGATATGTGGTGCTCGCTGCCGTAGCGAACATTTTCGCTACGGCAGCGTCACATGTACTTACCTGCCCTGCGACGCCGCTGTGGACCGGCGATCCGCCTCCTTTCTATGGGGGCGGTTCGTTCAGCGTCACAGCGACGTCACAGCAGCGTCACTGAACCGCCGCCCAATAGATAAGGAGGGGCGGAGATGAGCGACCGGAACATGCCGCCCACCTCCCTCCTTCCTCCTTTTCCGGTGGAGGCAGGTAAGGAGATGTTTGTCGCTCCTGCGGTGTCACACACAGCGATGTGTGCTGCTGCAGAAACGACAAAGAACATCATACCTGTCGCTGCAGCTATATTATGGAAATGAGCGACATGACAACGCGCAACGATTTTTGACGTTTTTGTGCTCGTTGATCATCGCTCATTTTTGTTACACGCTGCGATGTCAGTAACGGCGCTGGATGTGCGTCACTAACGACGTGACCCTGACGATATATCTCGTTGCCGATGTCGCAACGTGTAAAGCCCACTTTAGAGATGCGTTGATAGTTGTCAGGTCCCTTTCTATTTGATAAAATCCTGTTTTGTGTGTGCTAACACTTGTCTATACCAGCAGTGCCCACTGTACCTGTCATACCCACTCTACCTGTTGTACCCACTGTACCATCTGTGCCTGCTGTACTAGCTGAACCCGCTACACCCACCACTACCTGCCATTGCTGCTGCATCTGTTACACCCGCAAAAACCAAAAGGGTTATATAGAGGTAGTCGTTAACAGTAAACCACCACTAAACTACTCTCATAAAAATATTTTATTAATAAATATTAAAAAAGAACATATGTTCTTATCTTACAATTTCGTACATCAAATAGACAAATATATACAAGTGCAAGTGTAAAAACTTGGTTAACCCCACGCCTAAGCACAGTTGTAGACAGTGGTTTATAGAGAGGGGGACAGATGTTAGTACGTCTCTGTCCAACTAGTAGTCGTTTAATATATACTGTGCCTACCTCCTTGTTTGTAGATGTATATGTTGATTATACTCCACTAAAAAGATATCTAGCTCTCGCTGTCCTTGTCAGCCTCCAGCAGGGATAACCACCACCAGAAAAGTGAAAAAAGTGCAAAGAGATGAACCATAGACAAACAAACAGTGGCAATGCGTTAGCTGTCCAGGGTTCTCATATTAGGCATAAATTCCCCAATTAGGATTACTGGATAATATTAGGTAGGAGCCTGGAGTTCCACAAAGCTAATGGATCCCCCTGCTCTCCTGACGCGTTTCACCCCCCCTAACGCAGTAAAAAGGGGATCATCAGAGGATTTTTTTGTGAGTCACTTCTCAAGAAAGGACACCTAAAGGGATGAACGAAAAAATATATTGTAAGTATATAGATAATCACACGACTGCATTGTTTTAGGCACATATAGCTATATAGAAACACTTACAAGGGACCAGTTCTCTTAATCAGAGTGCTAATCGGTGTTCCCTCTTAGTATGTAGTTGTATGAGCGGGACCGTTCAGGTGCCCAGGATAAGGCTGAAGCTTATTCAGTAGTTGGTCCCTGTAGAAATGTGTAGGAAAAAGTGGGCGGGTAATTCCATATTATTCGTGTACTCAGGCAAAATTTCTCATGCACTTAAAGTCTGAATTTCTACCTGCATATATAGAGATGTAGTGGTATACACCCTTTTCAATCAATATATAGGCCGGTTTTTTCTCCACTACCATCCACCAGGAGACGTATGGTCATATAGTTATAATAGGTTATGTATTCGTCCCTCCTGCAGGGGTAATAAGATATATGATTATACATGTCCTCTATTTGGGATATACTGTAGAGCGACACACATTTCCTGTTTTTTGTATTAGATTACCTCTTGGTGGGACCAGAGTGGGTTTCTCAACCTTCAAATTACTCCGTGAATTGAATATATAGGTGACCTCTTTTCAGGCAAAAGTATAAGGTATGACAGACAATATGTCCTGTAAGGGAATAGCATCTGTCCTGTAAGGCAATAGCATAATTGAATTACCTCCTTTATTGTAGACCATACATATGTGTGACTTACTGGTACTGAGGGGTATACCTGTAGGGGCTATCAGCGGTGTGTAGGTACAAACACCCCCTACCACAGGGATATAAAATGATGAATCGCTTCCTGTATTTCCTGCAATAAAACAACATAACGGATACTTGTAGTTCTGGTTTCACTCTCAGCCCAAAAAGCATATTAGTAACATTATCCCGTCTTATGTGTCTGTATATATGACAGATATATTATAGTCATTGTCAAAAAAGTAATGGTTTACTCCTCCTCTCTCGTATTGACATGATAATGGGCAATTGCAGCTACAAATTGTGGCAGAGGTCCCAACATATTCCTGTGTATATACGTCTAGATAAATATATGAGAGGTTAGTTCACCTTCCCTTTTGGGGGAATTTCTCTATGACATAGTATTCCCATGCATTCCCATATCAATGTATCACAGAGGTGTATACCTTCTGTGAGACTGCACGCTAGAAATATCCAGTGCCACAAAAGGCTATTATGTACATGCAGATGTATGCTTCTAATTGTAGGGGCCACTGTCTGCAGCGAAAGGGTATCAGTGTACTAAGATGATCCCCTATGACTGGTTAGAAAGCATACCTTGTTCCTGGAGCTCTACCAGTAAGGACTGTGAGTCCCGAGTGAAGCACACTCTAGCACACTGGGAGCTCACACTTGATCCCTGCCGTCTCAGTCTGTGCCTGCTGTCTGGACTGCTGCCCTGCACGCTCTGCGGGCCTTTTATTACAGGGGTCCCGGAGGTGAGTTTGCTCCGTCCGAAAACCGGAAGTAGCGCGTGGCCGGAAGTGATGTAACGGCACTTTCACATTCCCATGTCACAAGCTAGATTCATGTGATCCAAACTGGGCGGGATTTAGGGAAACAGCTTCCTCCAAGTCCTCTCTCGTAGTGTGGAACGCATATGCGTTCCACAGGCACAGCAGTGTTGAGAATATGGCGATATTACTGCAGAACTTACGTACAATAAGCAGTGCGTAGCGCTGTTAGTAAGAGTAAAATTCCCATAGATGATGTATATATATATAGATATACAGTTAGTTTTTGCTTATATCACAGAACAGATCACGTGATCTGTGATACGTAAATGCAAATGATGTGTCATCCTTGTTGGTATGCCAAGCATATATATATATATAGGGTTTTTCAGAGGAGGACTTGCACTATATATATGTACTAGTGCTAGCTCTATTGGGGGCATGCTTATAATGTCATTCTTGGTGGTATGACATACACATATAGACAGAGGAGGGCTTGTGCTTTTAAATGGTGTTAGCAAAATCCGTATTCGGGACATAATAGTGTTTGCCATATCCAGGGATTCATTCCTATTTATATCTTATAGGTGGCACCAGTTTCGTGGTGCTAATAGCTATCTAAAGGATTTCTATGCACTATTCTTTATGGACCACATTCCTCCTGAGGGTAAAGGGGTGAAGAGCGCATATAGATATATATATACCCATTGCTGAAAAAAAGGGGGGGGAGGGGGGGATATTCATGCCAATTTCCACATACCTACGTATAAGCATAGATCCAACTACATATATGTGCTATGCCACTAGTGCAGTCTTCAAAAGGATATGTTAAATATGGTAAAAATGACCATGTGCGGGGCATATCGTATATGCACAAAGCTTATGCCTATCATTATCAATCTGACCGACCCTAGGAAAATAGGGGGGGGGGGGGTGGAGGGGGGGAGGGGGAGAAAAGGGGGGGGAGGGGGAGGGGGAGGGGGGAGGGGGGGGGTGTTTAGGTATGGTAATGGGCCCTGGACGTAAAGGCTGAACTAGAAGCTAAATGAAGCTATGAAAGCTTATGATCTCATTAAGACGTCAGGGGAGACCGAATCTAGGAGGAAAGTCCATCTCGCCTCCCGCTGCAGTATTTTCCTATCCCAGTCTCCCTTCCTAGAAGGTTTAGGAATAACCTCTAAAGCCTGAAAGGAGATACTTTTTAGATCCCCGCCATGGGTATTGTTGACATGTCTGGCTATCGCTGTATCCCTTTTGTGCCGGATATCTCCTACGTGTTCTTTCAATATTTTCACATCCAAAAATGCTAGACTGTCCCCCCCTATCTCATATGTGAACGTAAGTCCTAAATCGTTGGTGTTAAGATAACCCATGAATTGTAGGAAGAAGGGGGACCCCCCCTGTCCACAGAATAAGGACATCGTCTATATACCGACCCCATAGATTAATGTGGGGACCATAGGTAGCATCCTCTTCTTTAAAAACATACCTATCCTCCCACACATCCAAGGAAAATATTTGCATACGGTGGGGCACAAGGGCTCCCATGGCTGTACCCCTTTATCTGATGATAAAACTTACCCCCAAACAGGAAGTAATTGTGCGTTAGTACAAATTGTAACATTTCAATTACAAACTTATTGTGCAAGTTGAGGTGATTGCCCCTTGTCGATAGGTAATGCCAGACAGCTTCAGGCCTCTATCATGAGGGATGCTACTGTACAGATTGTTCTACATCTATAGAGTATCAGTATGTGTCTCAGGTTCCAAGATGATTCCTATCTAGTTTTGCTATTAAGTCGTTGATGTCATTTTACAGTGCCAAAAGGCACAGGTACCTGGCTGGAAAGAAGACCAGTAGGCACTTTTAGATGTGGGAGATGTACCTACTGCCCCTATATTAATCAGTCAAAAACCTTCCTGAACCATAAAACCAACAGAATATTCAGACTTAGAGACTTTGCAAACTGCAAAACTGAAGGATTGGTCTATCTCTGTACCTGCACTTGCCCCATGGGATATGTAGGAAAGACCAAAAGACAATTACGAACCAGGATTGGAGAACACGTAGGAGATATCCGGCACAAAAGGGATACAGCGATAGCCAGACATGTCAACAATACCCATGGCGGGGATCTAAAAAGTATCTCCTTTCAGGCTTTAGAGGTTATTCCTAAACCTTCTAGGAAGGGAGACTGGGATAGGAAAATACTGCAGCGGGAGGCGAGATGGACTTTCCTCCTAGATTCGGTCTCCCCTGACGGTCTTAATGAGATCATAAGCTTTCATAGCTTCATTTAGCTTCTAGTTCAGCCTTTACGTCCAGGGCCCATTACCATACCTAAACACCCCCCCCCTCCCCCTCCCCCCCCCCCCTCCCCCCCTCCCCCCCCCCCCCTATTTTCCTAGGGTCGGTCAGATTGATAATGATAGGCATAAGCTTTGTGCATATACGATATGCCCCGCACATGGTCATTTTTACCATATTTAACATATCCTTTTGAAGACTGCACTAGTGGCATAGCACATATATGTAGTTGGATCTATGCTTATACGTAGGTATGTGGAAATTGGCATGAATATCCCCCCCCTCCCCCCCCTTTTTTTCAGCAATGGGTATATATATATCTATATGCGCTCTTCACCCCTTTACCCTCAGGAGGAATGTGGTCCATAAAGAATAGTGCATAGAAATCCTTTAGATAGCTATTAGCACCACGAAACTGGTGCCACCTATAAGATATAAATAGGAATGAATCCCTGGATATGGCAAACACTATTATGTCCCGAATACGGATTTTGCTAACACCATTTAAAAGCACAAGCCCTCCTCTGTCTATATGTGTATGTCATACCACCAAGAATGACATTATAAGCATGCCCCCAATAGAGCTAGCACTAGTACATATATATAGTGCAAGTCCTCCTCTGAAAAACCCTATATATATATATATGCTTGGCATACCAACAAGGATGACACATCATTTGCATTTACGTATCACAGATCACGTGATCTGTTCTGTGATATAAGCAAAAACTAACTGTATATCTATATATATATACATCATCTATGGGAATTTTACTCTTACTAACAGCGCTACGCACTGCTTATTGTACGTAAGTTCTGCAGTAATATCGCCATATTCTCAACACTGCTGTGCCTGTGGAACGCATATGCGTTCCACACTACAGAGAGGACTGGAGGAAGCTGTTTCCCTAAATCCCGCCCAGTTTGGATCACATGATCTAGCTTGTGACATGGGAATGTGAAAGTGCCGTTACATCACTTCCGGCCACGCGCTACTTCCGGTTTTCGGACGGAGCAAACTCACCTCCGGGACCCCTGTAATAAAAGGCCCGCAGAGCGTGCAGGGCAGCAGTCCAGACAGCAGGCACAGACTGAGACGGCAGGGATCAAGTGTGAGCTCCCAGTGTGCTAGAGTGTGCTTCACTCGGGACTCACAGTCCTTACTGGTAGAGCTCCAGGAACAAGGTATGCTTTCTAACCAGTCATAGGGGGATCATCTTAGTACACTGATACCCTTTCGCTGCAGACAGTGGCCCCTACAATTAGAAGCCATACATCTGCATGTACATAATAGCCTTTTGTGGCACTGGATATTCTAGCGTGCAGTCTCACAGAAGGTATACACCTCTGTGATACATTGATATGGGAATGCATGGGAATACTATGTCATAGAGAAATTTCCCCCCAAAGGGAAGGTGAACTAACCTCTCATATATTTATCTAGACGTATATACACAGGAATATGTTGGGACCTCTGCCACAATTTGTAGCTGCAATTGCCCATTATCATGTCAATACGAGAGAGGAGGAGTAAACCATTACTTTTTTGACAATGACTATAATATATCTGTCATATATACAGACACATAAGACGGGATAATGTTACTAATATGCTTTTTGGGCTGAGAGTGAAACCAGAACTACAAGTATCCGTTATGTTGTTTTATTGCAGGAAATACAGGAAGCGATTCATCATTTTATATCCCTGTGGTAGGGGGTGTTTGTACCTACACACCGCTGATAGCCCCTACAGGTATACCCCTCAGTACCAGTAAGTCACACATATGTATGGTCTACAATAAAGGAGGTAATTCAATTATGCTATTGCCTTACAGGACAGATGCTATTCCCTTACAGGACATATTGTCTGTCATACCTTACACTTTTGCCTGAAAAGAGGTCACCTATATATTCAATTCACGGAGTAATTTGAAGGTTGAGAAACCCACTCTGGTCCCACCAAGAGGTAATCTAATACAAAAAACAGGAAATGTGTGTCGCTCTACAGTATATCCCAAATAGAGGACATGTATAATCATATATCTTATTACCCCTGCAGGAGGGACGAATACATAACCTATTATAACTATATGACCATACGTCTCCTGGTGGATGGTAGTGGAGAAAAAACCGGCCTATATATTGATTGAAAAGGGTGTATACCACTACATCTCTATATATGCAGGTAGAAATTCAGACTTTAAGTGCATGAGAAATTTTGCCTGAGTACACGAATAATATGGAATTACCCGCCCACTTTTTCCTACACATTTCTACAGGGACCAACTACTGAATAAGCTTCAGCCTTATCCTGGGCACCTGAACGGTCCGCTCATACAACTACATACTAAGAGGGAACACCGATTAGCACTCTGAGTAAGAGAACTGGTCCCTTGTAAGTGTTTCTATATAGCTATATGTGCCTAAAACAATGCAGTCGTGTGATTATCTATATACTTACAATATATTTTTTCGTTCATCCCTTTAGGTGTCCTTTCTTGAGAAGTGACTCACAAAAAAATCCTCTGATGATCCCCTTTTTACTGCGTTAGGGGGGGTGAAACGCGTCAGGAGAGCAGGGGGATCCATTAGCTTTGTGGAACTCCAGGCTCCTACCTAATATTATCCAGTAATCCTAATTGGGGAATTTATGCCTAATATGAGAACCCTGGATAGCTAACGCATTGCCACTGTTTGTTTGTCTATGGTTCATCTCTTTGCACTTTTTTCACTTTTCTGGTGGTGGTTATCCCTGCTGGAGGCTGACAAGGACAGCGAGAGCTAGATATCTTTTTAGTGGAGTATAATCAACATATACATCTACAAACAAGGAGGTAGGCACAGTATATATTAAACGACTACTAGTTGGACAGAGACGTACTAACATCTGTCCCCCTCTCTATAAACCACTGTCTACAACTGTGCTTAGGCGTGGGTTAACCAAGTTTTTACACTTGCACTTGTATATATTTGTCTATTTGATGTACGAAATTGTAAGATAAGAACATATGTTCTTTTTTAATATTTATTAATAAAATATTTTTATGAGAGTAGTTTAGTGGTGGTTTATCTGTTACACCCGCCAAGCCAGCCGTACCCACTGTACCCATCTACTTCAGCCATGCGCTCTGCACTGGACCACATCAGAAACTGTCTGGGTCCTATTCCATTCCCTGGGGTCTGCTGTCGCACTAACGGGACTCCCTGGAGTAGCACCTTTTGTTTACTGACAGCCAAGCTTACCCTCGCCATGAGAAGTTCTGGTGAATAACCTGTAGTTGCTTAGTTATGCCCCTCCAGGTTGAGCCGGTGCTGCAGCCCAGTGGTTACTCTCCTGCTTGCACCTGCGGGCATTACAGTTTGCCCAGGCCATGGATCCCGCTAGCTCCATTGCTGTCCAGCTTGCAGGTCTGCAACAAGAGATGGTTTAACAATGGGAACAACAAGACTGGATCCTGACCAATCTGTGGTCGGTGGATGCCCGTTTGCATCTCTTGTCTCATTCCCTACCTGCTCCTGTTCAAGCTTTAGGCGGGCTTTGCACACTACGACATCGCAGGTGCGATGTCAGTGGGGTCAAATTGAAAATGACGCACTTCCGGCATCGCATGCGACATCGTAGTGTGTAAAGGCTCGATGATACGATTAACGAGTGCAAAAGCGTCGTAATCGTATCATCGGTGCAGCGTCGGCGTAATCCATGATTACGCTGACGCGACAGTCCGATGTTGTTCCTCGCTCCTGCGGCAGCACACATCGCTGTGTGTGAAGCCGCAGGAGCGAGGAACATCTCCTACCGGCGTCACTGCGGCTTCCGTAGGATATGCGGAAGGAAGGAGATGGGCGGGATGTTTACATCCCACTCATCTCCGCCCCTCCGCTCCGATTGGCCGCCTGGCGTGTGACGTCGCTATGACGCCGCACGACCCTCCCCCTTAACAAGGAGGCGGGTCGCCGGCCAGAGCGACGGTCTCAGGACAGGTGAGTCCATGTGAAGCTGCCGTAGCGATAATGTTCGCTACGGCAGCTATCACAAGGAAATCGCTGCTGCGACGGGGGCGGGTACTATCGCGCTCGGCATCGCAGCATCGGCCTGCGATGTCGCAGAGTGCAAAGTACCCCTAAGTCCCTACTCCAGCAGCAAATCAAGCTTCAAGCTCCATACCTCATTTGTCTGCTCCTCAGTGGTTTGACGGCAACCCCAAGCATTGTAGGGGATTTATAAATCAGTATTCCTTGCACTTTGAACTTTTGTCCCATCAGTTCATCTAAGACCAGGCCAAAGTGGCCTTTATGATGTCACACCTAACTGGCGAGGCCCTTGCATGTATCAATCCATTATGGGAGAGAAGTGATCCTGTTGTCCTGAACCTGCAAACCTTTCTAGAGGAGTCTTATAATGTTTTCGATGAACTGGGTCGAGTCTCCTCAGCAGCATCTTCACTCCTTTGATTCTGCCACAGAAGGTTCACAGTGGGCCAGTATGCCATCCGTTTCCGCACCCTGTTCTCCGAACTAGGCTAGATTAATAAGGTGCTGATGGCTGAATTTTGGGAAGGGCTGTCCTGTAGAATCAAGGAAGAACTGGCTGGCTGTGATGTGTCTTTCCTCAACAACTTGGTATATCTGGCTATCCGCATCAATCTTAGGTTCCAAGAACTTTCCAGAGAGGCGAACCAAGAGAGGAGATCATTGCGCCTGGCTTCTACATTCAAGAGACTCATCATGCTGCAACCTGCAGTTCCCGATGCTTCACCTGAGACCATGAAGGTGGATTGTGTAAATTTGGCAATGCCCCGCAGAGAGGTCTGTTGCAATGGAGAGGGGTGCTTCTACTGCAGAAGTTCTACTCACGTGATCTGTTTCTGTCCTAGAAAGCTGGGAAACTTCCAAGCCTAGAGTCCATAGGAGAGGCTACCCTAGGTGAGAGCAAATCCTCTGCATCCATGCGTGTCAGTACCCTGTGGCAGCACCTGATTCACAGAGTTGGCCTATCTGGATCCTTCTGTGTCAGTATCTGGACCATTGTGGATCGGTATCTGATTCCCATCAAACAACTTCAAGCTCCCATAGCAGTGTTGTTAGTGGATGGAAAACATCTGTCCGAGGTTGTCCTGTTCATCACTGAGCAAGTTGAGCATTGAGTGGGAATGCTGCACTCACAGAAGATCGCTTTGTAGATGCTTCCAGGACTGCTGCATCCACTGAAACTAAGGGCGGCTTTGCACGTTGCGACATTGCACGTGCGATGTCGATGGGGTCAAATCGAAAGTGACGCACATCCGGCATCGCAGTCGATATCGCAACGTGTAAAACCTTTTTGATACGATGAACGAGCGCAAAAGCGTCGTTATCGTATCATCGCTGCAGCCTCCGACATTTCCATAATGCCGGTGCAGCGACAGGTGCGATGTTGTTCCTCGCTCCTGCGGCAGCACACATCGCTGTGTATGAAGCCGCTGGAGCGAGGAACATCACCTTACCTGCCGCCGGCTGCAATGAGAAGGACGGAGGTGGGCGGGATGTTTACGTCCTGCTCATCTCTGCCCCTCCACTTCAATTGGCCGCCTGCCGTGTGATGTCGCTGTGACGCCGCACGACCCGCCCCCTTAGGAAGGAGGCGGGTCGCCGGCCAGAGGGACGTCGCACGGCAGGTATGTGCGTGTAAAGCTGCCGTAGCGATAATAATCGCTACGGCAGCTTTCACTAGATATTGCACGTGCGACGGGGGCGGGACTATCGCTGCAGCATCGGTAACACATTGTTACCGATGTTGCAGCGTGCAAAGCCCGCCTTAGTCTCATGTGGCTTCAGATGCTGTCTTGTACTGGAGATCCAGAGATGTGCTAACATAGGGTCAATCCTTTCATGGAAAATGTCTCGTTCCAGACCCTCTAGCCTGTCTGCTGGTGATGCTTTCAAATCTTCCAGGGTATTCCCACACGCTCCTGCTCACAGGCTCCAGCAGGGGCGTCTGCTCTCTCACTTGCCCGGCTGCTCCATTGCCTCCTTTCCTGCTGTGGGGTTTCCCGCGGCCTCCTCCTGTATCCAGGCTGCGCGCAGTCCTGCTGTGAGCACTGTAGGGTGCGCGTGCAGTCATGCCCTCTTTTTGAAAGGGCCAGCATCCCATTACCCTGACGCACCTGAGCAACATTGCCTATTTGTGAGTTGCTAGTTCTCAGGTCCCTGTACGTTTTTGTCTCTAGTCCTGCTATAGTGTCCTAGTACCAATACTAGTACCAGTCTCGTGTGCCTATACTCTGTCTCGCCCTAGTGCCTGCTCTCTAACACCATCTCCGAGCTGCCTTGTCCTGCCTGCCTTGCCACATCTGAGCTATCACCTCCGTGCTGCCTTGTCAGAGCTATTGTGAAGCCCCACAGGTGTAGTGTCAGTGTCGGTGCATTACCTTCAGGGACTCCACGTTGCTGGATCTCCGTCACTGGTAGGAAATCTTCTTGTTTGATCGTGACGCCACTCTCAGTATTGCGGTCAGTGGGGACCGCCACTGCAGGTTAGGGGACGCCTGGGGCTGATGGTGGGTGCAGTCGGATGTAGTAGCCTCCTGGGAGTGAGGCAAGCCCCAGAGCCCTGTGTAGGTTTGTAGTACCACAAGTCGCAGAATAACCACACAGGCAGGAATGTCTTTCAAGGGCTTTACTCACATTTGATGGCAGGGTGAGTAGCCCGGGCGTAGCTGGGATGAACCAGGTGGGAACCAGGTATCCTTCAGGCTGACTTTATGAGGGTGACTACTGACTCGCCTTCCTTAGCCCTTGGTGGTTTGGGGTGACCCCGACTTTTAGTCCCTATGGGGGTCACCCAGGGAAGATGCTGCAGCCTCTCTCTCCCCTTCGGTCGCCGTATGCTTGTTCCCCGGACCAGGCCACTCCAGCTGCTTGCCTCCTGTGACCTATGGGCCCTCACTGTGGTTACGTGGCTGCGGCTTTTGTGGTGTTGTGGTGTGGGCTTTGAGAGCCCCACACCGGCAGGTTTAGCAGGGAAAGGTGGATCTATCCTTGCTTCGGGATCTGCCGCCCGGTTGGGCCTGGTTCTCTCTAGCAGTCTCCTTACTTCCCACTCCGTGCTTTCTCTCTAGCTGAAGCTGGCTTTCAGGTAGCACTCCTAGTTGACCGTTCTCCCCCGTCAATAGCCACTGCGCGGGCGCTGTTAGACAGCAACAGCCCCACAGGTCTGCTCCTCACTGAGCCCTACGGAGTTCTCTGCTCTAACTGACTCACTGCCCCTCCTCTCCTGTTCTTGCCTACGCCACCTAGCAACCAGACTCTCCACCACACCCCTTGAGAGGAGATGGAGGCTCTACCCCCTCCACTATTCCAGTGAAGGTGAAGGCTTGCCCCCTCCTGGGATCCCCAGGGGTCCTCTCATGGGTACATGTGTGAGACCTGATCACTATGCGCCTGTGTTCCACACCCCTGTCAGCCTTCTGGATTACCTGTATTGTACTGTCCCCAGCATGGGTGCAGTACTCAGTGGTGCCTGACCAGGTCAGGGGCGCCACATTCCCCCTTAGTTATCACCAGCACGTCCTCGGGCTGCAAGACAACATTTTAAAATGCATAAAACATTAAAACATGTAAAACATTTTTAAAAGCACCAGGTACCATACATCACCACCCTCCACCCACAAGTCCGTTAACCCACCCAAAACCCTCTCACGTTGGCCGCGGCTTCAGCCACTTCTGGCAGGATGTAGAGGCGGCTTTCATGGGCTGGTGGTTTCAGGGTATACCTGGCTTGGTGGATCCGCGCCTTCAGCCTCTTCTGGCAGGATGCAGAGGCGGCCTCCACAGTTGGTGCTGACCAGGTACCCTCTTTGTGGTGGAGAGCCAGGCCCCATAAACAGGCATGCTCTCTGGTTGCAGGTGAGCCAAGGCCCTATATACGGACGGGCTCCTCCTGGTTGCAGACGAGCCAAGCCCCTAAACAGGCTGACTCTGGTGGTGGTGGTGCCCTTTTGGTGTAACTATTTACACTGCGAGAGTTTGTGGCTATAGCCAGTTCATAGCCTTAAGGTTTATGGTTTTCTCACAATAGTTTTTGTGGGCACATGCTTAAACAATAACGTTGCAAACTTTTCAACTTGTCAAACTGGTCAAACTTTCGGTACTTCTTTCTTTACTTTACTCCTTCATACCAGGGCTTTGGCCTATTGGGCTACGGCACCTGCTGTTTTCTTGCTCCTTGTCATCCTCTGAGGTAGTTTCATCTGTAGGCTCTTTGTCTTTTCTTTCTAGATCTTCATCTGTTTCCTTTTCTGCATCTGTTTCTTTATCTCTGTCTTTTCTTTCTTCTTTGGGACATGGTGCTACGTCTAAGGCATAGTAGCCCCTTTCTCCTTGATGCAAGGTGAACTGTACTGCGTCTCCAATTTTCAAATTTCTGCCTGAATGTCCTCTGGGCAGGTGGGCTTGAACATCTCTCCGATTCACAAATATGCCCTCTTTTATTCCTCTTGCTACAATAAAGCCGTATCCGCTTTTCAAGTTAAAGTCCTCTACTACTCCTCTGCAAAGGGGTCCTCTGACCTGGGCTTTGGATCTTCTCAGGGCTCGTTTTTCTTGCAGGTCTCTGGCTGTGACTTCTCTCTGCTCTGGAGACTGTGGTGTTGGAGGATACTTTGCTCTGCTGCGCCGTGTCTTGCGGGCTGGGTTCATGCTTGCAGGCTCCCAGGTGAGGTCTTTGGGCTGATCTTCGTCAGCGGACGGTGTCAGGTCTTCCTCATCCCAACGGGAATAGGGCAACATCTCCGGCTCTGAGTATTGCTCCACTGCCGGTGGCTCCGGAGTCAGCTCCTCAGCTTCCTGGCCTCCTCTCCCCCTTAGTGCTTCTGAGCACTCTGGTTGTGGTAGCGCTGGAGATGAGTGGTCCTCAGCTGGTCTGGGCGGTGGACTCTCCGGCGCGGCTGCAGGGGTTGCCTGAGTCTCCTTGGGGGTATGCGGAGGGAGCAGATACCGATCCACCATCTCTTGTGGGAACTGGGCCTCTAGGTCAGCCTTCAGCTTCCAGTATTCGGGGTCCTCTCCTATCAGGGTCTTCCTAGCAGGGACCTCTTTGGACTGGGGAGCGGTGTCTGCTCTGGCCTTGCAGGCCGGGGTAAATGATGAGGTAATCTCTTCTTGGCGGGCCGCGCCTGGCATGGCGGCGGCCTGGTCTTGGCGGGCCGCGCCCTGGATGGCGGCGGCCTGGTCTTGGCGGGCCGCGCCCGGCATGGCGGCGGCCTGGTCTTGGCGGGCCGCGCCCTGGATGGCGGCGGCCTGGTCTTGGCGGGCCGGGCCTGGCATGGCGGCGGCCTGGATCTGCGTCGCTGTTGCAGGGGGCTCTGTGCAGGCTGGGCTGGACATCGCTGCAGCAGTCTGGGCTTGGCGGGCCGCGCCTGGCGTGGCTGCGGCCTGGTTCAGCACCTCACTTGCGGCGCGGACGAGCGTTGCTGCGGCGGTGGGGTCTCGGCGGGCCGGGCCTAGCAGGGCGGCGGCCTGGGTCAGCGTTACGCCTGCGACGCGGATGAGGGTCGCGGTGGCAGCCGGTTCTTTGCGGGCCGGACTGGGCGTTGCTGCAGGGACCGGGTCTTGGTGGGCCGAGCAGGGCATCGCTGCGGCCGCTGGGGCTTGGAAGGCCGCACCTGGCGTGGCTGCGGCCTGCTTCAGCGTCGCCGCACCGGACGCCTCTTCGGGGACCGCGAGCGTGGCAGCAGGGGTCGGGGCACTTGCGCTGGCCGGGGCATCACTCGACTCACCCACCGGTGGCAGCATCGGGGTCTGCGTCATCGCCGTCCTGTCTGGCACTCGGCGCGCGGCTCTCCTTTCATAGGCCCGAACCGCCGCGGTCATCTCCAGCAGTTCCATTCGTTCTTCTCGGATCTGCTCCACAACCCGGGTCTCCAGTCGGTCGCAGAACTGGGCCAGCTCCCGATACCACCAGGCAGCGGAGCCTGGTTCTGGGTTCCTGCGGTCAGACGCCATTTCTTCTGCGCCGTCTTCTGCACGATTTCCCAGCAGTGGACTCGTCGCTGCCTCCAGTAGCAAGCTGTTCAGTTTCCGCTCTGCCTCTTGCAGCAGCTCCCTTCCCAGCAGCAGGCTTCTGGCTTCTTTTCTGTCCCGACGTCTCTCGACGCTTCCACTCTCATAGCTGGCAAGGTCAGAACTCTGCAGGGGATCTCTGGGTAGCCACACCTCTTCGTGGGCGGTAACTTCTTCCAGCGCGGGCTGCTGTTGTTTTTCAGCGCGCTTTTCATGGTGGCAATATGGCGGCGCTTCCAATTTTTCAAGCGGACCGCCCAGGCACATGGTCACCTGTCTGAACAGGTCTAGTCCTTATCCTGTTCGTGACGCCAGATGTGAAGCCCCACAGGTGTAGTGTCAGTGTCGGTGCATTACCTTCAGGGACTCCACGTTGCTGGATCTCCGTCACTGGTAGGAAATCTTCTTGTTTGATCGTGACGCCACTCTCAGTATTGCGGTCAGTGGGGACCGCCACTGCAGGTTAGGGGACGCCTGGGGCTGATGGTGGGTGCAGTCGGATGTAGTAGCCTCCTGAGAGTGAGGCAAGCCCCAGAGCCCTGTGTAGGTTTGTAGTACCACAAGTCGCAGAATAACCACACAGGCAGGAATGTCTTTCAAGGGCTTTACTCACATTTGATGGCAGGGTGAGTAGCCCGGGCGTAGCTGGGATGAACCAGGTGGGAACCAGGTATCCTTCAGGCTGACTTTATGAGGGTGACTACTGACTCGCCTTCCTTAGCCCTTGGTGGTTTGGGGTGACCCCGACTTTTAGTCCCTATGGGGGTCACCCAGGGAAGATGCTGCAGCCTCTCTCTCCCCTTCGGTCGCCGTATGCTTGTTCCCCGGACCAGGCCACTCCAGCTGCTTGCCTCCTGTGACCTATGGGCCCTCACTGTGGTTACGTGGCTGCGGCTTTTGTGGTGTTGTGGTGTGGGCTTTGAGAGCCCCACACCGGCAGGTTTAGCAGGGAAAGGTGGATCTATCCTTGCTTCGGGATCTGCCGCCCGGTTGGGCCTGGTTCTCTCTAGCAGTCTCCTTACTTCCCACTCCGTGCTTTCTCTCTAGCTGAAGCTGGCTTTCAGGTAGCACTCCTAGTTGACCGTTCTCCCCCGTCAATAGCCACTGCGCGGGCGCTGTTAGACAGCAACAGCCCCACAGGTCTGCTCCTCACTGAGCCCTACGGAGTTCTCTGCTCTAACTGACTCACTGCCCCTCCTCTCCTGTTCTTGCCTACGCCACCTAGCAACCAGACTCTCCACCACACCCCTTGAGAGGAGATGGAGGCTCTACCCCCTCCACTATTCCAGTGAAGGTGAAGGCTTGCCCCCTCCTGGGATCCCCAGGGGTCCTCTCATGGGTACATGTGTGAGACCTGATCACTATGCGCCTGTGTTCCACACCCCTGTCAGCCTTCTGGATTACCTGTATTGTACTGTCCCCAGCATGGGTGCAGTACTCAGTGGTGCCTGACCAGGTCAGGGGCGCCACACTATCTCCTCCGTGCTACCAATTCTGAGAAATCATCACCATCCTGCACACCAGCACCGGACATTCAGAGACTTTACCAGTCCGTGGAGCCGATCATCGCTGGTTCCTCGCAGTCGTACATTTAGGCCCCAGACAGCCCTTGTATAAGGGTTTGCTACTGGTTAGCTTTGGCTTGGGGACTCCGGTGTACGGCCCAGTGGGTCCACACCCGGACGCTTGCCGCCCCTCAGCGACCGTAACAACATGCTTGTGTTGTCTCCTGATCTGCCAACACACAGGTGGAATGCTCATCTGATTCATCAGAGACTGAGGGAGAATTGTTTATATACCAAATTCGAGAAGTGCCTTTTTTGAATGGACCTCTCTTCCCTCCTTGGGTTTCATAATCTCTGACATCGGCTTGAGGCTGGATCCGGAAAAGGTATCGGCGATTATCTTGTACTGACAGAGTAAAGGTGATTCAGCGGTTCCTGCTTTTTGCCAATTATTACTTCCAATTCATCCCCCAATTCTCATCTCGGATTCTGCCTATCACAGCTCTGGTCCACAAAGGGGCAAATCCTAATATGTGGTCATGAAGTGGAAAGTGCGTTTATGACCCTCAAGCAGGCCATCTCTTTGACTCTGCTGTTGCATAGACCATAGATTAACAGACAGTTATTCTTGGAAGTGGATGCTTCATCTTTCAGGGCCAGTGCTATCCTCACGCAGAAGTCTGCTACTGGTAAGATGGTAACTGTGGTTTCTTTTCCAGGGCCTTCTCGGCTTTTGAGTGCAGGTATTCGATTGGCGACCGAGAACTGTTGGTGATCAAGATGGCTCTAGAGGAGTAGCAATACATAGTGGAATGGGTTGTGTATCCCATTGTCATCTACTGTACACCGACCACAAAAACATGGCGTACCTACACTTGGCGCATAGGTTGAATCCGTGCCAAGCTCGATGATCGCTGTTCTTTGCCCGCTTTGACTTGATTCTACCTTTCCGTTCAGCCAATAAGCACGTCAAGGCGGATGGAATTATGAAATCCTTTCTGTTAGCCGATCAGAAGAAACATTACTGAGCCCTCCAAGATGCTCACTGTACAGTCATGGCCAAAAGTTTTGAGAACGACACCAAAATTATATTTTCACATGATCTGTTGCCCTCTGGTTTTTAATTGTGTTTGTCTGATGTTTACATCACATACAGAAATATAATTGCAATCATATTATGAGTACCAAAAGGTTATATTGACAGTTAGAATGAGTTAATGCAGCAAGTCAATATTTGCAGTGTTGACCCTTCTTCTTCAGGACCTCTGCAATTCTCCCTGGCATGCTCTCAATCAACTTCTGGATCAAATCCTGACTGATAGCTGTCCATTCTTGCATAAGCAATGCTTGCATTTTGCCAGAATTTGTTGGTTTTTGTTTGTCCACCCGTCTCTTGATGATTGCCCACAAGTTCTCAATGGGATTAAGATATGGGAAGTTTCCAGGCCATGGACCCAAAATCTCTATGTTTTGTACCATGAGCCATTTAGTGATCACCTTTGCTTTATGGCAAGGTGCTCCATCATGCTGGAAAAGGCATTGTTGGGCGCCAAACTGCTCTTGGACAGTTGGGAGAAGTTGCTCTTGGAGGACATTCTGGTACCATTCTTTATTCATGGCTGTGTTCTTAGGCAAGACTGTGAGTAAGCAAATTCCCTTGGCTGAGAAGCAACCCCACACATGAATCGTTTCAGGATGCTTAACAGTTGGCATGAGACAAGACTGGTGGTAGCAATCACCTCTTCTTCTCCTAATAAGCTGTTTTCCAGATGTCCCAAACAATCGAAAAGGGGATTCATCTGAGAAAATGACTTTACCCCAGTCCTCAGCAGTCCACTCCCTGTACCTTTTGCAGAATATCATTCGGTCCCTGATGTTTTTTCTGGAGAGAAGTGGCTTCTTTGCTGCCCTCCTTGAAACCAGGCCTTGCTCAAGCAGTCTCCGCCTCACAGTGCGAGCAGAAGCACTCACACCAGCCTGCTGCCATTGCTGAGCTAGCTCGGCACTGCTGGTAGTCCGATCCAGCAGCTGAAACAGTTTTAAGATACGGTCCTGGCATTTGCTGGTCCTTCTTGGGCGCCCTAGAGCCTTTTTGGTAACAATGGAAGCTCTCTTCTTGAAGTTCTTGATGATGCGATAGATTGTTGACTGAGGTGCAATCTTTGTAGCTGCGATACTCTTCCCTGTTAGGTCATTTTTGTGCAGAGCAATGATGGCTGCACGTGTTTCTTTAGAGATAACCATGGTTAACTGAAGAGAAACAATGATACCAAGCACCAGCCTCCTTTTAAAGTGTCCAGTGGTGTCATTCTTACTTAATCATGACTGATTGATCGCCAGCCGTGTCCTCATCAACACCCACACCTGTGTTAATGGAACAATCACTAAAACAATGTTAGCTGCTCCTTTTAAGGCAGGAATGCAATGATGTTGAAATGTGTTTTGGGGGTTAAAGTTCATTTTCTTAGCCAATATTGACTTTGCAAGTAATTGCTGTTAAGCTGATCACTCTTTATGACATTCTGGAGTATATGCGAATTGCCATTAGAAAAACTTAAGCAGTAGACTTTGTAAAAATTAATATTTTTAGCATTCTCAAAACTTTTGCCCATGACTGTAGCTCTGGTAAGTGTGTCTCGGATACCCTCTGGAAAAACATTTGTTGCAGAGGCGAAGAGGAAACATATCTAACAGTGGGGTCACTCCTCTAAGCTGGCCAATCACGCCGGACAGAAAAAGATCATTCTTCTCATCTTGAGGTATTATTGGTGGAAAACCTTGTTCACTTCTCGGTTCTGGAAAGCCACCGGTAAGCTGCAGGAAGTCACCTCAGACTTTTCATCTGCCTGCCATCTGCAGTCCAACAAATTATTCTTCATGGTAGTCTAGCCTTTCAGTCATACAGGCAGAGTCTAGCGCGTTTAACCTGACTACTCACAGCACTTTTAACAGTGGCTGCAAGCACACTCTGAGACTTGAATGACAGCAAACAGCACTGATACGCCACAGAGCTGGCTGTCAATCAAAGTGCCAAGCGTTATTACAGTTTCCACTCACCGTATAGTGAGCGTTGACTGAAGCGGCTCCATACACTTCCTCACTACTGAAAGCTGGCAGATTTTCTTCAGTCACCTTTACTATACTGTGAGAGGAAGCTCTAATCACTTTGTGGCACACAAATTTTGCTTCAAGATTGTGGTTTAAGAGTAAAATGAGTACTGAGGGTTTCATATTTTCCTCCTACATTGTAGTGTATAAAAATGAAACAAAATTGTGCTGTTACTGTAGCACATCTCAGATCAATTAATTCACTATCACACTGACTATACAGGCACACCATTTTGCTACATCCTTTGTATCTTTGGATTATTATTCACAGTTCTGACTACAATTCCCATTTTCATTGTGATTCAGCATTAAAGTAGTACGCTACAGTTAAATTATTTTTTTGGTTTTTTTTTTACCTCTATGTGCAATGAGCTGGGCACTTTGACTTCCTATACCCATGTTAGAAACGCCTTAAAGTGAACCTGTCACCAGTTTTTTGCCCTATACGCTGCAGCCACCACCACTGGGCTCTTTTATACAGCATTCTAACATGCTGTATATAAGAGCCAAGGCCACTGGGTATAACATAAAAAAAACTTTATAATACTCACCTAGAAGGTCGCTCCGGTGCACAACGGTCGGATGGGTGGCGCCGTTCTCCAGGACCGGCGCCTCCCCTTTCGGCCATCTTGGTCTTCCTTATTCTGAAGCCGCGGTGCATGACGAGTCTACGTCATACAAACGCGCCAGCATTGAGGTCCTGCGCAGGCGCACTTTGATCTCAATGTCGGCGCGTGTGTATGACATAGACGCGTCAAGCACCGCGGCTTCAGAATAAGAAAGATCAAGATGGCCGAAAGGGGAGACGCCGACCAGATGACTGGATGAGGGTAATATAATATAGTGGGTTCTACTGCAAAGTATTTAAAATTTCTGAATATCACCTTTTTTTAATTTACAGGATAACTGCATTGAATTACAAGGCCACTGCACCGCTTAATCATGATCATGACTGAAGCATTTACATGCATGTTGTAGTTTTAACTAGTTATCTACTGGTTATTCTCCTGCAATAGTTGTAGTCAATATTCTCACTGTCCATGGTCCTGAAGACGGACAAATGTATTCTCATTTAATTAACTTTTTCTTAAGTGTACGTTAAAAATCCCACTTTATGAACCCATAGACTTCATCCTCAAACGTATCTTCTCTTCAACATGTGCACAACTCATCAATATTTGTATTACATTCTGTAACTTGTACCCTCAGACATTAAGCAGTGATTTGAAGCTGTCACCATGGGTCGAGAGAGTATTATGGAATTTACCTTTCCCATCTGAATGAAATGCATGACTCTTCATATGATCATTAATTTAACATCTAAATATTAATAGATCATCAAACTAGTTTTCTGGTTTAAGCAACTCTCTGTACCCCATGCCTAGTAGTGCTTACACCCCAGCTAAGATTGAGGATTCTAATTTATTATTATATCAGAGCAAAATAGGTCTATAAGATTCACAATCAGTGGAACCTTTACCAGGCTTACAGATCAGGACAGATCATGAAGCATCTAAAAACAATTCAGATTGTTGAATACAATAATGCAGCTTAAAGGGAACGAGTCAGGTGCAATATGCCCCCAGAACAACAAGCAGTTCTGGATGCATATTTCTAATCCCTGCCTACCGTATTTCTCGGACGATAAGACACACCGGACCATAAGACGCACCCTGGCTTTAGAGGAGGAAAATTGGAAATTAAAATTTAAGCAAAAAATGTGGTCATGACACACTGTTATGGGGCGAGGGTCTGCTGCTGACACTGTTATGGGGGTAATGTCCCATAGGCTAACCCTGGCCTTAGCCTACATTCTCACAGTTGTGTGACATGTCCGTGTGCTGTTAGATTTATTGTATCAGGTGACACACGTACTCATATAGTTTTCTAGATCTGCAAGACTCAGAGCATGTCCTGTTCTAATCCAATTATGAGGATCAGAGTAGGACATAGTCAATGGGTCTTCTGTGTGTTGTGCGAGAAAAAAAAATAGGCAGCACACCAACATTTCACACAGATACAGAACTGTAGACTTATGTAGCCTTATAATATATAGCTTAGTCCCTTAGGATATACACTGCGTGCAGAATTATTAGGCAAATGAAGATTTTGATCACATGATAATTTTTATACATGTTGTCCTACTCCAAGCTGTATAGGATTAAGAGTCAACTACCAATTAAGTAAATCAGGTGAAGTGCATCTCTGTAATGAGGAGGGGTGTGGTGTAATTACTAATGACATCAACACCCTATATAAGGAGTGCTTAATTATTAGGCAACTTCCTTTCCTTTGGCAAAATGGGTCAGAAGAGATTTGACGGGCTCTGAAAAGTCCAAAATTGTGAGATGTCTTGCAGAGGGATGCAGCAGTCTTGAAATTGCCAAACTTTTAAGCGTGATCACCGAACAATTACGTGTTTCATGGCAAATAGCCAACATGGTCACAAGAAGCGTGTTGGGCAAAAAAAAAGGCGCAAAATAGCTGCCCATGGATTGAGGAAAATCAAGCGTGAAGCTGCCAAGATGCCATTTGCCACCAGTTTGGCCATATTTCAGAGCTGCAATGGTACTGGAGTATCAAAAAGCACAAGGTGTGCCATACTCAGGGACATGGCCAAGGTAAGGAAGGCTAAAAAAAAGGACCACCTTTGAACAAGAAACAAGATAACACGTCAAGACTGAGACAATAAATATCTTAATCTTTTCAAAGGTTTTATGGACTGATTAAATGAGAGTGACTCTTGATGGGCCAGATGGATGGGTCAGAGGCTAGATCAGTAAAGGGCAGAGAGCTCCTCTCCCACTCAGACGCCAGCAAGGTGGAGGTGGGGTACTGGTATGGGCTGGTATCATCAAAGATGAACTTGTTGGACCTTTTCGGGTTGAGGATGGAGTGAAACTCAACTCGCAGACCTACTACCAGTTTCTGGAAGACAACTTCTTCAAGCAGTGGTACAGGAAGAAGTCGGTATCGTTCAAGAAAAACATGATTTTCATGCAGGACAATGCTCCATCACATGCATCCAACTACTTCACACAGTGGCTGGCCAGTAAAGGTCTAAAAGATGAAAAAATAATGACATGGCCGCCTTGTTCACCTGATCTGAACCTCATAGAGAACCTGTGGTCCCTCATAAAATGTAAGATCTACAGGGAGGGAAAACAGTACACCTCTCGGAACAGTGTCTGGGAGGCTGTGGTGGCTGCTGCACGCAATGTTGATTGTAAACAGATCAAGCAACTGACAGAATCTATGGATGGTAGGCTGTTGAGTGTCATCATAAAGAAAGGTAGCTACATTAGTCACTAATTTTTTTGGGTTTTGTTTTTGCATGTCAGAAATGTTTATTTCTAAATTTTGTGCAGTTACAGTGCCTACAAGTAGTATTCAACCCCCTGCAGATTTAGCAGGTTTACACATTCGGAATTAACTTGGCATTGTGACATTTGGACTGTAGATCAGCCTGGAAGTGTGAAATGCACTGCAGCAAAAAAGAATGTTATTTCTTTTTTTTTTTTTAAATTGTGAAAAGTTTATTCAGAGGGTCATTTATTATTCAACCCCTCAAACCACCAGAATTCTGTTTGGTTCCCCTAAAGTATTAAGAAGTATTTCAGGCACAAAGAACAATGAGCTTCACATGTTTGGATTAATTATCTCTTTTTCCAGCCTTTTCTGACTAATTAAGACCCTCCCCAAACTTGTGAACAGCACTCATACTTGGTCAACATGGGAAAGACAAAGGTGCATTCCAAGGCCATCAGAGACAAGATCGTGGAGGGTCACAAGGCTGGCAAGGGGTACAAAACCCTTTCCAAGGAGTTGGGCCTACCTGTCTCCACTGTTGGGAGCATCATCCGGAAGTGGAAGGCTTATGGAACTACTGTTAGCCTTCCACGGCCTGGACAGCCTTTGAAAGTTTCCACCCGTGCCGAGGCCAGGCTTGTCCGAAGAGTCAAGGCTAACCCAAGGACAACAAGGAAGGAGCTCCAGGAAGATCTCATGGCAGTGGGGACATTGGTTTCAGTCAATACCATAAGTAACGTACTCCACCGCAATGGTCTCCGTTCCAGACGAGCCCGTAAGGTACCTTTACTTTCAAAGCGTCATGTCAAGGCTCGTCTACAGTTTGCTCATGATCACTTGGAGGACTCTGAGACAGACTGGTTCAAGGTTCTCTGGTCTGATGAGACCAAGATCGAGATCTTTGGTGCCAACCACACACGTGACGTTTGGAGACTGGATGGCACTGCATACGACCCCAAGAATACCATCCCTACAGTCAAGCATGGTGGTGGCAGCATCATGCTGTGGGGCTGTTTCTCAGCCAAGGGGCCTGGCCATCTGGTCCGCATCTATGGGAAGATGGATAGCACGGCCTACCTGGAGATTTTGGCGAAGAACCTCCGCTCCTACATCAAGGATCTTAAGATGGGTCGTCGTTTCATCTTCCAACAAGACAACGACCCAAAGCACACAGCCAAGAAAACCAAGGCCTGGTTCAAGAGGGAAAAAATCAAGGTGTTGCAGTGGCCTAGTCAGTCTCCTGACCTTAACCCAATTGAAAACTTGTGGAAGGAGCTCAAGATTAAAGTCCACATGAGACACCCAAGGAACCTAGATAACTTGGAGAAGATCTGCATGGAGGAGTGGGCCAAGATAACTCCAGAGACCTGTGCCGGCCTGATCAGGTCTTATAAAAGACGATTATTAGCTGTAATTGCAAACAAGGGTTATTCCACAAAATATTAAACCTAGGGGTTGAATAATAATTGACCCACACTTTTATGTTGAAAATGTATTAAAATTTAACTGAGCAACATAACTTGTTGGTTTGTAAGATTTATGCATCTGTTAATAAATCCTGCTCTTGTTTGAAGTTTGCAGGCTCTAACTTATTTGCATCTTATCAAACCTGCTAAATCTGCAGGGGGTTGAATACTACTTGTAGGCACTGTATATTGGTTTACCTGGTGAAAATAAACAAGTGAGATTGGAATATATTTAGTTTTTATTAAGTTGCCTAATAATTCTGCACAGTAATAGTTACCTGCATAAACAGACATCCTCCTAAGATAGCCAAATCTAAAATAATTCCACTCCAACGTCCAAAAATATTAAACTTGATATTTATGAGTCTTTTGGGTTGATTGAGAACAAAGTTGTTGATCAATAATAATAAAAATCCTCTAAAATACAACTTGCCTAATAATTCTGCACACAGTGTAGTGTAGTGTATTGTCTTGTAATGTATAGCACTCTGCATAATTACATAGCTTCCTCCTGCTGTCCTTTATTACGTAGCATCCTCTCTAGTTATGTATGACGCCAACTCTTAAAGTGAACTTGTCAGGTGCAATATACACCCAGAACCATGAGCAATTCTGGGTTCATATTGCTAATCCCTGCCTAAACCGGGCTTTACACACTACGACATCGCTCAAGTGATCTCGTTGGGGTCACGGAATTTGTGACGCACATCCGGTCGCTTTAGCGATGCCGTTGCGTGTGACACCTATGAGCGATTTTGCATCGTCGCAAAAACGTGCAAAATCGCTCATCGGTGACATGGGGGTCCATTCTCAAATATCGTTACTGCAGCAGTAACGAAGTTGTTCCTTTATCCTGCGGCAGCACACATCGGTACGTGTGACACTGCAGGAACGAGGAACCTCTCCTTACCTGCCTCCAAGCCACAATGCGGAAGGAAGGAGGTGGGCAGGATGTTACGTCCCGCTCATCTCCGCCCCTCCGCTTCTATTGGGCGGCGGTTCGGTGACGCTGCTGTGACGTCGCTGTGACGCTGAATGAACCGCCCCCTTAGAAAGGAGGCGGATCGCCGGTCACAGCGACGTCGCAGGTAAGGTAAGTAGTGTGACGGGTCCGTGCGATGTTGTGCGACACGGGCAGAGATTTGCCCATGTCGCACAACCGATGGGGGCGGGTACGCACGCTGGCGATATCGGTACCGATATCGCAGTGTGTAAAGTGGCCTTTAAGGTCCCTGTATCTAGTAGCATAGATAAAGAGATCTTTAGAAAACGTATTTCTAAAGATCTTTTATCATATGCTAATGAGGCCAGTGACTAGCCGCAAGGGCGTTAGTTCCCTTGGCTAGTCGGCCCCCTTAGCATGTTAGCACGCCCATAGGGGTGTGCTAACATGCTGATGAATGCTCATTGTTAGAGGCATGGTCACTCTCACCTCTGCTGCCCCTGCTAGCTTTCAGCTCAGTATGCACTGTAGAATGTCCCTGGACGTCCGGTCATACGCACTATACCAGTTTGAAGCCGGGACGCGTACACCCAGTTTTATAGTACGCATGACTGGAAGTCCGGGACTTCTGATCATGTGCACTGAGCCAAAATCCAGCATTGGAAAGGTGGCAACAGAAAGCGGTGAGATAGACCATACCTTTGACGCTTCGTATTCATTAGCATGTTACATGCTAAGGCTATGTGCGCACGCTGCGTTTTTTTGATGCTGCGTTTTTGTGCGTTTTTGGCCGCTAAAAACGCACAAAAACGCACCTGCGTTGAAAAAAACGCATCAAAAACGCATGCGTTTTTACCGCGATTTGGTGCGTTTTTGGCTGCGTTTTGCTGCGTTTTTGGTCTCTGCGTTTTGCTGCGTTTTTCCAATGCATTGCATGGGCGGAAAACGCAGAAAAACGCAGGAAAGAATTGACATGTCCATTTTTTTTTCAAGCTCAAAAACGCAGCTTAAAAAAACAGTTGTGTGCGGACAGCAAAAATGAAAACTCATAGACTTTGCTGGGGAAGCAAAGTCATGCAGTTTTGAGGCCAAAAACGCACCCGAAAAACGCGCAAAAACGCCGCGAAAAACGCACTGTGCGCACATAGCCTAAGGGGGCCGACTAGCCAAGGGAACTAACACTCTTGCAACTAGTTGTTGGCCTCATTAGCATATTATAAAGGATCTTTAGAAATACTTTTTCTAAAGATCTCTTTATCTATGCTACTAGATACAGGGACAGTTAGGCACCAGGGTCAGGGTGTCTATTGCACCTGACAGGTTCCCTTTAATATATAATGCCCTCTGTTGTTATATACAATGCAGTTCCATTATTACATAGTATCATCTCTTGTTATGTATAGCACTGTCTCTTACATAGCAAATGCACGTTATTTTTGTTAGTCCCAGCCCCCTCTCTTTATTACACATTGTTCTTTCTTGTTAGAAATAAAATAAAATGATTGCTCATGGAGAAACATCTGACCAGAAAACCAGTCCAGTTAGAAAAAAAGCTTTACTATTTCCATGATCAGTAATTTAATTTAATACCTAACAAGAGAGGAAGCTATGAAATAAAGAAAGGAGGCTATAAATAACAAAAATAACAAGGGAATCCAGTATTTAAGGCACAGTGCTGTACATAATAAGAGGGTACTTTGTAATAAGTTTCACTAATATACATAATAATGGAGGAGACTATGGTCGTCAAAAAAGGAGGGGGACCCAGACACATTTCCCTCACAGGAGCCCCAAGCTTTCAATGTCCATCCCTGATTAGGCTCAATACTGGGCAGTTAATATTTTACCTTTTAAACTGTTCCTGTGAACTTTTGGATGTGTGATTTTGGTCCTTATCCTGTTGTAGGACTCATTTTGTTCAACTCAGTCTTTTTTAAACTTGGAACCACCACTTTGCTTTAAAATGCTCTAATCTGATTTCATTGTTACTGTACCGAGTCCCAGAGGCAGCAAAGCTTTAGTTTGATTTTATCTATCCATAGAACATTTTCCCAGAAGGATTGTGGTTTGTCCATGTAACTTTTGGGAAAGTTCAATTAGTCTTTGAAATGACTTTCTGTAAGCGGTGGGGTTGTTCTTGGCCATACAGCCTTGTTTTGCTGACTATGCGGTTTAGGGTACTGGTTGAAACCAAGTTTCCAGCTCAGCCTCAGTTTTACAAAACACATTATTTCAGGAGATATTTTTTTCATGGTGAACTTAAAGGGATTGTCCACTACTGGAAAACCCCTGCTTAATCAAGTCCCTAGTGTACCTCAATTAAAATATAAACAACAAGTAAGAAGGAATGGCGGCAACTCACTGGTGAACGTTAACGGCAATTTTTATTGCACAATCTGCAGCATTGTTACAATGTAACCAGGGAGGGGGGAGTGCAGGGGCGCCGGACGACGGCCGTTTCGCACCGTAGCAGGTGCTTCCACAGGTCCGAATTAGCAAAGTCAGATGAACCTCCCTCTTATGGAGGAGTCTGACAGGTGCAACTAAAAAGCTCAATGGCTGATACCAGATAACAACAGCGTAACAGTATAATCCATATTACAGATAATCAATCAAAGTTGGATAGAGAAAACGAATACAGAGTGTAGAGAAAGTTATCAGCAAGGAATATGATGAACATTTATCATATATATTTGTTCCCTCTTCCAATAGAGATGCATTGCTGCTGAAAACCGAGAAGGTCTTTTTTTATATATATTGTGTGTAACACAATGTTATACCTTCTACTTGTTTTTTTACTTTTTTATTATTAAATCGTTTTAAAGATTATTTATTACTCTATTTTGAGAGGATAAAATCCTTATGTATGAAAAAATATGCTCTGCCGTGCAAGAAAAAAAAAAAAAAAAAATACGATTATGGATCTGCCAAAGCAAGTACTTTTTCTCAAAAGGAAAATTTATGACAGTAAGTATGTGCATGGGTTGGATGTAATATCTATATTTATTCTTTACTTATTTTACTTTTTTTTTATATGCCCTACTTTTAATTTAAAGATATCTGGCCTCTACTGGGGGGCTTTTTTCTATCTTTTAGCAGGAAATTTAAACACGCTAAGTGCCTGTTATAGGAAAACGGACATGTCGTTACGGTCATTGAGTCCCAAAGGACCCAATGCCTTAACCTCCATAATGAGGCGCGATTCCCTCTGTAAGAGTTGTTTAAGAGTATCGCCACCTCTTCCAGATGGGGTGATCTTGAATACACCCGCAAAAGATAGAACATCTGGATTACCTGCGTGATGTTCTCTAATGTGCCTAATTAGCCTGGGGGACCCCTTCCCTGTTAAGATGGAATTATAGTGTTCTCGAAAACGTACGTATAGGCAGCGTATGGTTTTCCCTATATAGAAGAAGGAACAAGGGCAAAAGATTACATATACAACAAATTTGGTCTTGCATGAGATGAAATGTCTAACGGTGAAATTATGTTCACCTATATTCAGGACCTTGGCTGTCAGATGGAAGGAGCAAAAATTACAGTCCCCACACCTATAGTTCCCTATCGGTTGGGCACGGTCTAACCATGTTTTTTTGTGGCTAGTAAGCCTGTTCTGTACAAGTAGGTCTCCCAAGTTTTTGCTCCTTCTATATGTCACCAACGGTCCTTTCTTTGCCCTAATAGATAAATCAAAATCCTCCTCTATTAAATGCCAGTGTCTTTTTATACTGGACCGGATAATGCTGTCCATTGGGCCAAACTTGAAACTAAAAAGGAATCTACCAGAATTTTCTTCCCCAGTTTTTCTTTGTTTTTTATTAGTAAGCTCAGGGGGTCTGGAGTTGGAGCGGAGCCGGGCTTTTTCAATAATATCGAGTGGGTAACCCCTATTCTGTAATCTGGTTGCTAAATCGACACTCTGCTCTTCATATTTTTTCTTGTTGTTGTTAATCCTTTTTATACGTAGGAATTGGCTGAATGGGAGGGACTGCTTGGTATGGGATGGGTGGTAGCTTTCATAGTGCAGTAGTGAATTCTTGGACGTGGGCTTCCTAAACACTTCCCGTGTTAACTCACCATTTTCTAGTGTAAGCCTCACGTCCAAGAATTCCAGCACAGTACCTCCAAACACACTGGTGAATTTCATGTTATGGGTGTTGGTTTCATTTAAAAACTGGACAAAGTCCTGAAAGTCTGATTCCGACCCATCCCAGACCAGAAAAATATCGTCCACGTATCTGAGATATTTTTTTATGTGCTTCAGAAAGGGATTAGTGGTGCTATAAATCAATGTGTCTTCCATTGAAGCCAAGAAGAGGTTTGCGAATGAACAAGCTACGGGGGTA
Source organism: Anomaloglossus baeobatrachus (assembly GCF_048569485.1). NCBI lineage: Eukaryota > Metazoa > Chordata > Amphibia > Anura > Aromobatidae > Anomaloglossus > Anomaloglossus baeobatrachus. The sequence continues at coordinate 466,759,310 of NC_134358.1, forward strand.
CCCATCGCGGTACCCCCGCATTGATGGAACCATTGTTCCCCGAATTTGAAAGAATTATGCTTCAAAATAAGATTTAATGATTCCTCTATGAAGCAAGCCATATTATGTTCTACACCTAGATTGACGATTAGTTGTTTAATGATCTGGACCCCTTGATCTTGGGGTATTCTGGTGTATAGGCTTTCTATATCGATAGAAGCCATCACAAAGCCCTCCTGCCATTCAAAAGAATCTAAGGTGGAAACAAACATGCCAGTATCCCTGACATATGATGGAATTCTATCCAGCAATGGGTGAAGAAGCCAATCTATATACTCGGATAGGGGCTCAAAAACCGAGCCTATGCCCGAGACTATAGGGCGCCCAGGTGGTTTTTCACTATGTTTGTGGATTTTAGGTAGGCAGTACCAATGTGGCTTCTGTGGATACAAAGGTAGTAGCTTTTCTGCCATTTTGCTGGATAGAAAACCATTTGCAACTTTTTTGTTCAGGAAAGACCGAAGTTTTTCCTTATATCTATTTGTGGGATCAAACATAATTCTTTCATATGCGGAGGAATCCCCTAGCTGCCTGTCTGCCTCCTCCATGTACAACTTCTTGGGCCAGAGGACTGTACCCCCTCCCTTATCGGGTCTACGGATAACGATATCGTCCCAAGATTGTATAGTTTTTAATGCCTTATCCTCTGCATAAGTCAGGTTCTTTGGAGCTTCAGGATAGTTCAGTGCCTCTATATCCTTAATAACCAAATTTTGAAACAGATCTATTACATTGCCTGGTGCAGTTGGAGGGATGAAGGTAGATTTTAAGCCTCCTCTAAAGGGTGGGTTACCACATTGAACCCCATTGTTGCTAACAGGAGCGTCGAGATTTTCCTCGCTCAGCACTCTTAGGACCAAAAAAGCCCAAGGGGCCAATTGTTACTGGGCTCTCCCCTTGGATTATTTTTGGCTGGGGTTCACTCTTGTTGTTATAAAATTTAGCTAGGTGTATTTTGCGACAGCTTTTAAAAAGGTCAATCTGAAAATCTGAAAAGTTAAAGGTCTCTGGTATGCAATAATTCAGTCCTTTATTCAGCACAGCTATCATATGAATATCCAGATTATGAGAGGATAAATTCCAGATGGTATTTTCCTTAGAGGTATAGGTATCTAATCTCTCCATGACACCTGCTTCTTTTTGTCCGTAAAAAGATTTTTTCTTGCCCCTTCCTCTCCTTGTCCTTTTTCCAAAGGGGCCGTTGTAAAGGCACTAGTAGTGGGGACCATGCTCGCTTTTCTCTTGGGGGGTGGTAAATCCTCTACCCCGCTTGAATCTGGTTCCCTCCCTGGTTACATTGTAACAATGCTGCAGATTGTGCAATAAAAATTGCCGTTAACGTTCACCAGTGAGTTGCCGCCATTCCTTCTTACTTGAAGCTCATATTGGATTTCTATACCTTGGCTGAGCACCACAGGGACCGGCTGGAGATCTGTGATCCAAGGAAAAACCACAGCCTCGTGAGTACACACCTGGGCTTGCAGTGCCTAGCCTTTTCTCTTTTTTATTACTGCTTGTGTGGACTGTTTCTTGGCTATAGAGCACGCAACCCATTATAGAATAAAAAGGTGTATATTTACTCTTACACAATGGATGTCGTGGATGTTGATACCACAGATCCTGAAGATACTAATATTTTTTCAGGGAGGGAGGATGCAGTAGCGTTTTTTACTTGTTGCAACAGCGCCGCAGATACAGAAATCCTAGGAAATAAAAGTCTTGAAATGAAGATAGGAAACCTGGCAGAGAAAGAGATAGGATTATTTTGGACCGTGCAATCTTTGAGAGCCTATATAGACTGCCAAAGAGTACCTCGAGGACTACGTGTCCTAAAGAATATTTCATTCTACCAAGAGGATGCAGCTTTTGTGTCTGAATGGGAACAAGTACAACAGGAGTGCTCATTGCGATTCTTAAGCCTAGTGCTAAAAAAGAATGAATCTGAACACACTTTAATCACAGAAGAACTGCTGAGACTCCGTAGAGAATTGGAGGGCAGATTGTCTAAAGAGGACTGGTCACTATTCCTAAAAAAACTGGATAAAAAATTAATTCCTTTACAAAACCAAATAAAGGAAAGGAAACGGGAGAAGTTCTTGCGGGACAAATCTGACTACGAGTTAAAAATAATTTTCTCAGGGAAAAAGACACCTAGGAACTTTTCTGCCACTTTTAATTACAATAAAAAATCTAAAAAAAGATTATACAAACAAAACCAAAACGAAAAAAGGAACGCCTGGACGACCGACTCAGATTCAAGCGGGGTAGAGGATTTACCACCCCCCAAGAGAAAAGCGAGCATGGTCCCCACTACTAGTGCCTTTACAACGGCCCCTTTGGAAAAAGGACAAGGAGAGGAAGGGGCAAGAAAAAATCTTTTTACGGACAAAAAGAAGCAGGTGTCATGGAGAGATTAGATACCTATACCTCTAAGGAAAATACCATCTGGAATTTATCCTCTCATAATCTGGATATTCATATGATAGCTGTGCTGAATAAAGGACTGAATTATTGCATACCAGAGACCTTTAACTTTTCAGATTTTCAGATTGACCTTTTTAAAAGCTGTCGCAAAATACACCTAGCTAAATTTTATAACAACAAGAGTGAACCCCAGCCAAAAATAATCCAAGGGGAGAGCCCAGTAACAATTGGCCCCTTGGGCTTTTTTGGTCCTAAGAGTGCATTTGGAGATATTAGTGAGGATGCGTTGTTTCTATCTGAGCTGAGCGAGGAAAATCTCGACGCTCCTGTTAGCAACAATGGGGTTCAATGTGGTAACCCACCTTTTAGAGGAGGCTTAAAATCTACCTTCATCCCTCCAACTGCACCAGGCAATGTAATAGATCTGTTTCAAAATTTGGTTATTAAGGATATAGAGGCACTGAACTATCCTGAAGCTCCAAAGAACCTGACTTATGCAGAGGATAAGGCATTAAAAACTATACAATCTTGGGACGATATCGTTATCCGTAGACCCGATAAGGGAGGGGGTACAGTCCTCTGGCCCAAGAAGTTGTACATGGAGGAGGCAGACAGGCAGCTAGGGGATTCCTCCGCATATGAAAGAATTATGTTTGATCCCACAAATAGATATAAGGAAAAACTTCGGTCTTTCCTGAACAAAAAAGTTGCAAATGGTTTTCTATCCAGCAAAATGGCAGAAAAGCTACTACCTTTGTATCCACAGAAGCCACATTGGTACTGCCTACCTAAAATCCACAAACATAGTGAAAAACCACCTGGGCGCCCTATAGTCTCGGGCATAGGCTCGGATTTTGAGCCCCTATCCGAGTATATAGATTGGCTTCTTCACCCATTGCTGGATAGAATTCCATCATATGTCAGGGATACTGGCATGTTTGTTTCCACCTTAGATTCTTTTGAATGGCAGGAGGGCTTTGTGATGGCTTCTATCGATATAGAAAGCCTATACACCAGAATACCCCAAGATCAAGGGGTCCAGATCATTAAACAACTAATCGTCAATCTAGGTGTAGAACATAATATGGCTTGCTTCATAGAGGAAGCATTAAATCTTATTTTGAAGCATAATTCTTTCAAATTCGGGGAACAATGGTTCCATCAATGCGGGGGTACCGCGATGGGTACCCCCGTAGCTTGTTCATTCGCAAACCTCTTCTTGGCTTCAATGGAAGACACATTGATTTATAGCACCACTAATCCCTTTCTGAAGCACATAAAAAAATATCTCAGATACGTGGACGATATTTTTCTGGTCTGGGATGGGTCGGAATCAGACTTTCAGGACTTTGTCCAGTTTTTAAATGAAACCAACACCCATAACATGAAATTCACCAGTGTGTTTGGAGGTACTGTGCTGGAATTCTTGGACGTGAGGCTTACACTAGAAAATGGTGAGTTAACACGGGAAGTGTTTAGGAAGCCCACGTCCAAGAATTCACTACTGCACTATGAAAGCTACCACCCATCCCATACCAAGCAGTCCCTCCCATTCAGCCAATTCCTACGTATAAAAAGGATTAACAACAACAAGAAAAAATATGAAGAGCAGAGTGTCGATTTAGCAACCAGATTACAGAATAGGGGTTACCCACTCGATATTATTGAAAAAGCCCGGCTCCGCTCCAACTCCAGACCCCCTGAGCTTACTAATAAAAAACAAAGAAAAACTGGGGAAGAAAATTCTGGTAGATTCCTTTTTAGTTTCAAGTTTGGCCCAATGGACAGCATTATCCGGTCCAGTATAAAAAGACACTGGCATTTAATAGAGGAGGATTTTGATTTATCTACTAGGGCAAAGAAAGGACCGTTGGTGACATATAGAAGGAGCAAAAACTTGGGAGACCTACTTGTACAGAACAGGCTTACTAGCCACAAAAAAACATGGTTAGACCGTGCCCAACCGATAGGGAACTATAGGTGTGGGGACTGTAATTTTTGCTCCTTCCATCTGACAGCCAAGGTCCTGAATATAGGTGAACATAATTTCACCGTTAGACATTTCATCTCATGCAAGACCAAATTTGTTGTATATGTAATCTTTTGCCCTTGTTCCTTCTTCTATATAGGGAAAACCATACGCTGCCTATACGTACGTTTTCGAGAACACTATAATTCCATCTTAACAGGGAAGGGGTCCCCCAGGCTAATTAGGCACATTAGAGAACATCACGCAGGTAATCCAGATGTTCTATCTTTTGCGGGTGTATTCAAGATCACCCCATCTGGAAGAGGTGGCGATACTCATAAACAACTCTTACAGAGGGAATCGCGCCTCATTATGGAGGTTAAGGCATTGGGTCCTTTGGGACTCAATGACCGTAACGACATGTCCGTTTTCCTATAACGGGCACTTAGCGTGTTTAAATTTCCTGCTAAAAGATAGAAAAAAGCCCCCCAGTAGAGGCCAGATATCTTTAAATTAAAAGTAGGGCATATAAAAAAAAGTAAAATAAGTAAAGAATAAATATAGATATTACATCCAACCCATGCACATACTTACTGTCATAAATTTTCCTTTTGAAAAAAAGTACTTGCTTTGGCAGATCCATAATCGTAGTTTTTTTTTTTTTTTTTTTTTTTCTTGCACGGCAGAGCATATTTTTTCATACATAAGGATTTTATCCTCTCAAAATAGAGTAATAAATAATCTTTAAAACGATTTAATAATAAAAAAGTAAAAAAACAAGTAGAAGGTATAACATTGTGTTACACACAATATATATAAAAAAAGACCTTCTCGGTTTTCAGCAGCAATGCATCTCTATTGGAAGAGGGAACAAATATATATGATAAATGTTCATCATATTCCTTGCTGATAACTTTCTCTACACTCTGTATTCGTTTTCTCTATCCAACTTTGATTGATTATCTGTAATATGGATTATACTGTTACGCTGTTGTTATCTGGTATCAGCCATTGAGCTTTTTAGTTGCACCTGTCAGACTCCTCCATAAGAGGGAGGTTCATCTGACTTTGCTAGTTTGGACCTGTGGAAGCACCTGCTACGGTGCGAAACGGCCGTCGTCCGGCGCCCCTGCACTCCCCCCTCCCTGGTTACATTGTAACAATGCTGCAGATTGTGCAATAAAAATTGCCGTTAACGTTCACCAGTGAGTTGCCGCCATTCCTTCTTACTTGAAGCTCATATTGGATTTCTATACCTTGGCTGAGCACCACAGGGACCGGCTGGAGATCTGTGATCCAAGGAAAAACCACAGCCTCGTGAGTACACACCTGGGCTTGCAGTGCCTAGCCTTTTCTCTTTTTTATTAAAATATAAACAATGTATCCTCACTTCCAGCAGCGGCATCATAATGATACCACTGTTCCCAGCACTGATGTGATATTATTGTGTCATGTATAAGTCTGCAGCCGACAAGTGGCCACTCACTGACTACAGCCAGCAAGTGACACAACAATGTTGTCACCACTGCTGGGAACAGTGGCACCTACATAGCTGGAATGGTGCCACTGTAGGAGGTGAGTATACACTGTTTTTATCTTAATTTGAGGTGCTGAATTGACAACTTCTTTATTATTCATGCCGGTAATGATGATCACAGTGGTATGTATTCCTTGTGCATTACATAGCACCCATTGAAATAAGTGAGCTGTTCACATAATGGTGCTCTTTGTAGCCACCCTACACACTAACTAACAAATTAATCACCCTTTAATAACATATTCTGTAGTAACTTGGTACCTAAACTGCATAATAAACTACTTCAAATTGGTTATTTATATCAACTAGCCCTTTTATGCACTTATTATATTGGTACAGAACAGGGGTAGAAATAGCATTGGCGCAAACTGTGCAGCTGTAAAGGGGTCCAAGACATAAGGGGCTCACTTCTACTTCCAAAACAACAGCTGCTGTCACAAACACATTATTGGCTGTAAAGGAACCATATACTGTTCTTGCACAGGTGTCATAGTTGCCCCTTAGAAGCTACAGCTAATTCTAGCAGTAGGCCAACAATATTAGCACAATGACATAGAAAGGAAACCCAACTTTAACCCCTTACCAATTTATGACATAGCGGTGCGTTCCCGCTAATGGACATACTGGTAGGTCATGGCGATTGCAACTGGGAGCTCAGCTTACTTGACAGCCGAGCTCCTGGTGGAACAGCCAGAGCCGATACCTGCATTAGCCTTGGCTGTTTAACCCACTAAATACTGTGATCTATAGCAATTACAGCATTTAGAAGGTTAGGAGAGGAAGGGGCCTCCCTATCCCATCATATTGGCACCTTTGCGACGTGATCACGTTTTTGGTGTGTTTTTTGTGCACAGAAGTCTCCTGGGAGTCTCCTGGTGGTTTTCTGCATTTTTGGTATGGTTTGTGGCTAGGCTTTGGTGCGGTTTTTATGGCGTTTTTACAGTGTTTTTTGCTGCATTTTTTGCACTTCTGTCATGGCCGCACCAAGTCCAGACTCCAGGGGTTTCAAAAGTACCTGAGTGCCGGGCCCAGGCCAGGATTGACCTGGATCCGGCTTTCGGGTAATTAAAAAAAAAAAAGCAAGCGTGTATACTTTACCAGTCTCTGGTGTTGCTGTATCTGCTCCAGTGGCCTCTCTCTCTACTTCTGGGGCTGCTCATTAGCCTCATGCATATCACTGTTTTTCCCCGCCCATCGGCGTCTGTAATTGGTTGCATTCAAACGTTCCCCAGCCTGTGTGACAGCATCTGACTGCAACTAATTACAGACCCAGTCTGCGGGTCTATCGTACAGTAAAAATAAATAAATAAAAAAATTGGAGTAGCGTCTTCCCATATTATGATACCCAGGACAGCTCAAAATAAGAGGGACCCCATAAAGTTTTTCTTTTTTTTTTTAAAAAATAAATAAAAAAAAGAGTGCAAGTCTCCCCCCCATTTTCATTCCCAGCCAAGATAAAGCCTGACAGCAGGGGACTGGTATTTTCAGGCTGGGGAGCTCAATATTTATTGGGCGCCCACCAAGCCTAAATATAGCAGTCTGCAGCCGCCGAGGATTGTTGCATCCATTAGATGCGACAATCCTGGGCGGCTGCACGTTACCCGGCTCTTTCCGATTGCCCTGGTGCGTTAGCAGTCGGGGGTAGTAAAGAGTTAATGTCAGCCCACAGCTGCGACTAACCCCTAGATTAGTAATGGCAGGCATCTATGAGACACCCTCCATGTGTTTATTTCTTTTCACTTACAGATTAGTCATGTGTCTCATAGATGCCTGCGATTACTAATCTAGGCGGCAGCTGTGGGATGACATTAACTCCTTATTACCCCGATTGCCACTGCACCAGGGCAATTGGGATGATCCGGGTAAAGTACTAGGATTGTCGCATCTAATGGATCCTGGACGGCTGTAGGCTTCTATTTTTATGCTTGGAGGGTGCCCAATAAACATGGGTCTCCCCAGCCTGAGAATACCAGTCACCAGTTGTCGGGCTTTATCTTGGCTGGGTATCAAAATTTGAGGGGACCGCACACTGTTTTTTTTTTTAATTATTTATTTAAATAATAATAAAAAAAAATCACAGAATGAAGTCCCTCTTATTTTGATACGCAGCCAAGATAAAACCCGACAGCTGCGTGCTGCAGCTTGTAGCCATATGCTTTATCTCTGCTAGGTATCATAATAGGAGGGGACCCTACACCACATTTTTTATTTAGTTATTGCTACTGTACAATACACCCGGATACCGGGTCTGTAATTGGTTGCAATTAAGAAATAACATCTGGAACACCAATTCTGAGTCCGAACTGGGTGCAAAAACCTAAAAAAATCTACACTATATGGAGAGAAGGTATGCACACCAGTGACTATGTAAGGGGAATATATGAAAAGCAGAAACTGCTGTGTGAATACTGACATGAAAAATCCAATAGCTATATGTAAGAATGAAAATATGAAAATGGAACATATGAACAAAGAGAAATTTAGCTATTTAATTGATCAATCAATTCATATGTTCATGGCAGTGTACAAAAAACAAGCCCCCACTTGTCTCCATCAGCGGAAAAATAAAAATGCTATAACTATCAGAAAATAGCGATACAAAAATATATATTTTTTCAATATAATTATTTTTATAGTGCAAAACTGGCTAAACATAAAAAAAACCGACAAATGTGCTATAGCTGTAATCATACTGATCCAAAGTATAAAGTATGACTTTTATCACATGGTAAATGGCATAAAAAACAACAACAAAAAATTCCTACATTGCTGCATTTTGTTCACTCTGCCTACCAAAAATTAGAATAGATAGCGATCAAAAGTTGTTGTGCATCCAAAAATAAAATCAATAAACTCCACAACTCATCTTGCTAATAACAAGCCCTCACATGACTCTGCAGTGCCTACAGCAGCTCATGTGGGATATGCTAGCAGACTCTGCATGGCACACCTGTTTTGTATATGACACGCCCACCAGGGCCATGGGGCACTCGTTACCGGGCTGGTTCTGGTTTGAGAGGATGTCACGGCAACAGGGCCTGGCTCAGTGACCCCGGCACTGTCATTTTTAAAATGGGAAATGTTATTTACAAGGGAAGATGAGCTTGTGATGCCACCCGTGGTGTGCAGCCAGACATGAGTGCCGCTGCCTGGCAGGTCCGCTGGGGTTGGTGGTGACGCAGTGGAGGTGGTTGAGCTCTCCATGAGTAGAGCTTAGCCCCAGGGCAGGAAAATATGTGATAGAGTCTATGGTATTGAGATGTAATGGCGGGGAGCAGGGCCGGAGCTGCAGACAATAACTGGGGCAACACAGGAATGCAGTCACAAGTTCTTTACTCACTGTTAATAGTTCCAGGTTATCACGACCAGTCAGATGCTGCCCTCGTAGTGCTGGGTCCTGCTGATCCACGGATAGTTCAGAGGCACAATCCGGTACACCCTTCTATGTTCCTTCCCTGGTCGTCTTCCTGCACTGGCCTCTCCCGCCTGCCCAGCACCTCACACAGTGTCTTGAGCCAGTGTCCGCGGATCCCTTTTATGGGTGGCTTTCCTGCCTGTGGTTACCTTTTCAGCGGGTTATGTGCGGTGGTGACTTCAGTACTTGAAGTAACTTCAGCCTCCGGTTTACTAGCTGAGGCTAGTTGTTCTCCACTAGTCTAGGGACCGGTTCCCCATTGCGGCCAAGTCCCTCTACACCAGTATACTGGCTGTGGATAGGAGCCCACGGGTGTATGGCTCACTTCCCGTAGCTCTAAGACTGCTTCTTTCCTTTTCCTGGGACGAGCTGCTCCAGCTCCAGACCCCAGGACATTTCTCCTCCACTTCCTGAGTGACTAACGTTCTAAAGTCTGCTCCCACTAACTAAACCCCACCTCCAGACTGGCTTCGGGACTGTGCTTTCCCTAAAGTGCAACTCGCCCTAACCACGGCCTAATGGAGTGTCGCTAAATTAAGAGTGTGAGTCTGTGTGTAACGACTTGTGGCCTCCTTACCCGGGCATGGGATACCACACCTCTGGCTGAGGTGCAGTACCTCTGTGGCGACTGGACCCAAAAGGGCACCACATATACAGTAAAAGATGGCTTCTCTAAAGCCCTAACAAGATCTGGTATATAATCTTTTGCACTATACTCTATATCGACTATGTGAACAAGACCTAAGTGATTGAAATGTTTTCATGTCTTATACTCACACCTATACATGTGCCACATTCAATATTAAAAACTTTTTTCTTGCATGAAATAAGAGTATGCAGTGATCTTCATTAGACTGCAACCAATCAGAGACGGTGGGCGAGGGACGCAGTAAATGTATGAGGGTTAATGAGCTGGGCCTGAAATAGTGTAACAGCTGCGCCGGAGACTCGGTAAGTATAATGCTCCTGCTTTACTCCTTATTTTCTTTTTTTTTTTTTTTTTTTTAACTATCCAGGAGGCTGAATCTGAACAGTAACACGGAGTTCCCCGAGAATTTCATGTTGGGGTCCATGCACGGACATTAGGTATTCCGATACGGATCCCGAACTTTACAGTTTAGATTCGCCTTCACTAATTGAGAGTGCATCTCCAGTGTAAAGCCCTCTTCAGATCAACAAATTGATTTTTTTTTAGGTCTTGGCTTTGGCTGCAACATTACAAAACTTTGATCTTCTGGCAAAGCCATTTTTTGGTTAATTGGGAGCTATGCTTACAGTTGTCATGCTGAAAGAAAAAGATATCTGCATCTTCATTTTTTAGCACAGACCTGAAGTTTTTGTGGCAAAATTGACTGACATATGGAACTGCTCATAATTAGCTTTATTTGAATAAAATTCCAGTTGAGCTAAAAAAAAAACAGCCCCAAAGCATGATGCTGCCTTCATCATGATTAACTGTGGGTATTGTGTTCTATTGGTGATCTATAGAGTTATATATCTTGAAATCATGACCAAAATTCAATCTTGGTCTCATAAAATCAGAACACATTTTCCACATGCTTTTGGCAGACTTGATGTAGGTTTTAGCAAAACATAGCCAGACTTGGATGGTTTTATTTTTAAGAAATGGCTTCCATCTTGCCATCTTTCCCACAGGCCAGACATATGAAGAATTTGGGAGATTGTTGTCACATGCAGTACACAACCATATTTGCCAGAAATTCCTGCAAGTACTTGCAACATTGCTGCAGCTTTCTGGACAAATGGTATTCTTTTTTCATCAATTTTTCAAGTACTTCCAATTTTAGGTAATGTCACTGCTGCTGTCACAGTGTTGCCTTACAATTTTTTTTCAAAATTCACCTAACTGATAACTTTCATCAATGAGATCCCTTTGCTGTGTTGTAAGCCGTTTATGGACCATGACATTTGCTGTAAAATAAATTGAGAAAATATCAGGAAAATTCTACTAGAACTGCTAAACCTTATATGGGGAATAATCAAATCATAGTAAATAATGGCATCTGTGTACTGACGACTATGCAAATATGTCTTAAGCTGGAGTCACACTAGCATATAGTATCCGATGCAAGAGAATTGGATGCCATATGCTAATGACACTCGGCTCAAACTCTACTGTGAGCGTGAGCCGAGAGTCATTTACTGTGATCTGATTCTCTTATAAGCGAGAATCGGAGAAAAGGTGAGGAGAAATTAATCTTTCCATCTTCTCCATTGCATCTCTGCGTGTATCGGACTGTACTGATGATCCGAGTACAGTCCAATATTTCACATGCACCCGTAAACTTGTATGGGCGCGCGTGATCTGACTTGCATGCTACTATTGTTTTCTCATGCCGAATCAGCAGAACAGCTCTGCCTTGTTAACTAACATTGGTCCGAGTGCAACGCAAGATTTTCTCCCACTGCACTTGTCCGATTTATATGCTCATGTGAGTGAGGGCTAAATGTGTTTGACTAATTCTTATCATGACCACATCCTTATATTTAAGGTTTTGTTTTGCTTTTATCTCTCCCTTCAAATTAGTTTAGTCTCAATGGATTTGCACAAATTACATGTAGTAGCAATGGTGGTAAAAGTTCTGAAATTAATATTCTTGGTATGATTTTTTTTTACATGACTGAAACCTGGCATTTTAACAGGGTGTGTAGATGCTATAACTTCTCGCTGTCTCTCTATACACTGGAGATCAAAATTAAAGAACAATGTATGATTACATTATTTCTGAAAAAAAAAAACAAGTGATCTAAATTGATCAACATTTGAAGGGTTTTTATGTAAGGGGTACACATGCCACAATAACAGTGTTTTACAAAAGATCCAAAGTTTATCAACAAAAAACAAAATGTGATGATCATAATTAGAGAACAACAATAACTGTGGCACAGAGAAAGATTATAACTAAATTTTCTATAGGTAACAACAGTCACCAATCAGTAGGATATGCACAGCCCTTTGCTTTGAATGACTTCAGCACATCTGCAGCTGTGTCGGTCCTGAGGCTCTGGTTGCCACAGGGTACTGCACCTCAATTAAGGTGCGATATCTATCTCAGATAAGGGGGGTTAATCACCCGTGTTTCAAATTCACACACTACATACAGTTTGGGAGCCTTCACACAGGGTGGGGTGGCTCAGGGAAGGCAGGGGGGTGGCCATCACAATCATAGGACTTCCCCGGTCACTGAAGCCAGCCACCTGGGGGTTGGGTTCCACCAGGGGGGGGGGTAGAAATAGGCGCAACACACTCACAACAAACAGATCCGTCTGGACCATATTTCTGGCAAGACATCTCTGGAAAACTTGGACTTTACTAGGCCCGGGGCTTGGAGCGGGAGCTTAGCCAGGGTACCTAACTACCGAGGGGGACACCCTAGAAATAGGACGCTCTCTCTCTCCTCCTCTCCTCAAACACCGATGATGGCCCCTTTGCTTGCCTAGGATTGACCGAGCCCATCACGGCAGTGACCAGTAGTACTGGGCTGGTGACTGAAGCTGTGCGTAAACTACACCCTGAACCTGCAGAGACTGTGTCGGCTTGTCCTTACCTTATGGAATAACGTTTGGAACTCCATTCTATGTCTGAACTGGGTGCAAAAAACCTAAAAAACATCACTATGGGGAGATAAGGTATGCACACCAGTGACTATGGAAGGGGAATACATGGAAAACTGCTGTGTGAATACTGACATGAAAAATTCAATAGCTATTTGTAAGAAAGGAAGAGCCCGGACTGCTGACCCGAAGGGGCTTAAGGGAGGGCTACATGACTAGGAGGGATGCCAGGCCATAGGGTTGATAAGGGGTTAATGGAGAAAGTCAGTTTGGGCGCGAAATTTGGGGGTGGTGCTAAGGGGCAGTTAGGATCAGGGGTCAGTTTGATTGGTCAGGGGGTGGTGGCTATAGGGGGTAGTATATAGGGCAGGTCAGAGGGGGGGTGGGTCATTCCTACCTGGACGGTGACTGGAATCGTTGTGGCTGGATCCCGAAGATGGAGGACTTCATGGCACAGATGAAGAGGATGGCGGAGCAGCGTGGGCAGCGTTGGATGGACGAGCAGCTCCAGCGATGGTCCGGCGTCGGCGAGGAAGATGGGACCCCCCTGCCTCCGAAGCGGCAGCGAAGAACTCGGCCCCCGGAGCACCTCAGCCCGGAGATGACGCCGAGGAGCCGGCAGCGGAGACGGAGCCCAAGTGGATGTGCGGCGGTGGATCCGGGAGCCGGAACGTCGCGAGGCCCCGGCCGGAAGTCGGGCCGCGGGCGCCAAGGCAACGGGGCGGTGAGCGACACGGCCGGCCTCCCCTCCTCTTCCGGTTCGCGGCGCACGGCAGTGACGCGCGCGTCGCGGCCGCGTGACCCGGCGCGGTCACCTGACCCGGCGCGGTCACCTGACCCGTCGCGGTCACCTGACCCGGCGCGGTCACGTGCTCCGCTGCGCTCACGTGACCCGGCGTCCCCTGGTGCTCCGGCGGCCTCACCTGACCGAGCGCGCTCACCTGACCCGCCGCGGTCACGTGGGGCGGCGCGGTCACGTGGGGCGGCGCGGTCACGTGGGGCGGCGCGGTCGCGTGGGGCAGCGCGGTCACGTGGGGCGGCGCTGTCACCTGACCGGGCGCTGTCACCTGACCGGGCGCGGTCATGTGACCCCGCGTACTCATCCGTCCCGGCGCGTCCCCGCGATCCGGCAGGCTCGCCTGACCCGGTGCGGTCACCTGACCCGCCGCGGTCACGTGGGCCGGCGCGGTCGCGTGGGTCGGCGGGGTCGCGTGGGCCAGCGGGGTCGTATGAGCCAGCGGGGTCACGGGGGCCAGCTGGGTTGCGCGGGCCAGCGGGATCGCGGGGCGCAGATGAGGCCACAGTGGCGGCGGCAGCAAGGTCCAGGAGCAGAGCGGGGCCCCTGCAGGAGCATGGGGTCCCAGTGTCGGCGGGGGAATCCGTGCGGAGACGGCCCGGATCAGCGGGGCCCGGCCTGGGATCGCAGCGGAGGGACAACGATGGGACGGCGTCGGGATCAGCCGGAGCACGCGGGGATGCCGGACGGCATGCCCCAGGCGGTGTATATGTGGCGGAGCCAGCGTCTGGATCGTCGCGGATGATGGATGGTGCTGCGGGCGGACGGGGCCTAAGGTCGAGTCTGCCGGACGGCGGGCTCCCTGGGCCTGGGTCCAGTGAGGACGATGAGGCCACCCTGGAGGAGGACGGCGCGGAGGACGGCACCGGGGACCAGATCGTGGAGGTCGGCGAGGCGGCGGGAGTGCGACGCGGAGGACATGTGACGGCTGTTTCGGGATCTTCTCGGAGTCAGCCTGGTAAGACCACGGTTTCTTCTATTTCTCGTGCATCTGGTTTGGCTATGGATGGTGTGTCTGGTGATATGGATGGCGTGCAGGGCGTGCATGTGGTTGGTGGTACGGGTGGTTTACTTGGTGGCCCGAGTGGTGGGCGGGTCGTGAATGTGGTGACGGGTGACGGCAGTGTGGCATCCGAGTTGTTGAGGTTGGTTAGGGGTTTGTTTGCCCCTGTGGGGGGCCCTAGCTTGGTGTGGCAGGGAGCGACGGGGCAGGAGGTTGCGACTCCTGCGGTTGGAGGGGTTGCTAGTGGCAATGCGGTTGGCGAGCCGGTGGTGGCGGCTCCCGCGGCCCCAGCTGCGGCTCCCGCTGCCGCAGCTGCGGCTCCCGCTGCCGCGGCTGCGGCTCCCGCTGCCGCAGCTGCGGCTGCAGTGGACATTGTTCGATTGGATGACAAGGCGAGAGGGGAAGTGTATGTTTGCTTTGATGGCCCGTTGGGGGCGCATCTGAAGCAGGAGACCAGGGAAAAAATATGGAAGGATGAATATGTTGAAATATTCTCATTGCTTCCGTTGGAAAAGTTTAATCTGGATCGGGTTAAACCGGATGAGAGCAAAAAGGACGAGGAAGAACGGCGGCGTTATCGCCTTATTCCCCGCACTTTTCAGAACTGGTTGCAGGCCTTTGTGATACTGGCCGGTGTGGTGGGGGAAAAGGCTCCGGATAACTGTACGGCGCTTTTTTGTTATCTGGATTCTATCTGTGAGGCGTATAGGACCTATGGGGGGACTGCTTGGCTACGGTATGACGAGCAGTTTCGCCAGAGGAAGGCGGTCAGACCCAGTTTACGGTGGGACCACAAAGAAATTAGTCTATGGATGCGGCTGATGGCTGCGCCGAAGTCGGCATCACAGTCCTTTCCAGGGGGCACCGGCGGGGGATCATTTGGCACCTCGTCGGGGCCCAAAAAGGGCGTTTGCTGGCAGTTTAATGAGAAGGAATGCCGGTTTGGGTCTTCCTGCCGATTCAAGCACGAGTGTTCGGGCTGTGGTGGCGCCCACAGTCACCTTAAGTGCTTCCGGAAGGGAAAAGGAAAGGCCGCTGAGTCTTCGTCAAAAAGGGAGGACCCCGGTGAGGGTAGATCGGATGGCGCCGTTTCTAAGTAGATACCCGGATCGGGGGTCGGCGGAATTGTTGAGTGACGGTTTTAGTTTTGGTTTCAAGATACCGTCAGTGGTTAAGACGGGAGAGATTCGTTTAAAAAATTTACAGTCGACTCGCCTACATGGTGAGATTGTTGCGGATAAGTTACGGAAGGAGGTGGAGCTAGGACGGATGGCGGGGCCTTTTGATGCCCCTCCATTGCCGGACTTGGTGGTGTCCCCGTTGGGGTTGGTCCCGAAAAAGGAACCTAACAAGTTTCGGCTCATCCACCATTTGTCCTATCCTACTGGCCGGTCGGTGAACGATGGTATTGATCCTGAGCTGGTTTCGGTTTCGTATGTCCGTTTTGATAAGGCTGTGGAATGGTTAAGGAAGTTGGGTTGTGGTTCGCTTTTGGCGAAAACGGATATAGAAGCGGCCTTCCGCCTGTTGCCGGTGCACCCGGACAGTTTTCACCTGTTGGGGTGTTGGTGGGAGGACAAGTTTTATGTAGATTGTTGTTTGCCTATGGGCTGTTCAATTTCATGTTCTTATTTTGAGAAGTTTAGTTGTTTCTTGGAATGGGTAATTAAGGAGGAGGCGGGTCTAGATTCAGTGTTGCATTACTTGGACGACTTTTTGTGCATGGGGCCTGCGGGATCCTCGCAGTGTTCCCTTTTGCTTCGGACAGTGGAGCAGGTTGCTCGCCGGTTTGGCGTTCCGTTGGCGCCGGAGAAGACGGAGGGTCCGGTTACGGTTTTGAAATTCCTGGGTATCGAGCTGGATACGGTTGCCATGGAGTGCCGCTTGCCGGAGGACAAGCTGGTGGATTTGAGGCGTTGCGTTCAAGGGGCCATTGAGGCCAAGAAGATTCGTTTACGGGACTTGCAGTCCCTGTTGGGGAAGTTGAATTTTGCGTGTAGAATATTGCCGATGGGGAGAGTTTTTTCCCGTCGCTTGGCTCAAGCCACCACCGGTGTGTTGCACCCTTTGCATTTTGTGCGTTTGAAGGTGGAGCATAAGGCGGACCTGAGAGTGTGGTCCCGTTTTTTGCAGCTGTATAATGGACGGTCATTGTGGCTTCGTGAGGTGGTGTCAAATGAGGAGTTGGTGCTGTATACGGACGCGGCGGGATCCAGTGGTTTTGGCGCATATTTTGGGGGGAGATGGTGTGTCGGCAGGTGGCCTGATTCGTGGCGGGTTTGCGGTCTGACTAGGAATTTGGCCCTGTTGGAACTTTTCCCTATTGTCGTGGCCTTAGAGGTTTGGGGACAGGATTTGAAAGACAGGAAGGTGCGTTTCATGTGTGACAACCTGGGGGTTGTTCAGTGTGTTAACAAGTTGACAGCTGATTCCCCCCCGGTGGTGGATCTCTTGCGTCATTTGGTGCTGAAATGTCTGGAGTTGAACTTGTGGGTCTGCGCTGTACATGTGCCGGGGGTGCTGAATTCTGTGGCTGATGCTTTATCTCGCTTCCAGTGGGACCGCTTTCGAATGCTGGCGCCGGACGCGGAGCAGCAGGAGACCGTATGGCCCGTCTGGTTGTGGGACCTGGTTTGCAGCCGGCCTGGGAATTGATCCGACACTCGGTGGCACCCAGTACGTGGCGCAGCTATAATTCAGCGTGGGACCGTTGGCTCGAGTTGGTTGATGAGGTGGGAGGTCATGTATCTGAAGGTGACAGAGTTTATTTAGTTTTGTTCATGTTGGGCAAGGCTAAGGAAGAAGGCCTTTCGTGGTCGGCCGTGGCGGGCAGGTTAGCGGGCATTTCCTTCTTTTTCAAGTTATTGGGCTGGAAGGATGTTACGAAGGATTTCTGGGTGCGCCAGGTGATGAAGGGTTACCGGAGGGTGGGGGCGCGCCGAGACCTTCGGCGCCCGGTATCTTTTGAGCTGCTGGGCAAGCTGTTGTCGGTGTTGCCTCGGGTGTGCTGTTCGGAGTATGAATGCCAGTTGTTCGGGACCGCTTTTGTTTTGGCCTTCTTTGGGGCGTTTAGAATTAGTGAACTGGTGAGCAGAAACACGAGGAGTCACGGAGGTTTGTTGCTGGAGGACGTGGAATGCGGTATGGACGTGGTGCGGTGTTGCTTGAGACGGTCAAAGACGGACCAGCTGGGTAGAGGTCGGATGGTGGAACTATGGGGTGTACCTGGTTTAGCGGAGTGCCCTGTCAGATGGCTTTCGGCGTTTTTAGAAGTGAGGGGAGCTCGCCCGGGGTCCCTTTTGTCCCACCAGGACGGGTCAGCCTTGTCGAGTTACCAATTTGTCTGCATCTTTCGGAGGTGCCTGCAGTGTTGCGGTCTCAACGAGGCTGAGTTCGCGTCGCATTCCTTTCGGATTGGGGCTGCGACTCAGGCGGCTCGTTGGGGTCTGGGCGCGCAGGCTCTCCGTAAGATTGGACGATGGGACTCGGCCAGGTTTAGATCTTACGTCCGGCCGAACTTGTTGTGAGCTATTGGTGGGGAAGGGGGGGGGGTCGGGGGCGGTATTTGTTTGGTAATCATTACCCATTTTCTTCCTCGTGCCCCCCCCTCCCCCCCCCCACCCCCTCTGTGTTGTCACCTTTTGTTTTGTAGGTTTACCGTTGTTGGTGTGGGTGCTCGGCCACTCATACGTGTATTGGGGGGCGTTTCGTGCGGGAATACGACCGGACGGCCGCCAGTTGGGGGTTCCCAGAGAAAAGGCTACTGTGCGATGGATCGGGGTCAGGGGCATGCTGTGGAGTGAGGTGTTGCCTACCTGGCGCCACCATTCGCAGCTGGACAGAGCACCGGACGTGGTAGTACTACACGCGGGTGGGAATGACCTGGGTCTCCGGGCTTCCAGGGACCTGATACAAGACATAAAATGTGACTGCCTGCGGCTCCTGTCTTCCCACCCGGGTCTAGTAATTGTCTGGTCGGATATGGTTGCGCGGCTGACATGGCGGCACGCCAGGTCGGTGGAGGCAGTAAACAGGGCGCGAAGTAAAGTGAATCGGGAGATTGGGCGGTTCATTTCCCGGGTTGGGGGTGTCTCTGTTTGGCACCCGGAGTTGGAAGCGGCGTCCGCCGACTTGTTGCGCCGGGACGGGGTCCATTTAAATTCGGTGGGAAATGATATTTGGGCCTTAGGGCTGATGGAGGGGCTTGAGAAGGCTTTGTTGGTGTGGGAGGACTCGCGCGCACAAGGGGTCATGCGAGCTCGCGGTGGCGGAAAGGAGGGGGGTGTCTGAAGGTGGGGGTTTGCACAGAGGAGAGGACGGAACCCAGTGCCGGAGCGGGTTACCTCTAGCGGTGCAATTGTTTGGTAAACGGGTCCTTGCTGGGTTGAGTCTCAGCGGGACATAGTGGGGGCAACATCTGGCTTGGGCTCTCGAGTCGGTGTGTTGCGGCTGAGGGTCAGGAGACGGGCTGATGTTGCAAAGAACATTTTGGTTAACCTTCAGGTACCCCCCCCTTCCTTTTTCGGGTTCTTCAATGAAGAGTTGTATTGTTACATGGCTGATGTTTATGTTATGAATAAATGGGGCTGCTGTGGCCTTTATATTCCAACGTCACACAGTGTTTGTGTTTATTTTAGATAAGAACCCTAAGGGGTAGGGGGTTGTTGGGGAAGGTCAAAGGCCTTCAGTCAGACATTCCGGAGTCAAGGAAGAGCCCGGACTGCTGACCCGAAGGGGCTTAAGGGAGGGCTACATGACTAGGAGGGATGCCAGGCCATAGGGTTGATAAGGGGTTAATGGAGAAAGTCAGTTTGGGCGCGAAATTTGGGGGTGGTGCTAAGGGGCAGTTAGGATCAGGGGTCAGTTTGATTGGTCAGGGGGTGGTGGCTATAGGGGGTAGTATATAGGGCAGGTCAGAGGGGGGGTGGGTCATTCCTACCTGGACGGTGACTGGAATCGTTCCCGCCCGCCCGCCCTAATTGTGGATTCGACATCGATGAAGAAAAGAAGGAAGATCGTATTTGTCGCAGCGGCGGAAAGGAGGGGGGTGTCTGAAGGTGGGGGTTTGCACAGAGGAGAGGACGGAACCCAGTGCCGGAGCGGGTTACCTCTAGCGGTGCAATTGTTTGGTAAACGGGTCCTTGCTGGGTTGAGTCTCAGCGGGACATAGTGGGGGCAACATCTGGCTTGGGCTCTCGAGTCGGTGTGTTGCGGCTGAGGGTCAGGAGACGGGCTGATGTTGCAAAGAACATTTTGGTTAACCTTCAGGTACCCCCCCCTTCCTTTTTCGGGTTCTTCAATGAAGAGTTGTATTGTTACATGGCTGATGTTTATGTTATGAATAAATGGGGCTGCTGTGGCCTTTATATTCCAACGTCACACAGTGTTTGTGTTTATTTTAGATAAGAACCCTAAGGGGTAGGGGGTTGTTGGGGAAGGTCAAAGGCCTTCAGTCAGACATTCCGGAGTCAAGGAAGAGCCCGGACTGCTGACCCGAAGGGGCTTAAGGGAGGGCTACATGACTAGGAGGGATGCCAGGCCATAGGGTTGATAAGGGGTTAATGGAGAAAGTCAGTTTGGGCGCGAAATTTGGGGGTGGTGCTAAGGGGCAGTTAGGATCAGGGGTCAGTTTGATTGGTCAGGGGGTGGTGGCTATAGGGGGTAGTATATAGGGCAGGTCAGAGGGGGGGTGGGTCATTCCTACCTGGACGGTGACTGGAATCGTTCCCGCCCGCCCGCCCTAATTGTGGATTCGACATCGATGAAGAAAAGAAGGAAGATCGTATTTGTCGCAGCGGCGGAAAGGAGGGGGGTGTCTGAAGGTGGGGGTTTGCACAGAGGAGAGGACGGAACCCAGTGCCGGAGCGGGTTACCTCTAGCGGTGCAATTGTTTGGTAAACGGGTCCTTGCTGGGTTGAGTCTCAGCGGGACATAGTGGGGGCAACATCTGGCTTGGGCTCTCGAGTCGGTGTGTTGCGGCTGAGGGTCAGGAGACGGGCTGATGTTGCAAAGAACATTTTGGTTAACCTTCAGGTACCCCCCCCTTCCTTTTTCGGGTTCTTCAATGAAGAGTTGTATTGTTACATGGCTGATGTTTATGTTATGAATAAATGGGGCTGCTGTGGCCTTTATATTCCAACGTCACACAGTGTTTGTGTTTATTTTAGATAAGAACCCTAAGGGGTAGGGGGTTGTTGGGGAAGGTCAAAGGCCTTCAGTCAGACATTCCGGAGTCATGAAATGTGAAAAATGGAACCTGCATTACTGCCATGAATATATGAATAAAGAGAAATTTAGCTACTGAATTGATCAATGCAGAAGAGCCCCAACACTACGCCAAAGTATTTCTCTACGTTGGGGTCCCTAGCTTCTGTGTGTCCTCTCATGCAGTTAAAAAACTTACCGTGTATGGGACGCTGAGACCGAGGCTATATATGCGTATAATGTGGATTGGCAATAGGTGTGTATGGGGAGGGTTCACAAACGAAAAACTACTAACATTAAGGAATAACGTTTGGAACTCCATTCTATGTCTGAACTGGGTGCAAAAAACCTAAAAAACATCACTATGGGGAGATAAGGTATGCACACCAGTGACTATGGAAGGGGAATACATGGAAAACTGCTGTGTGAATACTGACATGAAAAATTCAATAGCTATTTGTAAGAATGAAATGTGAAAAATGGAACCTGCATTACTGCCATGAATATATGAATAAAGAGAAATTTAGCTACTGAATTGATCAATGCAGAAGAGCCCCAACACTACGCCAAAGTATTTCTCTACGTTGGGGTCCCTAGCTTGTGTGTGTCCTCTCATGCAGTTAAAAAACTTACCGTGTATGGGACGCTGAGACCCAGGCTATATATGCGTATAATGTGGATTGGCAATAGGTGTGTATGGGGAGGGTTCACAAACGAAAAACTACTAACATTAAGGAATAACGTTTGGAACTCCATTCTATGTCTAAACTGGGTGCAAAAAACCTAAAAAAACATCACTATGGGGAGATAAGGTATGCACACCAGTGACTATGGAAGGGGAATACATGGAAAACTGCTGTGTGAATACTGACATGAAAAATTCAATAGCTATTTGTAAGAATGAAATGTGAAAAATGGAACCTGCATTACTGCCATGAATATATGAATAAAGAGAAATTTAGCTACTGAATTGATCAATGCAGAAGAGCCCCAACACTACGCCAAAGTATTTCTCTACGTTGGGGTCCCTAGCTTGTGTGTGTCCTCTCATGCAGTTAAAAAACTTACCGTGTATGGGACGCTGAGACCCAGGCTATATATGCGTATAATGTGGATTGGCAATAGGTGTGTATGGGGAGGGTTCACAAACGAAAAACTACTAACATTAAGGAATAACGTTTGGAACTCCATTCTATGTCTGAACTGGGTGCAAAAAACCTAAAAAACATCACTATGGGGAGATAAGGTATGCACACCAGTGACTATGGAAGGGGAATACATGGAAAACTGCTGTGTGAATACTGACATGAAAAATTCAATAGCTATTTGTAAGAATGAAATGTGAAAAATGGAACCTGCATTACTGCCATGAATATATGAATAAAGAGAAATTTAGCTACTGAATTGATCAATGCAGAAGAGCCCCAACACTACGCCAAAGTATTTCTCTACGTTGGGG
Organism: Anomaloglossus baeobatrachus; assembly: GCF_048569485.1. Taxonomy (NCBI): domain Eukaryota; kingdom Metazoa; phylum Chordata; class Amphibia; order Anura; family Aromobatidae; genus Anomaloglossus; species Anomaloglossus baeobatrachus. The sequence continues at coordinate 466,781,732 of NC_134358.1, forward strand.
TCCCTAGCTTCTGTGTGTCCTCTCATGCAGTTAAAAAACTTACCGTGTATGGGACGCTGAGACCCAGGCTATATATGCGTATAATGTGGATTGGCAATAGGTGTGTATGGGGAGGGTTCACAAACGAAAAACTACTAACATTAAGGAATAACGTTTGGAACTCCATTCTATGTCTGAACTGGGTGCAAAAAACCTAAAAAACATCACTATGGGGAGATAAGGTATGCACACCAGTGACTATGGAAGGGGAATACATGGAAAACTGCTGTGTGAATACTGACATGAAAAATTCAATAGCTATTTGTAAGAATGAAATGTGAAAAATGGAACCTGCATTACTGCCATGAATATATGAATAAAGAGAAATTTAGCTACTGAATTGATCAATGCAGAAGAGCCCCAACACTACGCCAAAGTATTTCTCTACGTTGGGGTCCCTAGCTTGTGTGTGTCCTCTCATGCAGTTAAAAAACTTACCGTGTATGGGACGCTGAGACCCAGGCTATATATGCGTATAATGTGGATTGGCAATAGGTGTGTATGGGGAGGGTTCACAAACGAAAAACTACTAACATTAAGGAATAACGTTTGGAACTCCATTCTATGTCTGAACTGGGTGCAAAAAACCTAAAAAACATCACTATGGGGAGATAAGGTATGCACACCAGTGACTATGGAAGGGGAATACATGGAAAACTGCTGTGTGAATACTGACATGAAAAATTCAATAGCTATTTGTAAGAATGAAATGTGAAAAATGGAGCCTGCATTACTGCCATGAATATATGAATAAAGAGAAATTTAGCTACTGAATTGATCAATGCAGAAGAGCCCCAACACTACGCCAAAGTATTTCTCTACGTTGGGGTCCCTAGCTTGTGTGTGTCCTCTCATGCAGTTAAAAAACTTACCGTGTATGGGACGCTGAGACCCAGGCTATATATGCGTATAATGTGGATTGGCAATAGGTGTGTATGGGGAGGGTTCACAAACGAAAAACTACTAACATTAAGGAATAACGTTTGGAACTCCATTCTATGTCTGAACTGGGTGCAAAAAACCTAAAAAACATCACTATGGGGAGATAAGGTATGCACACCAGTGACTATGGAAGGGGAATACATGGAAAACTGCTGTGTGAATACTGACATGAAAAATTCAATAGCTATTTGTAAGAATGAAATGTGAAAAATGGAACCTGCATTACTGCCATGAATATATGAATAAAGAGAAATTTAGCTACTGAATTGATCAATGCAGAAGAGCCCCAACACTACGCCAAAGTATTTCTCTACGTTGGGGTCCCTAGCTTGTGTGTGTCCTCTCATGCAGTTAAAAAACTTACCGTGTATGGGACGCTGAGACCCAGGCTATATATGCGTATAATGTGGATTGGCAATAGGTGTGTATGGGGAGGGTTCACAAACGAAAAACTACTAACATTAAGGAATAACGTTTGGAACTCCATTCTATGTCTGAACTGGGTGCAAAAAACCTAAAAAACATCACTATGGGGAGATAAGGTATGCACACCAGTGACTATGGAAGGGGAATACATGGAAAACTGCTGTGTGAATACTGACATGAAAAATTCAATAGCTATTTAATGTTAGTAGTTTTTCGTTTGTGAACCCTCCCCATACACACCTATTGCCAATCCACATTATACGCATATATAGCCTGGGTCTCAGCGTCCCATACACGGTAAGTTTTTTAACTGCATGAGAGGACACACACAAGCTAGGGACCCCAACGTAGAGAAATACTTTGGCGTAGTGTTGGGGCTCTTCTGCATTGATCAATTCAGTAGCTAAATTTCTCTTTATTCATATATTCATGGCAGTAATGCAGGTTCCATTTTTCACATTTCATTCTTACAAATAGCTATTGAATTTTTCATGTCAGTATTCACACAGCAGTTTTCCATGTATTCCCCTTCCATAGTCACTGGTGTGCATACCTTATCTCCCCATAGTGATGTTTTTTAGGTTTTTTGCACCCAGTTCAGACATAGAATGGAGTTCCAAACGTTATTCCTTAATGTTAGTAGTTTTTCGTTTGTGAACCCTCCCCATACACACCTATTGCCAATCCACATTATACGCATATATAGCCTGGGTCTCAGCGTCCCATACACGGTAAGTTTTTTAACTGCATGAGAGGACACACACAAGCTAGGGACCCCAACGTAGAGAAATACTTTGGCGTAGTGTTGGGGCTCTTCTGCATTGATCAATTCAGTAGCTAAATTTCTCTTTATTCATATATTCATGGCAGTAATGCAGGTTCCATTTTTCACATTTCATTCTTACAAATAGCTATTGAATTTTTCATGTCAGTATTCACACAGCAGTTTTCCATGTATTCCCCTTCCATAGTCACTGGTGTGCATACCTTATCTCCCCATAGGCTTGTCCTTACCGGCATAGCCGCCCAGTGCTTAGGCGCCAATTGCCATTACCTTCCTTCTTCATCCACCCGGGGCCCACTCCGCCTGTGGGGAGCGACACCATCCTGGCTGCCTTAACTCCTGACTCGGGATGGAATCCTGCAACGCGGCTACTACTGGCCGCATTCCACAGGTGGCGTCACGACAAACTTTCCCAAATACCCTGCTTCCCCCACCATTTGCTGTATGCCTCGGGGCAATGGAACCAGGCCAGGCCACCCGTGACATCGCCTGACCCGACCCGAAACAGCCCGGCCAAGAGTAGGTTAACCACCTACCCCGTGGGGCGCTACACAACGACAGTACATTACTAGTCTCTCACACTGCTCTTGTGTGATTATGGTCCACTCTTTTTGAAGTCTCTTCCACAGTTCTTTGTTGTGCATTTCTTGGCCATAACTTTGTCACCAAGGATTTTCTAGAGGTTTTCTATTGGGTTTAGATCAGGACTTTGGGCTGGCCATTTCATTGTTTCAGTGTTTTCTGTTTCAAGCAACTGCTTTACCAGTTTTGCTATGTGACAGGGGGCATTGTCCTGCATGAAAATTGCTGGCCAATTGCGTGATGGACACAAGTAAGGAACAATGTGTTGTTGAAGAAGGTTCTAATACACACTTGTATTCACTCTGCTGTGTAGCTGTATGAGAAGTCCAACTCCAGCTGCAGAAAACATTCCTCCCCAAACCATGACTCTTCCTCAACCACCTTTCACTGACTTCTTAACACACTTTGGGTTAGGTCTTTCCCCAGTTTGTTGATGAACATAATGTTTCCCATCTGACCCAAATAAACTTGCTTTCATTACAAAAATAAACTATGGATCACTTCTCCTCTCTCCACACAATATGCTCCTCACCAAAGGTGAGTGTAGCCTTTTGATTCTTTCTGGTAAAGAGAGCTTTCATCCCTGCAGATTGGGCTTTCAGTCCAAATGCTCTTAAATGTCGTGAAACTGTATGATGAGACAGATCCTTACCCTGTTCAGTGCTGAACTGGTGAGAAATTCCAGCTGCAGTGTTAAAACGATTACCTATGGAGATTCTCCGCACTATCATGTCCTCCCTTGGGAGGGCAACCAACCTACTCGGGGAACTTGAAAGAGTTTGTGATGTTGTAAAGATGTAATATTGTTAAAATCACAGACTTGGAAAAACCAGTTTCTCATGCTATGGCTGATAGGGTCACCTCTTTGGCCGTCATCAGGACAACCTGCTGCTGGAGGGTTTCAGTCACTTTGGAATGGCCCACCATTTTTGCAAAGTCATTGCAAACGGCAAAGTTAGGCTGCTGGTTACATAGGGTTTGTCAGATAACTAAGAAAACTTGCACCAGGTGCCAGATTAACACCAGTAACTTTCAGGTATCTGAAAGTGTTCTCTAATTTTGATCCGTGTTTTTTTACATTTATCACATTTACATTTTTATTGAAAAAATCCATTTATGAAATAAACTTAAAATACTGCTAGTTTACTTATGTTGGGATATAATCACATAGGACTACACAATGACCATAAGGCTATGTGCGCACGTTGCGTTCAGTACCTTGCAGAAATGAACGCATCTTCTGGCAGAATTTGTCATTGTCAAATTTGGTTTTGACTACATAAACGCAGGAAATACACATGCGTTTTTCTAGCGTTTTTGCCGTGTTTTGACCGCGTTTTACATGTATTTTCAGTGCTTAAAATGAGATGCGTTTTCAATACAAAGACACTACTAAATAAAGTTTGAACATTTAAATACTAGGAAAAAATTGAACAAAAAACAAAAAAACATTTCATGCTTTAACCCCTTCAGCCCCCGGGCACTTTCCGTTTTTGTTTTTTGCTCCTTTTCTTCCGAGAGCCGTAACTTTTTTATTATTCCGTCAATCTTGCCATATGAGGGCTTGTTTTTTGCGGGACGAGTTGTACTTTTAAATGAAACCATAAGTTTTACCATATATTGTACTGGAAAACAGCAAAAAAATTCCAAGTGTGGAAAAACTGCAAAAAAAGTGTGATCGCACAATAGTTTTTGGGATGTTTTATTCACCGTGTTCACTATATGATAAAACTGATGTATCTATGTGATGCCTCAGGTCGGTGCGAGTTTGTAGACACCAAACATGTATAGGTTTACATGTATCTAAGGGGTTAAAAAAAATTCACAAGTTTGTCCAATAAAAGTGGCGCACGTTTTGCGCCATTTTCCGAAACACGTAGCGTTCTTATTTTTTGGGATCTATGGCTCAGTGATAGCTTATTTTTTGCGTCTCGAGCTGACGTTTATAATGGTACCATTTTTGCGCAGATGCTACGTTTTGATCGCCTGTTATTGCATTTTGCGTAAAACTTGCGGTGACCAAAAAACGTAATTTTGGCGTTTCGAATTTTTTTGCCACTACGCCGTTTACCAATCAGATTAATTGATTTTATATTTTGATAGATCGGGCATTTCTGAACGCGGCGATACCAAAAATGTGTATATTTATTTATTTTTTAACCCTTTAATTTTCAATGGGGGGAAAGGGGGGTGATTTGAACTTTTAGTTTTTTGTTTTTTTTTTTAAACTTTTTTTTTTACTTTTTTTTTTTTATTTTACTAGTCCCCCTAGGGGCTATAGCTATCAGCAATGCGATCGTTATTGTGTATCTGCTGATCACAGCAATATAGCTGTAAACAGCAGATTCAGTCACTTTGTTTTTCCCTCTGCTCTCGGCCGAGGGAAAACAAAAGTGAAACTTCGTAGCTGCAGGCGTCATCACATGACCCTGTGCTACGATGGCAACCACCGATAGTCACGTGATACCACACGTGACTTCCGGTGGGGGCGGCGGTAAGTAAAAAACATGGCCGCGCGCATTTAGATCTTGCTGCCAGACTTTGGCAGCAAGATTTAAGGGGTTAATGGTCGCGGGTGGAAGCGATTCCACCCGCGGATAGCAGGCACACATGTCAGCTGTTGAAAACAGGGGGCGGGGCTTAACGGGACACGATCCTGGACGGATAGATTCGTCCAAGGTCGTGAAGGGGTTAAATCATACACTATAATGATAATTTTCATAAAAAAATTGTTGAGATTAAATATTTGTTAAAAATTACTTTAAATTATTGTTTGACTATTTTTTTTTTTAAGTCGGGCTGGATGTGAGGGCAAAAGGAAACCTCTTGACCTCGCTATAATGCCAAAACCACATGCTTGAATTTTGACAAAAAAGTATGCATTTTGCATCAAAAATGCATGTAAAATTCTAGGAATTTGATTTTGGATACGTTTTGATAATTCTTATTGATTTCAATGGTAGCCAGACGTTGCCAAAACGCTCAAAACAATTGACATGTTGCTTTTTCAAACGCAGCGTTTTTGGACGCATAGTGCACACAAAATATGCCTATTTCCCGTAGACTTTGCTTGGAAAACAAAATGCATGCATTTTGGCATAAAAACGCTGCAGTTCAAAATGCTGCGGAAACGCATGAAAAACCGCAACGTGCGCACATGCCCTAACAGTCAGGAAATTGTGTGTTGTTCTTTAATTTTGATCTCCTGTGTATATATTTATATGCTTTTCTCTCTTCTTATTCGTACAACTTGCCATTTTATGACTTTTCTATGTGTGTTTTTTTTATATATATATATATATATATATATATATATATATATATATATATATTTATTTATATATTTATGTATTTTACTGCAAAGCTTCATTTTCCTGCTATTGTTTTGCTAATATTATAAGACCTATTTTTAATCTTACATTTCACAGGTGTTCAGCTGGAAGCAATCAGTTTCGTAATACATACTCACTGGTGATTTTATTTCCATTACTGTGTCGATAAATAATATATAACTATAGCTATAGGTATCTATAGCTGTAGTGATGCAATTTTCTGCCAAACTCTAGGCTTTTGTATGGGAAACTGAACTTTATTTCTCTTTTATTGCATCTATAATACATACGTTTTTCTGCACTATTAGGCGTGCGCACAGTGAGTTGTTGTTGCAGACTTGGTGCAGTTTATTGTGCAGTTTTGTTGCCCAAATCTGCATGGCTATCCTTATGCCAGCAAAGTCAATGAGAATTCTGACGTGCTGTGCACATGTTGCTTCTTTATTCCTTGAAGTTTTGGGTGCAGAAAAAATCTATAGCATGTCAATTTTTGGTACTTTTTTTTCCTGCGTTTTTTAGCCCTTCCAGGCATTGATTTCACAAAAAAAGGTGCATTTTTTAGTGAAGAAAATTTGGACACCAAAAACTCAGAATGCGCACATACACTTACACTATAGGATGTGAATGTACCATTAGTGAGACAAAGGTGGGTACACATATGCAGCGCTCCATGGGGCAGGTGGTTAACCTACTCATTGCCGAACCATTGCGGGTCGAGTCAGGCAATATCACGGGTGGCCTTGCCCGATTCCGTTGCCCCGAGGTGGGCAGTAAATGAAGGGAAAGTGGGGTGATTGGGAGAGTTTGTCGTGACGCCACCTGTGGTATGCGGCCAGGGAATAGCTGCCGCTGCAGAATTCCACGTAGGGGCAGGTGTTATGGCAGCCGAGATGATGAGGCTCCCCACAGGCGGAGCGGGGCCTGGGTGGATGACGAGGGTTTTGCAGTCCCCTGGGAGCGCCGGAGCGTGGGGCGACGACGTCGTTAATCAGAGTCTGAGTCGGCAACTGCGGTTCCAGGTTCTTTTACTCACTGATATAAAGCTGCACCCAGGTGCTGGTCTCTGCCGTCGTGGGCTCCAGTTAATCCCAAGCAAGTAAGGGGCTACCACAGGTGTTTGAAAAGAGAGAGAGTGTCCTTTTCCTAGGATGTCCCCCTCAGCAGTTAGGAACCCGGGCTGAGCTCCCGCTCTAAGCCCCAGGCCTAGTGAAGTCCAAGAGTTCCAGAAGTGTCTTGTCAGAATTATGGTCCCTACTTGTCTGTCTGTATGAGTGTGTTGCCTACCTCTACCCCCTATGGTGCCCACCCCCTGGCGGTTGCCCTAGCGACTGGAAGGTCCCATGACACTATATGGGCACCCCCCCATCTGCCCCAAGACAGCTCCCCAGTGGGAAGCACCTGACTGTATGTGAGATGAAATGTGGTGACACTGATGGTTAACCCCCCCTTACCTGAGATTGATACCACACCTTAACTGAGGTGCAGTACCCTGTGGCGACCAGAGTCTCAGGGGCGCCACACATACACTGAGGACTTTTGCTGTCTATCTCCTCCCCTACACTTATATATTTTTGGAAATAGACAAATCATTAAAAATGGCACAGACTGAATGAATATTGGGAAAGTGAATTTGGAAAACAGCACTTAGAAATTACCGTAACTTTTATTGTCCCGCAAGTATTTCCGTCATAGAGGCGGCGCCGCCACGGGTTCAGTCGCCGCTCTGTGTATGGAGAGCGGCAGCTGTAACTACACACACTGACTGACAGTCTCCTCTAATGCCAAGCGGCTGTCAGTAAGTGCAGGAGGCGTGGTTACAGCCGCTTTTACACATACAGAGTAGTGACTGAACCCGCACTAGTACCGCCCCCATGACTGAAACTGCAATGATGCCGGCAGGAATAAAGTTAATTTGTAGCTTAATAGGATTTTTCCACGTGACAGGTTTCCTTTAATTGAGAAATGTCCCTCACCATTTCTCAAATAGTAAGTATAGACAAAAAAAAACATATCCATGCAGACCTTGTGGTGAGATTTTTTTTTATAGCTTTAAATATATGATCATGCATATTCCTAGACAATGCACCTTCTTTTCCGACTTTAATGATCTTTTTAAATGCTTAAAGGTACAGTTAAGTTTCCTTTTTATAGGTTGTGTAGATTTTGCCATGCCGCCCAGATGGCTTCTCTAAGCTACTTTAATACAAGGTTTTCAAAAGTAACCAATCAGAACGTGGCACTAATTCTGCTATCCGAAAATAGGATTATAGTAATATTTAACGCAACCATAAAGTGAAATGGTAATTTTGGAATAATCAATTAAAAACCACTATACAGCCTAAAAATTGGCATTAAGTATGGAAAATTGGCTCATTCAAATAAAAAAGCACATAGAACGTTTCTCATAAAAGCCTCACTAAAACAATATTAATAGATCTGGCATCTTTGTAGTAACTAAATGCTCATATTTGAAATAGGATTCAATAGAAACTTCTTCACCAGTAAATGATACAACACATCCTTTGATGGGTTTTAACCCCTTCCCAACTTGGCCTGCCTTCATTTTTGCACTTTTTTTTTCAAATTATTTTTTTGCAATTACATAGCCAGAAGAAGGTCTTTCTTATTATGCAATTTTCAGTTTTGAATTACACCATTAATTCATTAATTTTACCCTGCATTACATTGGGGGCGGGAGGGGGGGGGGGGAATTTGTGGTGAAATTGGAAAAATCAATAACAAAAAAATGGCAACTTCTTCATTATTTTGGGAGCTTTCTTTTCATATCATTCATTGTGTGATATGCATGAAATGTGAGCATCATTTTTAAGGTGAGTAGAACCAAGACGATAACAATTTTGTATTGTAAAGTTTTTTCTTTTACTTTAGAGATGAAAATAATGAAGTTTCTATCTGATGTTTTTATTTTGTACATATTACTGTATTTTTTGGACTATAAGACGCACTTTTCCTCCCAAAAATCTAGGAGAAAAATGAGGGGTGTGTCTTATAAGCCGAATGCAGCTTACCGGGGGTGGTGGAGAAGGGGTCACAGGAGGCAGGGGCAATGCTGTGGGCTTTGCTGTGCGCTGTGGGTGGTGCGCTGTGCTGCGGACTGTGCTGTGAGCAGTGCGCTGCACTGTGGGCTGTGCTGCGGGCGGTGAGGCATGGGCTGCCATCCTGAATGTCGGCGGTGAGGGCTTCAGATAATGGCACCCAGAGTCGGCGCGTGCACAGATGGAGCTCTCTTCTCAAGATCTCATCTGTACACACACGTGCCATCTCCGGCGCATTGATCTCCAAGCAGCGGACTTAAGGAAAACGGCGCCCGGAGGTGGTATGTGCGCAGATGAGATCTCTGCTTGTGATTGAGCCGATAGCTTAATTTGCACTCACGCCAACTACAGGCACCATTTCTTTGAAGCCTGCATCGCCGACATTTACTGGATGCTCCACCCACTCCTGTGACCCCGGTCCACCACTGCTGCCATCCCTCCCTCCAGTAAGACACCACCGGATGATAAGACGGACCCCATTTTTTTTTTCCTTTTATTTTCTCTAAATTTTATGTGCATCTTATAATCCAGTGCATCTTATATAATGAAAAATATGGTATGTTTTGATCACCTGTTATTGCATTTTTTTTTTGTTTACATCTACCATACGGGTTGAATAATTGCATATTTTCACAGTTTGGAAGTTTACTGACACAGCAATACCAAATATTATTATTTTATATATATATATATATATATATATATATATAGATATTATACAATGAAAACAGAATGAAAAAAAGGGGATTAAAGCAACGTTTTTGTGGTTCAGTACAAGCAGCAATGCTTGGAGCTCTGTCTATTGTCATAAGGAGAAGGGTGGAGGATGGTAAATACGGGGATGGATGATGCACTGAGCACTTGCCCATGCCAAGGGTACAACAAAGACATCTCATTTACATATGGAATAAAAATGTTTTAACATAAAACAAAGTTAAATCTGTACCGTAAGTATTATTTTTATAGGGGCTAAATCCTCGACATGAATCTGTAAATGTTTTAATTAAATTTTTTGATAACACACTCGCTTTTAGGGATAAAGTATCTAAATGGCTGGTAGGATAAACCCTTTCTCATAACATTGCTGTACATACATTGTAAGACTAGAAGAATAAAGAGTATTTTGTATAGAACTATAAAAATATTTGTAAGCAGACTGGTAAAATTCAGGAAGCAAGTAATTCTAATACCATTTTATGGAGCTAAGGATCAATATGCTACAGACCTTTTGGCCAGGAAAGGGTTTTCTTGGACTGGATTATGCAGCTGAATGTGCAGCCAGTAAAAGTGTTCTTTCTAACTTTTCATGAAGAAGAAGAAAAACATGTATTATCAGATAACTCCAGTGGGAAAAGACTGGAAGTACACCAGAGCTAATCACAACAGATGAAATCTATTAATCACAAATTACCTCTTTGAGAATTTCTTTTTTTCTTTGCAGGATTTCAAAAGGGGTTGAGGCAAATGATACATGTCTTTTTATCAATTGCTACAATTTAATATCAAGCACGTTGATTCTTTTAATAGGGGTTTTCCCCTTTATGAACATGGACCCCAGACACTTTTATATACTGTTCATAAAATAAAAAAACCATATCATACCTGCTTACCTTCCCAGAGTCCAACCACAGCTTTACACCACTGCTCCAGTCTTAGTGTTTTGGCTGCATCTGTGACGTCATGTCAACAGCTAACATGACCACTACAGTCAATCACTGAGCTCAGCTATTCTGCTGACAGTGACACAGTGTTTAGCTCTAAACTCACCGAGTGTCATGGTAACTTCTGACCCTGTTTACAGTGCAGAGTCTGACACCTCACACTATGGTTTCCCTGATGCTTTGAAGTTGCACAGTCAGACTTGGACATCAACCAGTTGTCTGCTTATTAGTGATTGGGCTTGCAAGAGTTAATTTTTGCTAGCCTGTGGATTGCTGCTGGGGTCAGAAGTTACAGGAGACCTATCACAGCCACCTCTGCCCTTTAAAAGATGTTGGAGCCTGTTCCCCCACGCTGATTATATAGTCCCCGACAGAAGCTCTGTTGCTTATCCATGTTATGTAAATAAAAGCTTATAACCTGACTTTAAATTCATCCATTGGTTTTATAAATTACTCTTTTGAAAGGTGAAACCCTCCCAAATTTGGTTTAGGTTATGAAAATAAAGTTGCTGCAAAGCTGAAATATTGATCATTTAATGAACACAGAAAGGTCAGATTTTGGCAAGACAGAGTTCATCTAGATTCTTTGGTTTAGTCTTCCAAGCTTCCTCTTTCATCCTACCCCAAACATGCTCAATGATGTTCATGTCTGGTGACTGGGCTGGCTAGTCTTTGAGCACCTTGATCTTCTTTGCCAGGAGGAACTTTGTTGTAGAGATGGATGTATGAGATGGAGCACCATCCTGCTGCAGAATTTGACCCCTTTATGATTGGGAATGTAAGAGGTAGCTAATACTTCTTGATATTTTAGGCTATTGATATTGCCTTCCACCTTGCAAATGTTTTGCACACCCCCATACTGAATGTAACCCCAGACCATGATCTTTCCACTACCAAACTTAACTGTTTTCTGGATCCATACGGGCTCCAGTAGGTCTCCTGCAGTATTTGAGGCGAGTGTGGTGTAATTCATCTGAAGATTCATCAGAGAAATCCACCTTCTGACACTTTTCCAGCATCCATCTGTTTAGCAGTCTGTGGGACTTAGCAAATGCCACACGCTTTTTTTAATTGCCTTTTGTTTAGTGCTGGCTTCTGGGCACTGATTCGAGACAGAATCCTACAAACTGTTCTAGTTGACACAGGGACTTGAGGTGACCAGGCCTTTTGGAGCTCTGCTGCTGTAGAAGAGCGGCTGGCTTTGGATTTTCTAACCAACAAATGTTCCTCCTGAGGAGTTGTCTTGAGGAGTCTGCCGGACCTGGGCTTGTCAAAAAATCTCCAGTCTCTTTACATCTTTTCTTAATTCTTTCTAGTTGGCGCTGAGACACATTAAAGGTGCCAGCCACCTCTGCAGTGGATCTGGTCTTCAGCCTCTTGATAATCAAAGGCTTTGGTCGCAGGGTGGATTTTTGGCATGTTGTCAGAGGTCAAGCTGTAGTTCAAATGAAGGTCTGGGGGGCTGGGTTTCCTTTTATACACACCCAAATAATTAACCAAACATTTAGTGAGCACAGGTGAGGATGTAAACTAGGATTGGGTGCATTATATGACAAGGCGACAAAACTTTTGTCTTGCCAAAATCTGACCTTTCTGTGTTCATTAAAGGATCGATATTTCAGCTTTGCAGCAACTTTATTTTCATAACCTAAACCAAATTTGAAAGGGTTTCAGCTTTCAAAAGAGTAATTTATAAACCTATGGATGAATTTAAAGTCAGGTTATAAGCTTTTATTTACATAACATGGATAAGCGACAGAACTTCTGTCAGGGACTGTAGCTTCATTTGTGATACTGGTCCTTGCACTGTGGTGATCTTGTTCTGGTGATCTTCTGTGTGTTATTTGGTGTGTTGGGGCAATATTCTTGTTGTCTGTTTATATGCTCCCTGATTCTTTATTTCCTCCTGAGCACGTATTGTCTTACTTCTGTGTGTGTGCAGTGAGTTTGAGTTTTGGTTTTTCCCTGTCAGTCTATTTGTGTGGGATAAACGACTCCTGTCCTGGCCGTCCCCGGGGGCAGAGGAGAGGGAGTATATACTAGGGCTACTCAAGAGCTAGGGTTAGGAAGGCGACCCAAACATCGTCACCATTAGATGTGTGCCGCCCCGCGTCAGCAGCCGGGCTGCTCGGATCCGGATCTGCGGTGGCTCAAGGGGCGTCCGGACCCGGGGGTCATGCGGCCACTCCAATCATGGGGATATTTACAGGGGACGGTGTATTTGAGAGTTTGTGACGCTACCCGTGGTGTGTGGTAAGGTGGAGTACCACCGCTGGAGCTCGGAGTACCCAGTGACGATGGAGTGGGCAACCAGGTGTTTAACCCCTCCAAGGGTACGGGAGAATGCTCCGGGACTCAGTGATGGGGACAGGGGTGTGCCGTTGGAGAGGTAAGAGTCACTTGCATACTCACTCGGTCCAATAATGCTGACACCGACAACTTAAGTAAACCAAAGTTCTGGACACCGCTGCCGCTGAGGGGGAGCACGTTTGTGTCCCGTTCCTGCTGGTGTTGCCTGTTGATCTGTGACCTTTCCCTTGACACTTTGTTCTCTTCTGGTTGGTCCCTATACTCTAAAACTAATCGCGTCCCGCTTCCCAGTATGGCCAACTGAGGGAGCTTGCTCTCAGGGTTCACGCTTGGGATTTTCTGGACCGTATGTGTGGAAAGTTCTATCCCCCTCATTGCGCTAGTACCCCGATTTTGGAGCGGGTGGAAAGTGGATCTTGAAGGCTCCGTTCTCGTCGGGTGAATTGTCAGATTGCCTGAAGCTACTCCCTGACCTAGGGTCCACGTACCCCGTCGTGCCCTGGCCCCAGCCCAGTGATGGTACAAGGCCACCGGCTGTCCTCCACGACAATGCCGTGCCCCTTGTCACGATCCCCTGCAACCGGGAATCCAGCTCCTACCAGGCCCAGACCAACGTCTGCTACCTAGTACTTCCAAGGAGCCAAGCTCCTGACCTCCTCTCTCTTTCACCTCCAACACAACACTCTCCTCTTCTCAGACTGACTCCTGACACTCCTGACCTCCTCTTAACCAACCCCCCACGTGGGCGACCCTATTCCACTCAGGCCATCCACTGGTGTGTCTGGTGGGTGTGGTGCAGAGTGTTCCTAGAATTTTGATTAGCTGGTTTTGGCAACACAATTAGTTAGGGATCTGTAACCAAGGAGGAGGTGGATATTGCACAGAAGGGCAGGTTGCACAATACCCTGTGATGACCTGATAGGCCAGGGCGTCACAGATGTATCTTTGGGAATGGGGACAGCTAGGGCCACCCTAGCCCTAGTGCCAGTGTAGGTGCCCCTGTTCCAAGTTACCTCGTCACACCCCGTGATACTAACATAGATGACATAGACTGTGAGCCCTTGCGGGCAGGGACCTCTATCCTCCTGTACCAGTCTCTGCCTTGTATTGTTTATGACTATTGTACTTGTCCCTATTATGTATACCCCTTTCACATGTAAAGTGCCATGGAATTGATGGCGCTATAATAATAAATAATAATAAATAATAATAATAATAATAATTAGCTCCCGAGCCATTGGCGACAGCGGGGATGTGAGCTTTTGATGTATCGTGACCCCTGCAGCCAAAAACGCTGAGACCAGATTAGCAGAAGAAAGTGATAGCTGAACATAGGCATGGTGAGTATCTGCTCTGTTCGTTGTGTTACATCTACAAAAGCATTAGGGTTCACTTTTCCTAAAGAAGAAAACCCCTTTAACAAAACACTTATCTCTCTTAGAGGCATTATCCAACTATGTAACTTATTTTGGAAAATTGGTTTATAATGGCATACTTCTAACACTACCCACTGTCTTGAAAGAGTCTGTACTTTCTGCTCCATGTATGATGTCCTGGCATGGACATCTGACCACTGCAGCCAATCCCTGATCCTATTGGGGATTGAGAAAGGCAACAGGATGAGTGTAATGAATACGGTATGATTGATTCATGTTATTATTGTATACCATTATAAGCTCTTTTAATGTGATGTTTTTGTGTAATTTCTTCACATCAAATTAATATTAGCTTTTTACCTGAAACACATTAGGGGAGATTTATCAAACTCAGTCAAATTCTGGAGCAATTTATGCAGAAGAAATAAAACAAATAAAAACCTGTTTTTATAACATGCAATGAAAATTGGTGTTTAGCAGGAAGGAGCGCTGCCTAATATGCAGCAATGTACGCCAAAAATGGCACCAAAATCGTGTCGTATATTTTTGGCACAAAGTAAGCAATAATTGGTGTAAATTTAAACTACGCAGTCTAAAAATACACAAGATTTATCAAACCGCATGAATCACTATGCTAAATCTGGAGCCTTTTAAAACTGTCTAGCCTGAGTTTACACCGTCTAAGAATATGCCCCATTGGGAAAGATTGATCAAGCTAAATGTGTTAAAGTTTTTAATGCATTTGTGCCAAAAAAGAAATCTGAATTTATGGCAGCACCATATTTATTATATGTTATGAACATTTTCTGAGCTGTGTCTGACAAAGGGGCATGGCCTCTCTGGCACAATGAGGAATATTTATCAGTAATGTCTACTTCTTAATGGACACTTAAATTGTATAGTCTTAGGCCACTTTCAGGCGTCACTTCACTTCCACCTTCACACCTCTAGTGTCAACTCTAGACTGCCACACGCATCACTATGGTCATACATGTGTCATACGTGTGACATCTGTGTTTGCATATGTAGCGCCCCTGAAGACATCAGGATGCTACAAGGATCTGCATCCCTACCAGGATGCAGGGCCTACCCCCATAGGGACCCAGAACCCCAGTGCCGGTAACACCAAAAATCCAGGTAATCCCAGTTTTCCCCAACAAATCCCCCATACAATGGTACCCAGCTAGGGTGGGACCATGGCTGGACGCCTAGAGGTGGAGCCATGCCAGTCCACTAGTTGACCAGGTGGGAGGGACAGACTGTGGAGAGTTGTCAGTCTAGAGTTGACACTAGAGGTGTGAAGGTGGAAGTGAAGTGACTCCCTGACTCAGGTTAATGGTGACCTGGTACCCAGGAGAAGTGGTTGCCAGTGGAGTACAGTGGAGTTCTCCCGGAACTACGCACCGACGGGGTATAGGACCCTAGGACAGGAAAGAGCTTCAAGCCGACCTGTTAACACCTGCACAGCAAAGGGGACCATCAAGGACCTTGCTGACCCTAAAGAATCCGAAGACTCGGTAGCAAAGGGAGAACCGGGGACAGGAACAGAGACTCCAACCCCACATGGTTCACGCTACTTTCAGGCGGACAGAAGCGGACGAACCACAGAACGGGGACCCCAGTGTTCAATATCATAGGGACCCACTTACCAGAGACAGGTGCAGGGGAGGAAGGTACCAGAACACCAGACTGGCACTGGGACGAAGGGGACCTGGAGGCGAAACCAGCCAGCCTCGGGCAACCAGTTAACATCTCAAGTGAGTAAACCAGTTGCACTGAATACCTGTCTGGACTCCTTTTTTTCCAACGCCCACTGCACCATACTACCGCTGGGGCAATACCCCACTTGCAGAGGGACTACAATATACTAGCTGCCAATACCATCAGCCCCAGTGGAGACATTCTGCAGCGGCGGCTCCCTATACTTAGCCGCAACACCGCAAGTGGTGTCACGTATAACTTTTATCCAATAATCCCCTGTAAATATCCCCATTACAAAAAGGGCCCAGGGCACGGAACTGGGTAACGGCCACTACTGTGACATTCCTAATAGAGACTCTGCCCGGAACCGAGAACCCCATATCCCTGAGTGCTACACATATGTGGCGCCCTTGAGGCTTCAGTCGCCACAGAGTATTGCACCCAACATTGGGTGTAATGCTAAACCCGGTTCGTGAGGAGATCAGTCCCGGTTTCACCACATTACACACTCAAATACACACCAGGTTGCCCTGTTCCCACTGGAAACTGGGCTAGTGTAGGGTAATAAAGGGGTTGCCGACAAAGAAGCATTTATAGGATGCCCTCAACAGGGACCCCAGTCCCACTAGCATAGAACTTGGGAGGGGGAATGAGCAGCCAGCAGGGGGAGTCAGGAGCCAACACAACAGTTAGAGGGTTCTCCAGCAGGAGAGCAAAGGAGCAGACGTGCCTCGCAGGAGCTTCAGTGGAAAGGAGGAGAAGTTTTCAACGGTGTCGACGGGGAGAGTGATCTCTGCTCCCCATGGAAGTAATGCTACACAGGGCGGCATGACCCTAGGGAAGATCATAATTCACGTTGGTTTTCCAGAATGTGCCTGGACGGGCAAAGTTTCCAGCTTCCCTGCCCACACAGCACCCGACAGCACAGTGCCATATAGGATCTGGGACCTCGCTTAAAGCCGGACCCCACATCACAACAGCGGCACCTGCTGATAGGGACAAGAGTACATCTCGTAAAACCCAGGGTCCGCTCGTAGCTTCAAGCCAGGGAATCCACAGAAAGGTGTGCCGCCCCTGCAGCGGATCTAACCGCTCGGATCCGGGGGAGGTGATTACTCGTGGCTCGAGGGTCTCTGGATCCGGGTGCTAGGGGCCCCACTCAAATGGAAAAGGGAGTATTTATAGGGGATTTGGTATAGTTCGTGACGCCATCCGTGGAGTATGGTAATTGGGAGTACTGCCGCTGCCGTTGGGAGTACCCGGGGTGATGGAGTGGGGCAGCTAAGTGACGTTGCCCTCCACGGGTAGGGGTAGGCCCCGGGACTCTGGATGGTGATGCGGGGACAGAGTGCAGGGGTCAGTCAGGTACTCACTCAGCAATGAAGCAGACGCTGACAACAGGGTAAACCAAGTCTCTGAATGCTGTTACCTCTCGAGGGGAGCTCGCCCGGGTCCCGTCCCCTGCAGCACTGCCGGTGGTCCGTAACCTGCCTCCTGGCACAAAGTTTTAGATTGTCTGTTGTGGCCCGGTAGGTTGGAGCTTTCCGGGCCCCGCTCCCCACTATGGCTAAGTAAAGGAGCCTGCTCTCAGGCGCTCACGCTTGGGATTTCAGTGGGCCGCTGGCTAGGAAAGCCCTATCCCCCTCATTGCGTTAGTGTCCCTGATCTCTGAGCTGGGTGGGAACAGTCCATAAAGGCCCTGTCTTCCGCAGGTTAATTGCTGGGTTGCCTGAAGCTTCTCCCCGACCTAGGGCCCATGTACTCCGACGTGCCTTCGGTCCCAGATCGGTGATAGGACCAGGCTGCTGACCGTCCTCCTTGATGGGTTCCAGGCACCTAGCCTCAATCCCCTGCGACTGGGGGTCCTACTTCTCTTGGTCCAGACCACCGTCTGCGACCTAGTTTACTTCTCCCCCGGGAGTTCCAATTCCCAGCTTCCTCCGAGCTCCTCACAGCTCGAGGGCTACCACTGAACTAACCTGACACCTCCCACCTCCCTGCCTGACCCCTAGGTGGGCGACCCTATTCCTGCTTAAGCAGCCCACTGGTGTGCCTGACAGGTGTGGTGCAAAGTGTATCTAAGATTTGTGAATGCTGATGGAGGCAGTACTGCAGGATGGAGACCCAGAACCATGGGGGGTTAAATCCTGCACTAATGAAAAGAGCGTGCAGGACCCTGTGATGACCTGAATAGTCCAGGGTGTCACACAGGCGTTACAGGGAGAAACTCACCGAACACCAAACCGGACTGATCTCTAAAGGGATTTGGGTTCAATGGATCCCATCATAGCAAGTGACCGGTATTACCTGGGTGAGCGGCATCGTACAAAAGTGAGCAAACAACCTGGAACCGCAACTATAGACTCTGACTCTTTATTTCCCGTACTGCTGCTCCCCACCACCATTACTACTCCCCTCATCATCCTTCCCGGGGCCCGCTCTACCTGTGGAGAGCTATACCATCCCTGGCTGCTACTTCCATCTGCCCCGGAGGACAGCAACAGCAGCGGCAGCCCATTCCCTGGCCGCATACCACAGGTGGGGTCCCGACAAACACCTCACCAGCTCACCAGTAAACCCATCATCCCTTCCCCAGCCATCTTCTGTACGTCTAGGAGCAACGGAGCTGGGCTAGGCCGCCCATGACAACGACAGACGATGGCCCGGTGATGAGTAGGTTACATGCACCTGCCCCGTGGGGCACTACACATACGTGTGACATCAGTGTGACACGTAGTGGAGAAAACACGTGTCTGTGAAATAAAAAGATTTTCTATATTGACCTGTATCCAGCGCTGTTTTCTTTGGCTCTGCGGTTTCCTGCTTCTGACCCCCGCTCATTATATTCATTGATTATTAACTTCACTGAGGACCTGGAAACCGGAGCATTGCGATGACAGCACCGCGGGGACAGCATCGGGGAAAGCACCACCGTTGACAGGTGAGTATTCAGCAAGCAGTGTGTGTGCAGTGACGTCCGGGAGGTCATTGGAGTTCCCAATGAACTCTGATGACATCCTGATTACACCCCCGCAACACCAGCGCTACAGCGGGTGTCACCACGGTGATTTCACGGCTTCATCAAAGTTAATTGGGAACTCCAATGACTTCCTGGACGTCACTGCATAACGTGTTAACGTGTTAAAAACGCATGTCACGGGGGCGTGGCCGGGGCTTGATGGAGCAGGACGCCTGAGGGTTGAGCTCCTCCACCCGGGATCAAAATAGCCCACTTAAACCAGCTTGAAAATCCCACCATGGGGAAGAAAAAAACCCCAAAGACCACCAAGGACCCAGGAGCCCCACCAGCGACTACCCTGGACTCCTACCTGATGAGGGAAATGCCAGAGGAGCAGGAGGACGCACGGCCGGCTGGAGTGCTGCATCATCCCCGTCCCCAGACAGCTGCATCAGCGCTGTCTGTGGGGGAAGCTGAGTGAGACTCACCGACCTGTGCTGCAAACGAAGGGAGCGGAGAGGGACGTCAGGAGCCCGGCGCCACAGCTGGAAGGAGAGGTGAGGAACTCGTGGATGTTGGCGGGCGACGGGCCTCCCTCGTGGACAAGATGGCGGCGGCAGCGGAGGGGACGCGAGGTGACTCACCCGAGCGCCGACCGGACCACCAGGCCAAACGGGAGGTTTACATTCTCCCTGGATGCAGGATTATGCAGCCTGGTAGAGACGGTGTTGACTGTGCCGCCCCTCTCCCCCATAGAGATCCTGGAGCGTGGTGGGGGCTGGAGCCCGGCTGCCTCCTCTGATAACAAACAGAGAGGAGAAGGTGATGAGGAATGGGGCGAAGTAAATGTGGAGTGGGGGAGCAGCGGCTATGAGAAGGATTATGGCCAGAGGGAGAAGGAGGGGGGAGCCCTGGGTGAGACACAGGAGAGCAGACATAGCGCCACACCGCCTGCGCCCCAGCCCCCATGGGACAATCCACTTAGTAATGGAGATGATCTTATGCCCTCCCCACTGGGACCACCAATGCTGCAAAATGAGAATGTTACTCCCAGGCCTCAGAGAGCCCACAAGCCAACTAGGGCTCTGGGGTCACAGGGCTCAGATGCTACAGCCCAGCGGCAGGGCACCCCTAGGCCCCCACCTGGCCCGCCTGACGGGGAAACTGTCAGGAGAAAGGCTCCGGAAAATACGATCACCGGACTCCCACATCCACAGCTTTCAGGCCCTCCACCAGATTGGTGAGAATTTGTTCTCCAACTCCCCACCAAGAGAGATTTTCAGGCACTTATTTCTGAGGTTAAAGATACCTGCAGATCTGAAATAGCGGCGGTTCATCAGGATGTTGCTTCCATCTCCAACAGAGTAAATCAGCTGGAGAATGAACATAACGAAGCTAGAACCACTATCCGTCACCTTCAGTCCGAAGCCTCCTCTCAATCCGAAGTCATAAGAGAGCTACAACGCCATATAGAGGATCTAGACAATAGAGGTAGGCGCCATAATATAAGGGTCACAGGCATCCCTGAGGCTCAAATGAAGGAAGATGTTACAGCAATTCTGCAGACCATTTTCAACTCACTCCTTCAGCGCCCTCCTGACAACCCAATCCCCATGGATAGAGCGCACAGGGCCCTGCGCCCCAAAAGTTTAAAGGGGAACCCTAGAGACATTATCTGCCATATCATCGATTTCCAACTTAAAGAGGAAATAATGTTTAATGCACGACTGCCAAAACAAGTGATGTACCGAGGCACCAGGATTCAACTATTCCAGGATCTCTCATGGATTACGTTACAGCAGCGAAGGGCCCTTCGACCGCTGCTGTCGTCCCTGAGGGCCAATAACATCCTTCCTTTATAGATGGGGGTATCCGTTTAGCCTTTCTGCACGGCGAGGAGAGACGTCAGCCAGCCTTCGGACCCCGGCAGACCTGGAGCCTTTCTGTCGGGCATTTGATCTCCCCGCTCCGGACTTGCCAGACTGGACTTTACCTCAGTAGATACCGCAGCTTTCCCAGGCCTGGCAGCCAGCCACCACATCGCGTAAGCGGTGATCCAGGAGTGCGAGGGAAGAAGGACCTACCTGATAGTATCCTCTCGTGAATTCATGGCTACCCTGTGAACTTATCAGTGGTTACTGGTCTCATTTATATTGTCTTTTATCTCCATGGGATTTTCTTTTCTTTCAAGAGTCCCGGGTGGGGGGGGGGGGTCCCGTATGTCTGGTTTGTGGAGTTTCGTCACCCACCCCATCGACAGAGTCGTACCAATTTATTCGCACTTTGGTCTTATAGTGCAGGTTATAACTAGTGTGATAACTTCTAATTTGAGTGAACATAAGTCGACTCTGGCGCTGGGATAGTGGACGGTTAGAGTTGACTGCCATACACTTATCCTAGTACATAATTGAAAAGTTTTTATTTCTCAGTAGAAAATAGTTATGCTTTGGTTTGTTTTTCTATGTCCTGGTTATATTCACAGGTATGCAATCCACCAAAGTCTCAATGCTTTGTCTCAGAAGGGCTTGGGGCCTATCTGTGCCATACATACAAAATGGCGGTGCCGGGCACTAGCCCGTATACTAGCATGTGTTGACGTCTTGAAATGGCTAAGTTAATGAGTCTTAATGTCAAGGGGCTGAATTCAGATGTAAAGAGGAGGCTGGTCCTTCAGGAGATGCGAAAATCAATGGCGGAAGTGGTGTTTCTGCAAGAGACACACTTCACAGCAAAAAAACTTCATCAACTTTGCCCGCCATTGGTTTCCCCAATCCTTTTCGGCCACAAATACGAAAAAGAAAGCTGGGGTAGCTATACTGATTTCTCACACTTGTCCACTTCAGGTGACTGGGTGGGAAGCGGATCCCTCAGGTCGCTTCCTCATAATCCAGGGCACCCTGAATGGGATACAACTAGTCTTGTGTAACCTCTATGCCCAAAATTCTAATCAAACTAGATTTGTTTCCTCGGTCTTATCACGCCTCCCGTCGGATCGTGGGGTCTTACACATCATAGGGGGAGACTTTAATATGGTGTTTTCAGAAAGAACGGATAGAATGCTTGCACCTTCACACCCTGTAGGCTCACATAGAACATCCCATCTGTCTACTGGTTTCCGCAAACTGATTCATACGCACCAACTATTTGACTTGTGGAGAATTGACAATCCGACGGCAAGGCAATTCACCTTCTTTTCACACACCCGTAATTCGCATAGTCGAATAGATTATTTCTTTGGCAACGTCCTTACACTCTGAACACTCCAACAAGCACAAATAGGCAGCATCACGTGGTCGGACCATGCCCCTTTGACAATACACCTTAACCTAACGAATGCCCCCCCAAAAAGAACCCATTGGAGACTAAATGAATCCCTCCTGACCAATATCACTTCCCGGGAATCACTCCGTAAGGCTATACAGAACTATTTTGTGGAGAACTCTCAGTCTCCTCCATCGTTCCCGATGATATGGGAGGCCCACAAAGCAGTTATCAGGGGGGAGTGCATAGCCCTCTCATCCAAGCTTAAAAAAGACTCACGGCAACTTTACCGCCAATGTGAAACAGACCTCCGCTCAGCAGAGGCACTACTCCACGCCCATCCCACCAAGTCCC
This sequence comes from Anomaloglossus baeobatrachus, assembly GCF_048569485.1. NCBI lineage: Eukaryota > Metazoa > Chordata > Amphibia > Anura > Aromobatidae > Anomaloglossus > Anomaloglossus baeobatrachus. The sequence goes on from NC_134358.1 coordinate 466,804,515, forward strand.
ACCTGAAAAGGGTGATAGACCTGAGAGCTAAATTAAAAGAAATTTCACATGGGAAGATAGAGAAGCTCTTATGCTACTCTCGCCAGAAATATTATGAATACGGCAATAAGCCGCACACAATGTTGGCTAGAAGGCTTAGGAACCAAACCGTGAATTCCGCCCCTTGTGCCATAAAGGACACTTCAGGCACTCCTCATTACAACCCCACAAAAATTGCCCAACTCTTTCATGCATACTACACGTCCTTGTACTCCATCCCCCCAACACTATCAATGTCCCACCCGGACAGAACAAAAATAGTAAACGACTACCTGACTGACTGTCACCTCCCAAAACTGTCCCAGGAGGCTCTGCATGACCTTAATCGAGAAATATTGCCAGACGAGATCCACCAGATCATTGGGGACCTTCCAAACCATAAAGCCCCGGGTCCAGATGGGTTTACGTACCTATATTATAAAACTTTTGTAGGGGAACTGTCTCCCCATCTGACTCATTTATTCAATCTCTTTATGACAGGGGAGGACATTCCAAATACATTCCTACATTCTTACATAACTATTATTCCCAAAACAGGTAGGGACCCTATGGAATGCGCGAGCTACTGCCCTATTAGCCTCCTAAATTCCGATCTTAAAATATTCACCAAATTTCTGGCAGAACGTTTAAATCATTGACTCCCACAGCTGGTCCATAAGGACCAGGTAGGGTTTGTCCGATTCCGACAGGCGGGGGACAATACCCGAAGGATCTTGGATCTGGTGGAGGTGGTGAACAGAGAGGGAGTGGAAGCACTTCTGGGATTGGATGCGGAGAAGGCTTTCGACAGGCTGGACTGGTCCTTCATGTTATCCGTGTTGGATCCCTTTGGCTTGTCGGGGCCATTCGTCTCCACATTGAGGGGTCTGTACTCTTTCCCGGCGGCGACCATTCACCTCCCACACGCTCATTCAGAACCCCTACCTTTCCGAAATGGAACCAGGCAGGGCTGCCCATTGTCCCCTCTCCTATATGCTCTTAGTATCGAGCCACTGGCGGCACAGATCCAACTAAATCCGGAAATTATGGGGGTCAAGGTTCGGGAGAGGTCTTTTAAGGTGGCCCTGTTTGCGGACGACTTCCTACTGTCCCTGACCAACCCCGCCATCTCTCTACCAAATCTACATGCAGTGCTAACCCAATACGCCACACTTTCGGGATACAAACTTAATTCTGATAAAACAGAAGCCTTACCTCTCAACATCCCAGAGGCCAAATTACAGTCCCTTAAGCAAAATTTTAAGTATTCTTGGAGATCGGGCTCCCTGCGATATTTAGGAGTTAGAATAACCCCCAACTATAAGGCATTATACCAGGCAAACTTCCCACCCCTGATACGTGAAGTAGAAAATAGCCTTAAAAAATGGTCATCGCTACAGATCTCGTTCTTGGGCAGAATCGCCACAATCAAAATATCGGTCATCCCAAAATTTATTTGAAACACTCCCGGTGCGGGTTCCCTTGGAGGTCCTGAAAAAGTCCAGTCAACATTACTGCAATTTATCTGGTACTCGGGAAGGCACCGTATTCCAGACTCTGTTATGTGTACACCCCGTACAAAGGGGGGTCTGTCATGCCCGAATCTTAAACTTTACTACTACGCCTCACATCTACATACCCTGGCCTCATGGACGACCTTACCGGCTTACAACAAGTGGATGGATATAGAGAAGCTATGGATGGCACCCTATCACCCAAGCTCTCTAATCTGGGGCCTCCCTAGTGACACCCCCTCTAGAGACCTCTTAGGCCCAATGGCATTTACAAGAGAGATATGGAGGCAGTGTAGAATGAAATACCAGCTGTCATCTCAGTCATCTCAGTCATCTCAGTCATCTCTGTTGACCCCTTTCCTGTTTACGCCACATCTGACGGAGGGTATGAGTCCGGGGGTGACGGGGCTGTGGCCAAAGATGGGTCTTTACTGTTTCCGAGATATAGTTAACCCAGTAACTCTAAAAGTAAAGCCATTTTCAGACCTACGATACCAATACAACCTGCCATTTCACCTGTATTTCTCGTACCAACAAATAACACATTTTTTTACAGACAGTATGGGACTAGCGGAGGTGCATCGCCCAACTACATTCGAGACCCTATTCTCTGCCCGAACTTCGACCAGGGGATTAATCTCAGCCATTTACGACATACTGATAACTGGGGACCATTTGGATACAGTGAAACACACGTACATGAGGAGCTGGGAGGGTTGGATAGGACGCCCTCTATCGGACGCACTCTGGTCAGTGATATGGGCTAGGACATTCCGGTCCTCGATTAGCAATCTCTATAAGGAGAATCAAGTTAAAATTCTCATGACATGGTACCACACTCCAGAGCTTCTACAGAGCTTCTACATAAGTTTAATCGTAATTACCCAGATGTATGTTGGAGGTGCGGCCTTGAAGGTGCATCTCTATACCATATTTTCTGGACATGCCCGGCAATCGGGGGTTTCTGGGAGGAAGTAGAGTCACTGATGGGCAGATTGGTTGGTAGAAGTGTGTCCAGAGACCCGGTGGTGTTTTTGCTAAATGCCCTCCCGTCGTCTCTAAGTAAACCGGATTTAAAGCTCCTACTTCATATCCTCACAGCAGCCAAATGCCTAATTTCATTATTTTGGAAGAGGGCGGCCCCTCCGTCTGTCTCTGATCTGTATGCCCGAATAAAAGATGTTAGAAATATGGAAAAATTGACAGCCCAGCTCCATAATACCATGGATGGGTTTGTAGCGACATGGTCTAATTGGGATGCGCTCGGGAACACATACCAAATTTGAGGACGATGTAAGTAAGTGTATATTTTCTCTTGTTGTATACCATGTTAAAAAAACCTTTTTTTGAAAAATAAAAAGTTGAACAAAAAAAAAAAAACGCATGTCACACGTACCTGAAACACGGACGTCTGAAAGGGGTCTTAAATGGGTGGTCTAATACCTATAAAGCCCTTTATAAATACCATGTAGTTCCAAAAATAAGATACTGTCTTATACTTTTTTTTACCCTAAAAAAAGCGCTAGGGCTTATTTTCAGGTAGGTCTTATTCTTATTTTATCCTGCCAGAAAAACAGCCCACCCCCCAGGAGAATCATACTTACCAGACACCGGATGTCTATGTGGCTCCCAGGTCCTCCTGCGATCTTTGGTGGGCACTACCAGCAGTTATGCTCCACGCTGTTCTGATCGACACACTCTCATACATCAGATTGCACACACACTCATACACACATCAGATCCACAATAGGTCCTGTATGCGTTTCACTGCAAGGCCTCTATTTTTTCCACTGCATTGCGTCCCAGGATTCTCTGCTGACCAGAAGCAATTGGTATCACTCAATTTGGTGAGTGTGTGTGTGCAATCTGATGTGTGATTGTGTGTGTGGTCTCATATTTGTGTGTGTGTTCGATCTGATTGTGCGCATAATCTGATGTGAGTGTGTGATCTGATGTGTGTGGGTGTGTGATCTGCTGCAGGTCCTTGATGCATTCCACTGCAGGTCCTTCCTTTCGACGTCTGGTGAGTATGATTGGGGGTCTTCTTTCTTTTCTCTTTGGGGGTGTCTGCTTTCTATAATGAAGTGTCCTGCAATATTCTTTATCTTTTTTAGCTGCATGGACACTTCATTACTGAACTGCTACTATGGCTTATTTTCAGGGTAGGGCTTATATTTCACATAGTTCACAAAAGGCAGCCGCCGGCCGGTCAGCTGATCGTTCCGGTCGCTGGAACTGAATTTACAGTAGATCATGGTTTTTTACTGTGTGCATGCTCACAGTAAAAAAACAATCCGCCACACACAAAAAACGTTACATTCATCATTGCTCCCGCCTGACGTTCAGTCAGTAAACGACTGATCCGTCACGCGGCAGATGCAATGCAGGGCCATCAGTCACAATCCATCGCTAATAGAAGTCTATGGGGAAAAAACGGATTCCTGCAAAATATTTAGCAGGATACCGTAATTCCTCAAGTTGATGAATTGTGACTGATGCAAAACAATGGAAGTGTGAACTTAGCCTTAGAGGGTTATTCCTGATAATGTAAGTTATCCTCTATCCATAGGCTAAAGGATAATTTGCTGATTGCAGGGGCAACATCCGCTGAGACCCACATTGATCCTGAGAATGGGGTTCTGAATCCACAAGAAAAAGGCTTTGCAGCCCCATACTGAATGACAAAGCAATTTGCCTGCTGGCATCTGGTCAATTCATTATCTATGGGACTGTCAAGCAGAGCACTTGGTCCATACTCAATGAAGTGGAGGTAAAGCATGCACATCTTTTATCTATTTAGGATTTTGGCTGATGCAAAACAATGGAAGTGTGAAAGCAGCCTTAGGCTCCTTTCACACTGCGTTTGTGCAATCCGTTAGACGTATACTGTAAACGTATACGTTTAATGGACTGTGCTATTTAGTCATATTTGTCCTTTTTTACTACTGTCAAAACGTATATGTTAAACGTAACCCAATACGTTTGACAAATTCTGTGTGTGGAGTAAAACATATCCGTTTGTTCATTGTTAAAGTACAATAAAGTTTTCTGCGGACATTGTTTTTTTTTGGGGGGTGTATCCAGTGTATGTGTGTTCTTTCCAGTACATTTTCGAAGGAGTAGCAGCAAGATGATTGTGTCTTTGCTTGTGAAATACAACACACATTGGTAGTTACATTCCTCAGGCAGCTCGGATTAATGTTATCTCTCCAATGCAAATGGCCGCCTGAACACTTCCAGTCATGTTAGAACATCACATGATGGGTTACATGTCTTTGTTTATATTCACAAGGTTTCTGAAACGCAATAATAACGTATACCACAAATATGTACAATCATGGATCATACGGTACAATGCTAATTCCATAGACTCTAATGTTAAAATAAACATTAACGTTTAGTGTACGTTTTCTACAAAGTACAGAAAAGCATAGTAGTATACGTTTTCCGGTACGTTTCAAAAAACGTACATTTACCAAACATATGCTATTTTTCACATGCGGTAGCATACGTTTCTTAATGAAAGTCTATGGAAGCTTTAACGTATACGTTTGGGGTGGATTCAAACGTATACGTGTAACGGACTGCAGAAACGCAATGTGAAAGCAGCCTTACACTGTTCAACATATTTTCAAAAGTTGTCAGGTTCAGTTATAAAATGAGCCATTTTAATGATTTTGACCTCCTGAGTTTAAATCTGACAATTAAAAATTTGTGTTGGCTCTTGTTTCTATAATATCAAAGAGTTTTCCTTTTACTGCTACATATAATTAATGCATAAAATTTTCAGCAGTTTGAAACTTTATTTTTACAAATCTAAATATGCAGAATATTTTATTTAGAGAAAACTCTAAATAATTCAAATAACTAAAACATATCTAATCACTACTGCTACTTATAAACAGTTACAAAAATTGCACTACAAACTGTGGTCCTCATTCAGTGACAACTCTTTTTTGCTAGTCTCTTGTACTGCATCGGATCATCTCTTTCAATTTTCAAGCCGTAATCTTCAAGCATTGATGGATTCCATTTTCCTTGATATCTTTTCTCCACAGCCACGATACCTTAGTGAAATCTCTCTCTCACTGCTCCACAGATTGGAAAAAAAAGTCTAGTTGAGCATGTATGAAATTAATCTTTAAGGACATGTGACAGCCAAGATCCTTATATGTTTTGAGAGGATTTTCCACCAACTCTTCATAGTTATCTTCTCTTGAGTTTTCCAAAAAATTAGTTACTACTAATGCGAATGCTCACTATGCAGCCTTTTCTTTGCCCTGCAACAAAAGGAGACGCTAAAGGGTGCTTTACACGCTGCGACATCGCTAGCGATTGCTAGCGATGTCAAGTGTGATAGCACCCACCCCCGTCGCTCGTGCTACATTTGGTGCTCGCTGCCGTAGTGAACATTATCGCTACGGCAGCGTCACACGCACATACCTTGATAGCGACGTCACTATGACCGCCGAACAATCCCTCCCTCAAGGGGGAGGAGAGTTCGGTGTCATAGCGACGTCACTGCCGTGTCACTAAGCGGCCGGCCAATAGAAGCGGAGGGGAGGAGATGAGCGGGACGTAACATCCCGCCCACATCCTTCCTTCCGCATTGCCGGTGGACGCAGGTAAGGAAATGTTCGTCGATCCTGCGGTGTCACACATAGCGATGTGTGGTGCTGCAGGAATGAGGAACAACATCGTACCTGTGGCAGCAGCGATATTAAGGAAATGAACAACGTGTCAACGAGCAACGATTTTTCACGTTTTTGTGCTCGTTGATCGTCGCTCCTTGGTGTCACACGCTGCGATGTCGCTACCGGCGCCGGATGTGCGTCACTAACGACGTGACCCCGATGAAATATCGGTAGCGATGTCGCAGCGTGTAAAGCACCCTTTAGGCTATGTGCGCACTTTGCGTTTTTCCATGCGTTTCCGCAGCGTTTTGAACTGCAGCGTTTTAATGCAAAAATGCATGTGTTTTGATTTTCAAGCAAAGTCTATGGGAAATAGGGTTTTCTTGTGCGCACAATGCTTTTAAAAACGCAGCGTTTCAGTTGCAGAAAATTTGTCAAAATGTCTGCGTTTAAAGAAGCAACATGTGAATTGTTTTTGCCATTTTGGCAGCGTTTTGCTAACATTAGCGTCAATGAGAATTTTCCAAACGCATCCTAAATCAAAATTCTTGCATTTTACATGCTTTTTTGATGCAGAAAGCATCCTTTTTTGACAAAATAAACAAATGCGTTTTTGACATATTAAGGGCATGATATGTCTCTTTACACACACACATAGTCCGACAATTAAATTAACGAAAATCATTAATTTAACGTTATTTTAGACATAAATATTAGAACACAGTTATCATTTTAATAAAATAAGCTATTTTGTATATGATTTTATTCATGATATTTGTATTCATTATTTTCCTTTTTTTCATAGTTTTTGAATGTTTAACCTTTATTTAGTAGTGTATTTGTATACAAAACGCATCTGACTTTAAGCAATGAAAACGCGGCCAAAACTCGGTAAAAACGCAAGCGTATTTTTAGCATTTTTGTGGACAAAACCAAATTTGACAAAGACAATTTCTGCCAGAAGATGCGTTTAGACCTGCAAGTAACTCAACGCAACGTGCGCACACAGCCTTATGATTCTGAGGCTCCTTCCTTTATTTTTGCTTCACTCGACTTTGGAAATGTATCAATGAGATACTTGAATCCTTTTTTATTTTAATCCATTGCTTTTACAAAGTTCTTCATTAGGCACAAGCTGATATGCAATGGTGGTAACACAATCTTACATGGTTCAACAAGTGCTGGATGCAGGACATTTTTACTCCCTGGCTAAAATGTCAGAGAGGCCAGTCTCTTTTATTGTAGTGATATTCTCTTGCACGACTATCCCACTCAGAAAGAAAGCAGTGGTACTTTGTGTATCCACTCTGGAGACCAAGAAAGAGGGCAACCGTCTTTAAGTCACCACAGAGGGACCGCAAATGTTGGTCATAGTTCAGGCACCTCAACAGCTGTTTAATGTTGTCATAGGTTTCCTTCATGTGCACTGTATAACCAACTGGAACAGAAGGTATCGCAATGCCATTATGCAGCAAGAAGGCTTTCAGGCTTGTTTTGGATGAGTCGATGAAGAGCCTCCATTCCTCTGGACTATGACTTATCTTCAGAGTTTCCATTAAACTGTTGATGTTTTTGTATGCCACAAGATGGCTCTCCATAAAGAAGTATTGGACATGATCTTTGTCACAGTTGCGGAAAAAAGAAATCTGAACATCGCCCCCTAGGAGATTTCACTGCTGTAGCCTGGAACCTAAGAGCTCGGCCTTCCTCTTAGGCAAATCCAAATCTCTAACAAGATAGTTCAGTTCACTTTGTATTATAAGGTGCGGTTCAGTTGAGCTTGTGGATAGAAAGTCTGAGTTGTGAGAGGAAGATGCTTTATAACACCAAGTGCCCTCTTCTTTCTTACTTTTCGTCTCTTGGCTGTAGAACAGTGTTTTCACAGCTACTGTCATTGCCGTCCGCTGATGATTTCCTGGTTCAGAGGGAATAATGGCTATCTGTTACACATTTGTCCCAATTTAGTGGCTTTAAGTAATTCTGATACCTGTTTGCACTCTCCAGTATCCCTGCAACCTGTCTGTGGCCCTCTGGACATGTCGGGTCTGCCTGTGGCTTCTAGTAACTCTGTTACCTGTCTACCATCAGACTCCAGTAACCCTGCTACCTGTCTGCGGTCTACAGGAACCCTGCTACCCATCTACTGTACCGATGCCCGAGGTCTGTATGCCCACCTGGACCCTGGCCTTCAAGGATCCACCTCACCTTGTGAGCCTAACACAGCCGCTACACTTCATCTGTGCCTGCATCTTCAGTGACCGCCATCACACTGTAAAGTATTGTGGCGTCATATATTGCATACCCGAAAATTTTGCCCAGAAATGTCAAACAACAGTAATTGAGTTGGGCACTCCTCCACACTATTAGTCTTGTTTGAACCATTGCAATAGGACTTATTCTACCAGAAACGTGCTGGGGTTGGAAGAGACCTGGCAGCAGAATGATACTTTTAGACCAGGGTTGTCAGTTTGGTATCATATCGAATAAACAGTATTTATCCGATGGTGGTACATTGTCACATGGAATTCATAGTTCTCACATATCTTATTTATGGATGATGAATGCACTTAGATTTATTGTAGACTTTTTCTAATTTTTATTGTTATGAACTTGAACACTAAGGGGTACTTTGCATGCTGCGACATCGCAGGCCGATGCTGCGATGCCGAGCGCGATAGTACCCGCCCCCGTCGCAGCAGCGATTTCCTTGTGATAGCTGCCGTAGCGAACATTATCGCTACGGCAGCTTCACATGGACTCACCTGTCCTGCGACCGTCGCTCTGGCCGGCGACCCGCCTTCTTGTTAAGGGGGCGGGTCGTGCGGCGTCATAGCGACGTCACACACGCCAGGCGGCCAATCGGAGTGGAGGGGCGGAGATGAGTGGGATGTAAACATCCCGCCCATCTCCTTCCTTCCGCATATCCTACGGAAGCCGCAGTGACGCCGGTAGGAGATGTTCCTCGCTCCTGCGGCTTCACACACAGCGATGTGTGCTGCCGCAGGAGCGAGGAACAACATCGGACTGTCGCATCAGCGTAATCATGGATTACGCCGACGCTGCACCGATGATACGATTACGACGCTTTTGCGCTCGTTAATCGTATCATCGAGCCTTTACACACTACGATGTCGCATGCGATGCCGGAAGTGCGTCATTTTCAATTTGACCCCACCGACATCGCACCTGCGATGTCGTAGTGTGCAAAGCCCGCCTTAGTATGCTAATCTATTTACTATCTAATTTGTAACTCTTGTATTATTTTTCAATTTCTTTCATGACTGTATATAACTTATCTTTATGGTTTATTATGGTTTTCTAATATGTCTACAAAAGTTTTTGGGTGTCTATAATTTTTGCATTTTAATTTATGCTATAAAACTTCAGATTTTAGTAATTGTGGCTGCAGGAGGTTGTTGGCATACAATGAAATCTTTTCTACTGCAGGGAAGAGATAATTGCACAGTTAGAGGGGATGTTCCAGACTTTAACATTGATGACCTAACCTTAGGATAGGTTAACAATGGTCTGATCAGGGAGGGTGTGACACTCGGCACCCCGCCGATCATCTGTCGCAAGTGCTACTGTGGCACCTCTGGGCTTCAGGTGCCACAGGGTATTGCACCACTTTTATGAGGTAATATCTATCCCGGGTCAGGAGGGGGGTTAACTGCCGGTGCCTTCACAAAAAACACACATACAACAGTAAGGTGCCTTCCCACAGGGGGTTGGACTAGGGCAGACAGGGTATTTAGCCATCACGAATCATGGGACTTTCCCAGTCGCTAGGACAACCACCGGGGGCAGGCACCACACGGGGTAGAAGTAGGCACAACTAACACATTTAGAGCAGAACCTTCCCGGCACAGCTTGGGATAACATCTAACACTGACAACAGGCGTTAGTGTTTCTTTCTCTCTCTGTGGGCCCGTGGCTTGGAGCAGGAGACTCGGCCCGGGTTCTGGATAGCAACCGAGGGACACTTCTCTAAAAGACTTTAACGGGCACCGTCGGTGACCGCTGACTATCCAGGATCGGCTGGAGCCCATATGTCAGAGATCGGTACTCTGGGGCAGCGCCTGAACTACTAGTGAGTAAAAGACCCGTGCTGCAGCCCAACGGGGACTACTACCATCCCTGTCCGTCCTCCATCATCCTCCCTGGGGTAACCCCGCTCCGCCTGTGGGGAGTGACACCATCCTGGCTGCAACCCTCACCATCAGCCCCGGAGAGCAGCAACCGCAGCAACGGACCATCCCTGGCCGCATACCACAGGTGGCGTCACAATCTTAAAAAGACTTTCCTAACCTCCAACTACCACCTCCACCCTTCCTATCACCCTCCACCCTCCTTTCTGTATGCCTCGGGGCAACGGAACGGGCCCAGGCCACCCCGTGACAACGCAGATCTGCACCCCCGGCCCGGCAACGAGTAGATTAAAACATCTGCACCGTGGGACGCTACACTGCCACCAGCCGAAACTTCTCAGTTGCGGGGCTGCACAACACTGCTCCATCGACGGAATAGTGGTCACGGCCAACTCCTGCACATATGCACCCTATTGATTCGAATAAGGGCAGCGGATATGCAGTACTCAGCTGTGGCCACTAAGCAATTGACACAGCTGTGATTTGTAGCTCCGCAGATGAGTAGTTCCAGCTGGCGACAGCACCAGGAACAGCTGATCGGTGGTGGTGTTAAAGTCCCAGACAACCCTTTTAATGTATGTGGTAGAACTGGTCTTAATAACCTTGAATACTGCATCAGTGCAAATAATTTTCTAGAAATATAAAATCTATTTAGTCATATGATTTATAGAACTAAAATATAATTTGTTAGGGGTGAAGGAACATTTAACTACATGAGAAAAGTAATTAATTTCTAGCACTAAAATAATAAAATTGTGAATAAATAAACTAATGCAGACAGTGCACATTTATTAAATGCAGATTGCTCTTCTGATAATGTACTTGATTATATTTTTAGGATTTTTTTTTTATAGTTGAATCCCCAACTTCTAATTTTTAAATATTACCCTTGAATGTCATCATTTATTTTTAGGGGCTTTTAGGTGACATGCTGAATAACAGAATGAAGTTGAAAACAACAAGGCCACATCCAGTGTTTCTTACATAACGTGGCTCAGATTCTCAAGACGTTTTGCTGTATTTATCTTGGATTAGTAATTTCATACACACCCACTGGTAAAGGATCACAGTGGATAAAATAAATCACGTCTTCATGTTAGATTATTTATATAGCATTGTATGACACATGAGCAGCACTTCTGCTGGGGTGTCAGTTTGTTGCAGCATTAACAAATTCAATCAGAACCACATTAAAGAAAAAGTTTCCTCCTACTGTTTCAGATTAAGTTTGCAAGGTTTCAAGATCAACAATTAAGGCGGGCTTTGCACACTACGACATCACAGGCCGATGCTGCGATGCCGAGTGCGATAGTGCCCGCCCCCGTCGCAGCAGCGATATGTGGTGATAGCTGGCGTAGCGAAAGTTATCGCTACGCCAGCTTCACACACACACTCACCTGCCGTGCGACGTCCCTGTGGCCGGCGACCCGCCTCCTTGTTAAGGGGGCGGGTCGTGCGGCGTCACTGCGACGTCACACGGCAGGCGGCCAATCAGAGCGGAGGGGCGGAGATGAGCAGGATGTAAACATCCTGCCCACCTCCTTCCTTCCGCATATCCTACGGAAGCCGCAGTGAGGCCGGTAGGAGACGTTCCTCGCTCCTGCGACTTCACACACAGCGATGTGTGCTGCCGCAGGAGCGAGGAACAACATCGGACCATTGCGTCAGCGTAATTATGGATTACGCCGACGCTGTACCGATGATACGATTACGACGCTTTTGCGCTCGTTAATCGTATCATCCAGCCTTTACACACTGCGATGTCGCATGCGATGCCGGAAGTGCGTCATTTTCAATTTGACCCCACCGACATCGCACCTGCGATGTCGCAGTGTGCAAAGTGCCCCTAAGGATGTAAATATTTATCTTCACATAGTTAAAGGGAATCTGTCAGCAGGTTTTTGCTATGCAATCTGAATGTGAGGTAGAGGTTAAAACATAAAATTTGAAGTGTCACTTATCAAGCTGTGTGCTGTTGTTTACTTATATTCACCAGGTCCTTATCACTGCTCAGATACAGCACTATGACTATTTCATTAATGTCAGCTATAGTTTGCCTATACTGGTCTGGTGAAGTGTTGTGATCCAGACTTACTGGTGGTTGTAGTGCATTATTGCTGTGAGCAGTTGTGGTGTTAACCCATGTTCTCTTTTTGTTTCTACCTTAGAGCTCTTGCTTTTCTCCTTAGTCTTTTACTCTTTGTTCCTGTGAGTTTGCAGTGTGTCTGAGTTTTGGTTTTCCCCTGTCTGTCTTAATCTGTGTCACCATTGCACTCCTGCCCCTGCCTTTCATGGGGAAAAGGTAATAGATCAGGTCTGGTCAGTAGAATAGCCAGGCATGAGATTCAGGCATCTCCAACATTAGGAGTAACCTGAGGTTAGGCATAGCATAGTAAATTAGCTTAGGCATAGCAAACTCATGGGATTATGGGTCTGATATGAAACATGTCAGACAGGTACTACAAACTCTCAGAGAGAACAAGTTGTATGCAGAACTTGTGAAGTTTGTATTTGCCATACAAGAACTTCCCTTTTTGGTGTATATAGTTTTGGCGGCAGGATTTTGGATGGATCCCGCTAAATTACAGGCTATGTTAAAATGGGACCGTCCTGGAAACCCTAAGGTTATGTGCCCACGGGACAATGTGGATATATCTGCAGGTATGTCCGCAGATTTCCCGCAGCAGCTCCCCGGAATCCACAGCTATCCATTGCTGTGGGATTCCAGCAAAATATCTGCGGTAAACCTGTGGACATTCGTGCGACTTACCTGCGGAAGTCCCGCCCTGTATCTCCATAGTGGATAGGCGGAACATCCGCAGCTATTTCCGCAGGAATAATTGACATGCAGTTACATGCGGCTGCGGGACATCCGCAGCATATTCCGCAGCCGCACATACCGCAGCATTGATACAGCACTCCCCAAATCCCATAGGATAACATGGGGAGTGTCTGTACTTGCTTAAATCTGCGGACTTATCTGGAAAATCCACATAAATCTACTGGTTTTCTGCGGCAAAATCCGCGGGTACCTTGTCCCATGGGCACAAAGCCTAAAGGCCGCTTTACATGATGCGACATCGCTCAAGTGATCTCGTTGGGGTCACGGAATTTGTGACGCACATCCGGTCGCTTTAACGATGCCGTTGCGTGTGACACCTATGAGCGATTTTGCATCGTTGCAAAAACGTGCAAAATCGCTCATCAGTGACATGGGGGTCCATTCTCTAATATCGTTGCTGCAGCAGTAACGAAGTTGTTCCTCATTCCTGCGGCAGCACACATCGGTACGTGTGACACCGCAGAAACGAGGAACCTCTCCTTACCTGCCTCCCGCCCGCAATGCGGAAGGAAGGAGGTGGGCGGGATGTTCGTCCCGCTCATCTCTCGCCCCTCCGCTTCTATTGGGCGGCGGTTCAGTGACACAGCTGTGATGTCGCTGTGAGGCTGAACAAACCGCCCCCTTAGAAAGGAGGTGGTTTGCCGGTCACAGCGACATCGCAGGGCAGGTAAGTAGTGTGACGGGTCTGGGTGATGTTTGCGCCACGGACAGCAATTTGCCCATGTTGCACAACCGATGGGGGCGGGTACCCACGCTAGCGATATCGGCCTTTAAGTGGCCTTTAGGCTCTGCAACGTTTTTTAGGTTTTGCGAATTATTACAGAAAATTTTTTTAAGAACTTTTCTGCCATAGCAAGACCTCTCACTGGCATGACTAAAAAAAAGGTACGGACTTCTCGAGATGGTCTGAGGGTGCTTTGTGTGCATTTAACCACTTTAACAAATGCTTCTCATTGGGACCTGTATAGGACTGCATATGAGACCCCCTATGGTGATGTGGTAATAGCCCTGATGGGTCTACTATCACCATCCACATAATGGGACTAGTGTTTGGGTGAGCAATGTCTTAATTGAGGTCCCTGTTACACTAACGAGAGTAATGGAATGATTGTGTCATGATCCGTGGTGCTCTGCTCTCCAGCAGAGCCAATGTTCTGTATTATGCTCCAGGTAATGGGTTGCTTTTTAGAGTTTGGGTGTTGCGCTGATGTGGGGGGGTCTATGTTCAGGCACCTCATTTCGGGTGAGTGCTCGGCTTCTTTAGAGAGCAACTTCACCCAGAATGTTGCCAGTCATATTTCCTGCTCTGTAGTGACTTCTCTGGCTCCCATGAATTTTGTTGTTCTGATCGTGCCTCCCTACCCAGGACCTTTGTTACACTTCTCTGCCCATGCCCCTGACTCTGACGTTATCCCTCTGGCTTCTGACCACTGGCTTGTACACTGACTTTGGCTCCGATTGCCCCTGTGTACCTTATCTGACTTCCTGACTTCTGACCTCCAGCTTATACCCTGACCCCGACTCTGCTCACTCCCTGTGTACCTTATTTGACTTCTGGCTTCTGACCACCAGCGTGCTTGACTTCCCTGTCTCTAGTAACTTCTAATGACACCTAGTGGCATATCATCATAGATTGCTTTACTCTAATTGCCAATCTTGTGCCCGGCCTATTTTGTACCTTAATCTGACAAGCAAAAAAATGTACAATAGAACACAACAATATGAACAACAATGAGATCGGCGTAACCAGCGCTCTATGCTGGAAATTGTCGACATCCCTTGGAGCCCTGGATTCTGCTCTACATCCACTGGTCCAATATCTTTTAGTCCACAGCAAGATTCACACAAATACATTGTAGAAGAGAGAAAATGTATTTTCTTTTACAATCGAGCAGAAACTCTTGAGTACCTTTTATGTGATTAATGTGCCGTACGTTTACCTCTGCTAACTAGCAGCACCTGCTTTTCGTTTATGTGCCATATTATAGAGGCAAATTGATTATGTCATTGATGTAAACCTGAAGTAAGGATGCTATGGAAACAAAATAAACAGAACCCATTTAGATCGGAAAAATAGAGCAACTTTTAAAAGTTAAAGTGCTATTCACAGAATTGCCAGTACTTGGATTCTGCCTCATTTATTAAAACGAGACCCCATTTGATCTTTAAGTTTGCTCATTTGACTTTTTAAACATCTGAATCTGCTTTCATCATTTGCTTGTTGGAGCAGGAACCAGCTGGAACAATTAAGTACAAATACTGTGCTGTAAATGCCAGAACTGCTTGAAACTTTACTTATCCCCGAGAAGATTTACTGTAGGGTTCACAAACATTTTGGGACCATTTGCTTTGTGCCGTACTGATCAAGTGATGTGTTTCATTCTAATTTTATTGCATGCAACAATAAAACTAGAAACCACTGCATTTTAAATTGCTTCATTGTTTTGATTCAGAAAGCTGGCACTGCTACTTGTATTTCTATCCCTGCAGGTACAGAGTGGAAATGTTTTATGGTGTAAGCAGGACTGTGAATAGGCAGTTGCCTTGGGTGCATGAGAACATACTTCCAGTATTGAAAACTTATTTAATGGATTTAGAGAGGCAGGAAACCTGGTTCCATTGAATCAAGACTGTAATTCGGTTAAGGGTATAAAAGCTTACACAGTATTCTGACCGGGCTGTAAAAGATTTTGACTCTATAAACCTAAATATTTTATTTTGGGGTTTTTTCCCCTTAGTATGGAAAAGCAGAAAATGTCCTATTGTATGAAGTCAGATTTTATGTTTAACATATTTACAAAAAGTTTTTTTTCCATCTCACCTTTTTTTAGTCATCACTTTTCAATAATTCCCCCATTATAACGACAAGAGAGTTTAAAGATAACAACTTTTGTAAAGTAGGTGGAAGATAACTCAGGTTCAATCTAAGACAATAGTCAAAATTCCCATCCACCTTTTTTACATTGTGACCTCTACAAAAGACAAAGAGCATGCATACAAAACTCTTCTGTGAAGCCATTGAACTGTTTTCTGCTGATATTGGTATGTCCATTTGACTAAAGTGAATAGGTTGTTTTTTTGCTGAGTTTTCTAACACAGAATTCTGAGTCTACTGCCCAAGTTACAGCTCCATCATGTCTTCAGGCTCTGATGTGACAGTAAATTTCAGACCTTTTTGCCCAATGAACAGCAACACATCACTTGACTTGACAGTGTGCACTCAGCACAAGAGAGTATGACAAAGTGTGCCACAGTCATCTAAAGGTAAAAGGCTGTCCCGTTGATAAGGTCTGAAACAAGTGCATGCCCATATTATCTCCCGCTTCGACTACTGCAACCTCCTGCTCTCTGGCCCCTCTTCTAACACTCTCGTACCACTACAATCTATCCTACTCTCTGCTGCCTGACTAATCCACCTGTTCCCTCGCTATTCCCAGCCTCTCCTTTCTGCCAATCTCTTCACTGGCTTCCCACTGCCCAAAGACTCTGTTGCAGAACAGTAACCATGGCATACAAAGCCATCCAGCCATCCATCTCCTCCATATATCTGTGACCTAGTTTCCTGGTAACTACCTGGGCGCAATCTCCAATCTTCACAAGATCTCCTTCTCTACTTCCCTCTTATCTCCTCTTCCCACAATCATATACAAGATTTCTCCTGTGCTTCCTCCGTACTCTGTAACTCTCTACCACAACATATCAGACTCTCGCCTACCATGGAAACCTTCAAAAAGAACCTGAAGACCTACCTATTCAGACAAGCCTACAACCTGCAGTAACTCTCAGTCCACTATACTGCTGCTCAACCAACTCCACCCTCCCCTACTGTATCCTCACCCATCCCTTGTAGATTGTGAGCCCTTACGGGCATGATCTTCTCCTGTACCAGTCTGTGCCTTTGTATTGTTCATGATCATTGTACTTGTCTATGTATGTGTGACGCCCTGGCCTATCAAGTCGTCACAAGGGTGCCGTGCAATCTGCTCTTCTGCATGGTACTGTTAGGGCCAGGTGGATGGGCAGACCCGGGAGGTGGATCCACTGGGCCGAACTCCCCGATGAGGGAAAAGGGTCCGGTAGCCGGAGCACTATAGGTAGCAGGACAGTCCGCCCACAAGAGCACAATGGAGAAGTCCCTGGGACCACGGGGTCACTGATGGTAGTCCGGGTGACGGAGCTCAGGTTCGGAAGCCGGGATGATGTCAGGCGGGGATGGCAGATAGGCAGCGTTCGGGGTTCGGGATTCGGCAGGACCGGATGGCAATGCAGGATCGGCTCTAGAAGAGAGAGAGGTAAGTATCTCACAGGAACACAAGGAGACCTGACTCCTAGCTTGGGAAACACGAAGAACAGGCCCCGCCCCCTTGGACATTAAACCCCTTTATACCCTGTACCTGTGTGCTTCATTTCCTGTCAGTGGACACTGGCCCTTTAAGAAAGGGTCAGTGACCGCGCGCGCGCCCTAATGCGCATGCGCGCGGCCCGGGTGCCAGAAGCCAGGGCAGGAAGCTGGGAGGAGGATGCAGCAGAGCCGGGCTGGGGCTGGGAAGCCGACGGGCGCCGGGAGCGGGGACCAGGAAGCCTGGGAAGCGCGGGCAATGGAGGCTGGAGAGCGGGGAGCGTGGCAGGTGAGCCGGGGAGCGGAGCAGAGGACCCGGGGAGCGTGACAGTACCCCCGCCCACGCCCCCCTCCCCGCAACTGGGACAGGAAGGCACGGATCAGAGGAGTGCCCACATTCTCCCTGGGCTCCCAGGACCTATCCTCAGGACCATACCCTGCCCAGTCCACCAGAAAGAACTGTCGACCCCGTACGGTCTTCATGGCCACGATATCCCTTACCGCATAGATGTCGTCATCAGCAATAGGAGGAGGAGCCGGACTGGCAGCAGCGGAGAAGGGACCAAGGACAACCGGCTTGAGCAGAGAGACGTGGAAGGAGTTGGGTATCCTCATCGTGGCCGGGAGCTGCAGTTTGTAGGAGACCTCATTGATCTTGCTGAGGACTTTAAACGGTCCGATGTAGCGAGGTCCCAGCTTGTAGGATGGTAACTTCAATCGGACGTACTTGGAAGCAAGCCAGAAGGGATCTCCAGGGGAGAAACACGGAGGATCCAGACGTCTCTTGTCTGCGTGTCTCTTCATCCGCAGGGATGCACGTGCAAGGGACGCCTTAACTGAGTCCCAAATGGTTGTGAAGTCACGGACTACAGCATCAGCAGCAGGGATATCCGAGGAAGAGGATAGAGGCAATGGGACAGAAGGCTGAAGTCCGTAGACGACATGGAAGGGAGAACTGGAGGAGGACTCACTGACGTGGTGATTATGGAAGAATTCAGCCCAAGGAAGAAGCGTGGACCAATCGTCATGATGGGCGTTGACGTAGTGACGTAAGAAAGAGGTCAATATCTGATTGACCCGTTCCACTTGGCCATTTGACTGAGGATGGTAGGCAGAAGAAAAGTCCAGAGTCACTCCCAGATGTTTACAGAGAGCCCTCCAGAAGCGGGAGGTGAACTGAGTTCCTCTGTCGGACACAATGTGTGATGGAAAGCCATGCAAGCGGAAGATGTGATGTATATAGGCGTCCGCGAGTTCCTGGGCTGAGGGCAGTCCAGCCATAGGGATGAAATGGGCCATTTTAGAGAACCGATCCACCACGACCCATATGACTGTGTGTCCGGAGGACAATGGCAAGTCCGTAATAAAGTCCAACGCAATGTGTTGCCAGGGAACTGAGGGTATAGGCAGAGGCAGAAGACGGCCATATGGCAGGTGTTTGGGCGTCTTGTTCCTGGCACAAGAGGAGCAGGCAGAGACAAAAGAGGCGACGTCCGTGCGAAGGGATGGCCACCAGTAATGACGTACAATCGCACTCCAAGTTCTCTTCTGACCAGCATGGCCGGCTGTTTTCCAGGCATGGCCCCAGTGTAACACTTTTTGCCTGTCAGTCTCAGAGACATAGGTCTTCCTGGGCGGTATCTGGGCCAGGGTGACAGGAGCCACCGGAATAATCTTACTTGGACAGATGATGGGTTGGGATGTCTCCTCCTCCTGCTCCATGGGCATGAAAGACCTGGACAAGGCATCAGCGCGTACATTCTTGTTCGCGGGTCGGAAATGGAGCTGGAAATCGAACCGGGCAAAGAACAAGGACCACCTGGCTTGCCGTGGGTTCAGTCGCTGAGCAGACCGCAGGTATTCCAGGTTCTTGTGGTCCGTGTAAATAATAACGGGGTACACTGCTCCTTCCAAAAGATAGCGCCATTCCTCCAGAGCCAGTTTGACTGCCAATAGCTCTCGGTCACCGATGGTATAATTGCGTTCAGGCGCTGAGAAGCTCTTGGAGAAGAAACCGCAAGTCACCATCTTCCCGGAGGAGGACTTCTGCATGAGCACTGCTCCGGCTCCCGAGGAGGAGGCATCCACCTCCAAGGTGAACTGGCGGTTTAACTCTGGACGGTGGAGTACAGGAGAGGAGGCAAAGGCCCGCTTTAGAGAGCCAAACGCGGCGTCGGCCGCAGGTGACCAGTCCTTTGGATTAGCCCCCTTCTTGGTCAAGGCGGAGAGAGGAGCAGTCAGAGCAGAGAAGTGAGGGATGAACTGGCGGTAATAGTTGGCGAATCCCAGAAAGCGTTGGATTGCCTTCAGTCCAGAAGGAGGAGGCCAGTTGAGAATGGAAGAGACCTTCTTTGGATCCATCTGCAGTCCGGTATCTGTGATGAGGTAACCCAGGAAGGGGAGAGAAGACTGTTCGAAGACACACTTCTTGTACTTGGCGTACAGACGATTCTCTCTCAGTCTTTGTAGAACCAGTTGCACGTTCTCTCGGTGGGTCTGGAGGTCCGGAGAGAAGACAAGGATGTCATCCAGATATACCACCACACAGACGTAGAGAAGGTCCCGGAACACGTCGTTCACTAATTCTTGGAAGACTGCTGGTGCGTTACACAGGCCGAAGGGCATCACGCAGTATTCATAGTGCCCATCGCGAGTGTTGAACGCGGTCTTCCATTCGTCCCCCGAGCGGATACGGACCAGGTTGTAGGCACCCCGAAGATCCAACTTGGTGAACACACGAGCTCCTCTGAGCCGATCAAACAATTCGGGGATGAGCGGCAGGGGGTACTTGTTTTTTACGGTGATTTGGTTCAATCCCCGGTAGTCTATGCATGGGCGTAAGTCGCCCTCTTTCTTCTTAACGAAGAAGAAGCCTGCTCCAGCAGGAGAGGAGGATCTCCGAATGAATCCCCTTGCCAGGCTCTCTGTGATGTAAGTAGACATGGCCCTTGTTTCGGCTGGAGACAGTGGATATATCCGTCCTCGAGGTGGTGTAGTTCCCGGGAGCAGGTCAATGGCACAATCGTAAGGACGATGTGGCGGAAGCACCTCTGACTCCTTCTTATCAAAGACGTCCGCGAAGGACCAATAGGCTGAGGGCAGTCCCGGTAGGGACTCTGGAACCGGAGGTCGTCGGATGGGTTGTATGGTCTTCAGACAGTTCTCATGGCAAGAAGAGCCCCATCGAGTGATTTCACCAGTGCCCCAGCTGACTGAAGGTTCGTGTGTCCGTAACCAAGGAAGGCCCAGCAGGATTTGATGTGACATGTGTGGGAGGACTTAGAGAGCGATGTTCTCGGTGTGCAGAGCACCAATACGCAGTTCAACCGGCCTGGTGATCCAGGAGATGGTGTCAGAGAGGGGTCTCCCATCCACAGAGGCTAACACGAGGGGTTTGGCGAGTTGAGTAACAGGCACCTGGTACTTGTCCACCATGGCCTGCTGGATGAAATTGCCTGCTGCCCCAGAATCGAGGTACGCCTCAGCCGTGAACCGTGTCTCTCCCGTTGTCACTTGCACAGTCCATGTAACCGGGTCTGAGAGAGTCCCAGCACCTAGGGTGGCCTCTCCTACCAACCCTAGGCTTTGGAGTTTCCCGGCCTCTCTGGACAGGAGCGTAGCAGGTGTGTGCCCTCTCCGCAGTAGAAGCAGAGACCCTTGGCGAGCCGCTCTGCTCGACGTTGTTCAGACTGTCGCACACGGTCGATCTGCACGGGCTCATGGACGGAGACACCAGATGCCGTTGACTGGAGTACGGCGGGCTTCAGCGGAGGAGAGGAATGCCGTACCGGATGTCTCTCACGGGACACCTCTTTGGACCGCTCCTGAAAGCGAATGTCCACTCGAGTCGCTAGGGTAATCAGGGCGTCCAGGGTGGACGGTACGTCACGACCAGCCAGCTCATCTTTGATTCGACCCGAGAGTCCTTCCCAGAAGGCGGCGGTTAGGGCCTCGTTATTCCACCCGAGTTCCGAAGCCAAGGTGCGGAAACGGATGGCGTATTGACCCACCGTCAGAGTTCCCTGACGTAACCGGAGAAGAGATGAAGCAGACGCGGAGGCGCGTCCGGGCTCGTCAAAGGTGCCACGAAAGGCCTGCAGGAACTCCTGGAGGTTCTTGGTCATAGGGTCCTCCTTCTCCCACAAGGGGTTCATCCACGCAAGTGCCTCGCCCTCTAGGTGAGATATTATGAAGGCGACCTTGGCTTGGTCGGAGACAAACAAATGCGGCAGCTGCGTGAAATGGAGGGAGCATTGGTTTATAAACCCCCTGCAGGTCTTGGGATCTCCGGCGTACCGGGGTGGTGAGGCCAAACGAAGTCTGGAAGCATCCGAGGAGGCTGCCACGGGAGCTGGGGCCGTGGATTGACTAGTGGAGGCCCGAGGAGCTGAAGATGTGACCGATGCTTGTAGCGTGTTCAAGCGAGCGTCCACGGCAGTCATAAAGTTCAGCATGCGGGTCTGGACTTCACGCTGGCGTTGGAGTTCCTCATGCAAGGCCGCTAGTGCTTCGGCGGGATCCATGGCCTGTTCTTACTGTTAGGGCCAGGTGGATGGGCAGACCCGGGAGGTGGATCCACTGGGCCGAACTCCCCGATGAGGGAAAGGGGTCCGGTAGCCGGAGCACTATAGGTAGCAGGACAGTCCGCCCACAAGAGCACAATGGAGAAGTCCCTGGGACCACGGGGTCACTGATGGTAGTCCGGGTGACGGAGCTCAGGTTCGGAAGCCGGGATGATGTCAGGCGGGGTCCGGAACCGTTGGAGCGAGATGATGGGTCACCGCAGGGAACAGAGATGGTACGGACTGTCAGGATGGAAGATAGGCAGCGTTTGGGGTTCGGGATTCGGCAGGACCGGATGGCAATGCAGGATCGGCTCTAGAAGAGAGAGAGGTAAGTATCTCACAGGAACACAAGGAGACCTGACTCCTAGCTTGGGAAACACGAAGAACAGGCCCCGCCCCCTTGGACATTAAACCCCTTTATACCCTGTACCTGTGTGCTTCATTTCCTGTCAGTGGACACTGGCCCTTTAAGAAAGGGTCAGTGACCGCGCGCGCGCCCTAATGCGCATGCGCGCGGCCCGGGTGCCAGAAGCCAGGGCAGGAAGCTGGGAGGAGGAAGCAGCAGAGCCGGGCTGGGGCTGGGAAGCCGACGGGCGCCGGGAGCGGGGACCAGGAGGCCTGGGAAGCGCGGGCAATGGAGGCTGGAGAGCGGGGAGCGTGGCAGGTGTGCCGGGGAGCAGAGCAGAGGACCCGGGGAGCGTGACAGGTACCCGCTCCTCCTTGGTTATTGGTCCTGTCCCTTTGGTATTGCTAAGAGCAGGTATACACAAATCCTGAGGAACACTCTGCACCACACCCACCAAACACCCATTGGGTAGCCTGAGGGGAATAGGGCCGCCCAGATGGAGGGATGGAAGTAGGAGGGCCAGAAGTGTCAGGAGAAGAGAAGAGAGTAGTGGAGAAGTGCCAGTGAGTGATGACAGGAAAGGCCACGCTGCGGAGCTGGGCTCCTGTAACAGTCCCAGGTGCCAGACGTTGGTCTGGCCTGGAAGGAGCTGGAACCCCGGTCGCAGGGGGTAGTGACAGGGGGCACGGTACTGCCACGGAGGGCAGACCGGCGGCCTTGTGCTATAACCGGGCAGGGGCCAGGGCCCGACGGGGTACTCGGACCCTAGGCTGGGAAGTAGCTTCAAGCAGCCCAGTAATTCACCCGACGGGAACGGAATCTTCACGAACCGCTCCCCACCCGCTCCAAAATTGGGGTACTAGCGCAACGGAGGAATAGGACTTCCAAAAACCGTCCAAAAATCCCACGCATGAACCCTGAGAGCAAACTCACCCTGCTACCCACGCAAGCGAGTTGGACCCGAGTAGTTCTAGGCGAAAGGGATCCACCAAGTGTAAAGACGATGCCAAGGGACAAAGCTTCAGACCAACCACCAACACCAAAAGGGCACGGACCAAACGTGATCGGATTAAGGCTGCAGGACGTTCAGGACTTTGGTTTACCTGGTGTCAGTGTCAGCATCTCTGGACTCTGTGAGTACGTGGTGCCCCTTTGCTCCCCACAGGTCCCCAGCCTGCCAGCACCGAGCCCCGGGACACCTTCCCCTGCCCACAGAGGGGTTAACATCTACAGCTGATATTTAATTGCTCTCGGGCTCTCCCCTAAACGCAGCAGCGGTGGTATTCCCATTTATACCACGAACCATGGGTGGCGTCACGAAGATTATCCAAAACCACCCTTTTTACCCCACTTTTTATTTTCGAGAGGCCTGGTGACCCCGCCTCGGGTCCGGAGACCTCTCGAGCCACTGCGGATCTGGATCCGAGCAGCCTGTCGGCTGTCGCGGGGGCGGTACATATGCCCTTTTTCACACGTAAAGCGCCATAGAATGAATGGTTCTATAATAATAATAATAATCAGGTTCATGTTAGTGATATTATGAATTTGGGCCTTTATATCTTCATGGTGGACTGTTTCTGTCACGTTTCGACCCCTGAATACACCAATTGTTTAGTGTAATGTGAATAATGTCTTGCGTCTTCTGTGAATATCGTGTCATGTCAATTGCAATTTAATGTGATGTATTGTAATGTGTTCTTGTGATATGTAGTGTTGATAATGAGATATATAATGTAATGTACAGTAAGTAATGTGTTGCATAGGAAGTTAGCAGACCATAGGACAATTAATGGTTAAGTGTTGGGACTAGCCCATAATGGGAGGGATTAATTGTTAAGGAGACAGTTCATTTTGAAGGAGTCGGTTAAGACTAGCGAGAGTTACGGACGTATAGTCTGTAGGTCGTGAAGGTTGCATACAGTGAGTGACTCGTGGCAAAGAAAACAAAAAAGACTGGAGACGAGATAGCGTGATCCTTGAGTATTGACACAGAATGAAAACAAAATGAAGGCTAGAGACTGACCCTCAAATGGAGCTGCTCCACCCAATAGGAGAATGAGGACGGGACTCTTGTGGCCAGGCCCTTAACTGCCAAGGTAACGAGTTAATCCTAGCTGACTCAAAAATGAAGTTGGTTTACCCTAGCAGATTCTTCCTAAGCATCTGAGAGTGCATGGCTCTGCTCTGGTCATGTTATTAGGACCCCTAATCCTCACCCCTGTAATGAGAATAGCCATGGAGCCATTGCAAGAGAAAATGACCATCACGAGTTGGACTATAGCTTTAGGCTGAGTTGTGCTGGAACTCACAGGACCAGTAAAATCTGAAGCAACCCAATTAAAACTAAGACTTGTAACATGCTGGAACATACGTATGTGACTGCTATCCAAGGTGTAAAGATGTTGCTGAGTATGAACCGTTGAGTAAAATACTGTTGTTTGAAACTAACGGATGGTCGTCTTCCCGACCACCCTATATCAGTAGCAATATGTAACCTGTGCAGCCCACATGACACAAGCACACACACTCAACCAGGACCAGCTCTCTCATGTGGTGTGCTGGCATGTCTGTGGTCAATCCCTTGCTCACAACTACCGCCCCATGGCATCTTACACTTGGCATAGTCGGCAGCATGAAACGATGCCATCAGAAGATTTGTGTCATGGGGGAAAGGCACACCGAACATTAAAGATAGTGACCGTTATGTAGTCAAAGATAGCGCTGAGCATAGGCCCTAAGATGGTGGATGGTGACGCATCTCTAAAAGAGAACTCTGCCCATCGTGGGCATTGGAGAAGTGGAATGGCACAAAGATCTGTTTAGCTCTCAAAAAGCTATGCCCATTGGAGAAGGTGCCATGCCTAGAAATGCCATTCCATGTTAACAAAATTCTATCCCGTCGAACAAACTGGAAGGAAAAGGTCCGCCCATTGAAGTTTGACAGCGTGGAATGGGCAGAGATCTGGAGAAAATGGGATGGCCAGCCATAAGAGACCGCATCTTGTCTGACGCAGAGCTGTACAACCAGTCACTGAATGGTATGCATGAAGGCAGCATTTTAGAAAAAGTAGTCGGAACAGAAGGAGAGGACAATGTTTACAGTCTGCAAGCCCCAGTGTTGGCTCAACTCTGACAATACGAAAATTAAAGCTGCATTTGCCAAGTGGGTGAAAAGCCCAAATGTGTCTGCAGTACAAGTAAATGGACTAATGGTACCGTTTCAATTTAAAGGGTTGAAGAGGCTTATCCACTGGGCACTGAACTTCTCACTAACAATAATCCTCAGGAGGTACGACTGGGTGGCTCAGCACAGAGGGTCACTCAGTCCATGGAGCCTGAAGGTGAGTGCTACACTTTAGTCTACTCCCTGGCGCGCAAACTAGTTGAGCGACTAGAGGCTGTATGATCCCAGTTGCTAGTGAGTGAGCCCCCAACCCGGCTGGAAGCCCCTAGCCCTGAATGGGAGGCAGGGACAAGGCTTGGAGCAGGGGACATTAATGATGGGAACCTCACAATGGCAAATGCTGACCTGAATACCGACGGACATATTGTGGCTGGTATTCAACAACTGATCTCTACTGCTCACAAAGCCTTGTTAACATGTGCAATATGGAGCTCCAGCGCATGGTCATATCATACACCAGTCAGTGAGCTGGCACTTACAAGCGCTGGAGCAGCACTGGCAGACCGGCAACAGCTATGGCTGCCTTGCGGAAATAAGAACACACATGGCATACCTTCATAAGTAGCGCTAAATGACTGAGTTGAGCATGTGGGCCAGTCATAGTGCATGTTACGACTATTATCACACACGCCCATGCCTGGGCGAGAGGCACAGATCTGTCTGGTCTGTTATACCTTCCAACTACTCTGTGGTAGTGTGCTGTTTGTCAACTAAACAAATTAGCTTTAGCAGAGCCTGTTGTTGCTTCACCAAGCTGTGCTTCCAGCTTGTGACTGATATGGACAACATGCTCTAAGATGACAATTCGAAGATGAAGGTGAGGGGCTTCAGGAACTGGTGTAGAAAGTTAAGAAAACTCTGGTGGAACTAGGGTTTGTAGTGCTCAACATGGTAGCACGTGTGCTGTCCAAGGGTCCGACTCAGTTCCAGCCTCTGCAAGGTTCACCTGTTGTGCCACCAAGGGAAATGTAGCGTCCGTGGCCACAAGCACTTGTCCACTTGTCAGACATTATTTGGACCTTTCCAGTAACTGCATGGGTCAGGGCACGGGTGATTTTAAGGGACACGTTCTGGTAAAAGGCAGGGACAGAACACAGTGAAGAATAGTAGTGGCTGGGGATCGAGTACTGCAGGAAGGTCTTTTAATAATTTATTGAGGGATACCTGATGGTCCTCTAAAAATTATGAGATAGGATAGCCTGATGGCTCTCCAAAATTTATGAGTGAGGAACGCCTGATGGCTTTCCAAAATTGATGATTGAGGGCCACCTGATGCCCCTCCAAAATGTATGATGGAGACCTGCATGATGGCCCTCCCAGCTTGAATGTTGAGGGCCTGCCTAATTCCCCTCCAAAATTTTTGACTGAGGGTCGCCTGATGGCCCTCCAAATCTGATGAATGAGAGTCTCCTGATGGTCCTCCAAAATTTATGACTGAGTGCCACCTGATTGCCCTCTAAAATTGTTGATTGAGGGCTGCCTGATGCCCTTCCAAAATGTATAATTGAGGGCCACCTGATGGTTTCCAAAATTTTTGACTAAGGGCTGCTGGATAATCCTGCAAATTTAATGATTGAGGGTCACCTGATGGCCCTCCAAAACTGCTGAATTAGGGCTGCCCAATTGCCCTCCAAAATTTATGATTGAGGGCCGCCTAATGGACCTCCAAAATGTATTAATGGGGGTTGCCTGAGGACTATCTAAATATTTGAAGTGAGGGCGACATGATGATCCTGTTTATATGGTGGAGGAGGAATAATAATAAACCATTAACTGCAAACTCTTTTTATGGGTGAGAAGGGGCACATGGGAATACATCAGGAAAAAAGGAACATCTAACCCTTGCCTTGGGAACCTGCCGTGTCTGGGTGCTCTAGGGAACAGTTGTCCACCTTCTCATGGTCATGCGCCTGGATTCAAACACTTGAGTTGATGCTGTGTGGTCAGCTTCTTTGTCCACCAGACCACTATAAATTCACTTTTTTTGGGGATGTTTAGTTTCTATGATACATGCTTTTATTTACTAGGGTAACAGATGTATTAATTAGCTCAATTGTCTGCCCAATCACATTTTGGGTGTTGCTTTAAATGCATTACACCTGCTGGTATTTCTTGCTGGTGATATTCTCAGATTGAAGTATAGAACAATATTGCTGTTAGTTTCTGTCAGTCAGTGGAATACGAACTAGGATATTTCTCTCTGCACCTAACTTATGTTTATTGTCCGTACGTAGGCGGCATATTCTTATCAATATTCACCTTCTTGTCTTTATTGTTTGTATTACTCACTCTGGGATCACTTTTTACTTCAGCACACCTTCCCTTCTGTAGTTAATTTGCACTTTTCTCTTCCCTCCAGTGCCTTAGGAGGAATCGGAAGTGCTCGATGGCCGATCAGGCAGCAGGGCTATTCCAACTCTAGCAGGAAACATTGGAAACTGTAGGGTTGGGGCTTCTAGTCTATACAGGAATCAACACAGTCAGTTGCAGTTTTTAGTGTGTTAAATTTACCTGTTTGTGAGTTGTTGTACAAACATAACACTCCCTCTGGCCACACTACTGCCTCTTCTTGCCAGTTGCGGTGCTGCTGATCCCCTCACTTATGCACTGCTGCCCTCACTCTGCATGGCACCTTGCCAGGTTGAGTGAGTGACTTCATCGTCAATCACTTCGTCTTCCACTTTCGCACTCTGGTCCGTTTCCTGACATGATGACTTAACAACATCACTTGTTGGCAATTGTGTATCATCATCATCATCAACTGCCTGAAACACTAGTTGCAATTGCACACCATCACCTTCTTCTGACTGTGGCTGCTGAAATATTTGGGCATCACTACTCGATTTCCTCATGCACCTCTTGAAACATGCAGGCCGAAAGGCCGGAATCAATCAATGGAAATGTAAAGACTCGCCCCTCAGAGTGTCCAAATGGAGGATCACTTGACTCCTAGGATTCGGTATGGTGGGAGAAAGGAAGATCAGGTTGATGATTATGTGGTCCAGATTCTTAGCTACTGAGACTGGACCTTAATGAAGACAGGGTGGTGCTGGGAAAGAGACTGGAAGCATTATCTGCTGTTCAACTGACCACCTGTTTACAGATTTATAGCTTCAAGAGTGTTGTCCTGTTGCAAAGTGGGACAGGAAGCCAGGTCTAATTTTTTTAAATAAAAAATGTAACCCTGAAAATACAATTATTTTATTGTTTATGAGTGAGAATCACCTCATGGCCCTCCAAAATTTATGAATGAGGACCTGCTGATGGCTCTCCAAAAATTTGGAGCACGGACTGTGTAAGGGGTGGACGGACCCCTTACACGGAGGTGCAGTTTCCCCCCTGAAGATGCCCCACGCTGGGGTAGCTAAAGATGTTAATGTTTTGTGTTTTACAGTATTAATGGGTTTTCCCCCCTAGATGTCAGAAGGGGGACGGCTGTCCCCATAGGAACAGTGCAGGAGAGAGGAGGAGCCGGACAGTCTAGGGGGAGGGTGAGAGGTTGCTGTAGGAAAGGAAGAGCAGTGTCTGCTGGGACGGGGGAGAAGAAGCAACGGGGGCAGAGTGTGGGGACGATTGTGGCAGTTCGCCAGAGAGAGAGAAAAAGAGAGTGTCCGGATCGGGAACCAGCAGTGTACAGGTGGGACCCGAAGAAGGCTTAGCAGGCGAAGCAAAAGTGTGTGGGTCAGTTCTGCAGTAACCGGAGTGTGAGCTTAGGCAAACGAGAGTAGCCGGACAAGGCCCCTGAACAGAGAGAACAGGAACAGTTTCCCCGGCAGGAATTGTGATTTGACATTGCAAGATTGGTGTACCGGCACTGTTTTGAAGACTTGTGTAATAAAATGTCGTTTGATTCAGCTGATGCCTGTCTGCGGAGTTTTCCTGAGTCTGCCAGCGCGCCCCTGCCATCCACACTCTGCCCCACCAAACATTCCCCTGTCCCAATAGTGACGGCTGAGCCGGGAGTTAGCCTGATACATGAAGGGGCCACGACTACAACCCCCGAGGCACCCCCGGCACCCCGTTACAAGTGGCGTAGTCGGCAGGATACGGACTATCTGCGGGGGGTCCCGATCCAAGAATGTGAAGATCAAGTGGTGCCTAAGGCGTTGGACCAGACACAAGATGGCGCTAAGATGGCCGCCGTCTTCACGAACACAGTGAGCGCGCGGAAAATTGGCGCCAAACGAAAAACCCTGAGCTGGCCGGCGAAGAAAAAGAAGTGCAGAGTGTGCCGCCCAAAGAGGGGAGGTACTGGCCCCAAGATGCTGCTGAAGACTAGCGACGTGGGTGGCGTTACAGAAAAAAAGAAGCGTCGCCTATGCTGGGTTGACCTGGTGAGCGAGGCTAGGAGTCGAGTGTATGCAAGAGCGGGAAAAGAAGGCCCGCCTCCACCTTCCCCGGCGCCATTACAGGAAGAGCTGCAAGAGACGCCAACTCAGCAACTGACTCTAAGTGAGATGGAGACGCAGACAAAGCAGCGAGCTGCAGCGGGCGCGCTGGTGACCACCAGCCTGGGAAGAGGACGCCCGAGGCAGAGTGTAGCCGAGGAGGCACTTACCATAAAGCTACCGGCTGTGCCAGGAGGTAAGGAGCGGCCCGCAAAAGTTACGTGGGTCACTTCGTGGGATGCCGTGACCGGTGAAACATCCACGGAAGTCCGGGCCATTTACAAGACGCAACTGCAGCCGGGAAGCGAGGCACTGGGAACATCCCTCCAGAGTCCGGAGGTGAATACGCCAGCCAAGGTAGGACCTCCAACCCCCATAGAAGTTCCGGCCCCGGGAGGGCAACATGTCCCGGAGCTTGAAGAAGATGAATGGGGATTTTTCTGGGAGCCGGTAAAGCCGGCGCCCCTAACCCAACGACAGTCCCCGCCGCCTGAGATAGACCCGGTGCAAGAAAGGCTTCTGGCCAAGACTGTGGCCCGGGAGATGATGGCCGGACCCCTTAGTGAAACATTCGACCGGCAGTGTAGCATTGGCACCGTGGTCAAATTTAATCAGGCCGGGGGCTACGGGTTCATAGAAGACGAAGAGACCGGGGATCACTTCTTTTATAACCGGGTCAATCTGGACATTGAAGGCTTGCCCCAACGTCTCCATACTCTGTACCCGGGGGAGAAAGTGAAGTTCCGGAGAGAAGTAGGATGCCGGGGCCTATTTGCTGTAGGGGTGACCCGGATGCCCACTGCCCAGGAGGCCGCGCAGTGGCAACAGGAGATTGAATGGGAGGAATGTCAGTACCGGAGATGTACGCAGCAAAGACCGGTGCTGGCTGAAACTTGTCGGCCGAGAAACACACTGGCGGTGTCGCCAGAAGTAGTTACAGGATTGGTAGCCGAAATGGAAAAGGGATCACCGGCATTATTGGCGATTCGCCAGAGTATGGTGACACACCCGGTGGTCGTTGTTGGTAGTCCTCAGCCGTCCCGTTCAGCTACCCCGTCACTTCCGCCGGGGGCCGAGGAGCCAAAACCGGAGACAGAGGAACCGGAGTCACAGGCCAACTATGAACCGTTCCGGAGGCTGCGTCGCTTGCCAGGCCAATCCCTCTCCGATTATGTGAGGGCCCAGCGGGCTGAATGGCAGCGCACCTACCACCCCGCATGAACCTTAGCGACGGAGGTGAGGAACTATATATGTGTTGAGAACCGGAATTGTCAAAACAACCGGTGAAGATTTATAGTTGCCGCAACGTTCAAGCTGCTGAGCCCGGAAGGAGCCTGATGCCGGACTGTGCAAGGACTCCCTCCGTGATTGCGACGGAGATTTTTATTGTCTGTTGCTGCCTGCCTACAAAGACCGGGAGTGCTGGGGAGAGCCTCCGGGCAGAAGACCAGCTAAGACCGGGAGCGCCTGTTGAGGGCCTCCGGGCAAACATGCTACAAAGACCGGGAGCTCCCTTGGAGGGACTCCGGGCGCCGGACTGGTGTGCCCATTGGATATGTTTTTACGTGAAGTTTTAAAGTTTTATAAAGAGATTGCCTTGCTGGTTAGAATTTTTGTCTTATAGATGCGAGCCTTGCCGGGAGGCTAAGGCAAAAAGATGGGAGGAATGTAAGGGGTGGACGGACCCCTTACACGGAGGTGCAGTTTCCCCCCTGAAGATGCCCCACGCTGGGGTAGCTAAAGATGTTAATGTTTTGTGTTTTACAGTATTAATGGGTTTTCCCCCCTAGATGTCAGAAGGGGGACGGCTGTCCCCATAGGAACAGTGCAGGAGAGAGGAGGAGCCGGACAGTCTAGGGGGAGGGTGAGAGGTTGCTGTAGGAAAGGAAGAGCAGTGTCTGCTGGGACGGGGGAGAAGAAGCAACGGGGGCAGAGTGTGGGGACGATTGTGGCAGTTAGCCAGAGAGAGAGGAAAAGAGAGTGTCCGGATCGGGAACCAGCAGAGTACAGGTGGGACCCGAAGAAGGCTTAGCCGGCGAAGCAGAAGTGTGTGGGTCAGTTCTGCAGTAACCGGAGTGTGAGCTTAGGCAAACGAGAGTAGCCGGACAAGGCCCCTGAACAGAGAGAACAGGAACAGTTTCCCCGGCAGGAATTGTGATTTGACACTGCAAGATTGGTGTACCGCCACTGTTTTGAAGACTTGTGTAATAAAATGTCGTTTGATTCAGCTGATGCCTGTCTGCGGAGTTTTCCTGAGTCTGCCAGCGCGCCCCTGCCATCCACACTCTGCCCCACCAAACATTCCCCTGTCCCAATAGTGACGGCTGAGCCGGGGGTTAGCCTGATACATGAAGGGGCCATGACTACAACCCCCGAGGCACCCCTGGCACCCCGTTACAACTGCATCGAAGCAGTGCTGCAGTAATTACAGCTTGCAAATGATATGGGCAATGTGCTCGGAGGTAAAAAATCAGAAATGGAGGAGGGGGGGTGCTGCTGGTGTAGAAGAAACTATGATGGAACTAGGACTCACAATATTCAGAGTTGGTAACACATGTGCCATCCCAGGGTCCGACTGCTATCCTGCCCTCCACAAATAATTGTCCACATGTCAGTAAAGTGGACCATCCCAGTAACTGCCTTGGTGAGGGCACAACTGATGTTATGGGACACATGCTGATGTAAAGTGGGCATGGCACATCGGGAAAAATAGTGGCGGCTGGAAAATGAGTTTCGAGGGACGGCCATCTCAATAAGCTTGCAGAAAGCTTCAGTGTTCTCAAGCCTAAACGGCAACCTTTCCTGTCCAAGCAGTCTGGAAATGTGCCCGTTTAGTGGTTGGCCCTGCGGATATATGGGTGGCTCGGTATTTACATTTGCGTACCAAGGTCTGGAGTAAGGACAACTGGACACTGCCATGGTGCAAAGAATCTGATAATGTTACTGTTGGTGCTTGTGAATGTGAAACGACAGGAGTAGGGTGGGAGGCAGCCACGCTTGCATCCTAGACATGGAATTGACAAGCACGTAGCACAGGGGAAAAGGCAGTGATGTATTCCAAAGACACTGATTGTGGACCCACCTAGTTAGGTTCTTTGATGACATGTGCCTGACCACGTTGGTGAGGGTCAGGCTTATAGTGGTCAGACCATGCTGATCTTGATATGGCACAGCTTACAAATGACCGTTCTTTTATTATCCCTACTTTCTTTAAAAAAGTGCCAGCCTGAAAAACAGCTAACCCTTTGCCTCAGAACTTGACGAATTTGTATGCTCTGCAGTTGACCACCTTCTCCCTCTGGCCACCCCACTGCCTCTGATGATCCTCTCAAGATAAGAGAACTGTAGAAGAAAGCCTTAAAATAGGGTCTTACCCCAATATGTATAAGGTCAAATACGAGTCGAACTACTCACCAAATGGAGTTGTGAAAGTCACAACTCCTATAAGTGCATGAAATCCAGGTCAAACGGCAGCAGCACCCCACTGGCAGATAACAGAGAAAGATAGAGACGGGCTTTTCATACCGCGCCAATGACGACTGATGAACGTTGTGAGATTAATGTCACTTTATTCCAGGTCTACGCGTTTCAGGAGTCTCTTCTCCCTGATCTCCCGGCATCTGACCTTGGTTCTGTTTTCTAAGAAAACAGGGAGGGGGGAAGACAGGAGAGTAGTGAGAGCCCTCAAGGAGTGAGGAGCTGGAGTAGTAGCTCCTGGGGAGCTAGACCGAGGTTGGGTCGCAGACGGTGGTCCGGGACCAGAAGAGTCGGGGACCGGTGGCAGTGACATTGGAAAAGGGTGCGACGGACATGATCTTAAATGTTTGTCTTTTTGCCACTAATTATGTGAATAAAATCTTTGCTAGCGATGTCGCCAGTGATAGCACCCGCCCCCGTCGCTGTTTCGTCATGGGGGTGATTGCTGCCGTAGCGAACAATATCACTACGGCAGCGTCACACGCACATACTTGCTTAGCGACGTCGCTGGAGACACCGAACAATCTCTCCTTTAAGGGGGCGGTTCGTTTGGCATCACAGCGGCGTCACTAAGGGGCCGCCCAATAGTAGAGGAGGGGCGGAGATGAGCGGCCGGAACATGCCGCCCACCTCCTTCCTTCCTCATTGCCGGTGGACGCAGGTAAAGACATGTTCGTCGTTCCTGCAGTGTCACACATAGCGATGTGTGATCCCGCAGGAACGACGAACAACCAGCGGCATGCACCACCAACGATATTATGAAAAGGAGCGACGTGTCAACGATCAACGATTTTTGACGTTTTTGCGATCGCTGATCATCGCTCCTTTTAGTCACACACACTGATATCGCTAACAGAGCCGGATGTGCGTCACGAACACCGTGACCCCGACGATATATTGTTAGCGATATCGTTGTGTGTAAAGTACCCTTAAGAGTATAAAAATAATAAACCATGAACCATATACCCTTTTTGAATTGGGAAGGAGTGAATGGGAAAACACCAGAAAAAAATGAATATTTGATTTAGCTTGATTTGTTCCAAAATTAATTTGTTTCTTCTTCTTACGATCCATGGTATTGATAACATCCTTCTCAAGAACAGCATTTCGAAGCTGTCAATTTTTTTTCTGTCTTGTTTCTTTATCAATATATAACTTAAGGCATATCAAAATATTTCACAAATTTTACTTTATGTTGGTGTTCACATTGAGGACATTTTTTGTGCACTTCCTATGCGGGTTTTAATAGAAAATATAATAAGTACAGTATATTAGCTTTTGATGACTTTCATATAGTCTTCAGTATAACACTTGAAACTCAATATCTTTTGTATGAATGAAAACACATGGGTCCAACTTATCGTGGAGAGGCCATGCGATTACATAATAGCTAGCTTTTACCCTTTCTACGTCTCTATGGCTGCAATATAGAACGATTCTTTCAGTATGGCGAGTTAGTATTTCAATAATATTTTTTAAAAACTTAACCAACAATTGTGAATATGAGAATGGGATATAAGGAGGTTTGTAGATCTAATTCAAA
Organism: Anomaloglossus baeobatrachus; assembly: GCF_048569485.1. Taxonomy (NCBI): domain Eukaryota; kingdom Metazoa; phylum Chordata; class Amphibia; order Anura; family Aromobatidae; genus Anomaloglossus; species Anomaloglossus baeobatrachus. The sequence continues at coordinate 466,839,513 of NC_134358.1, forward strand.
ACAAGAATGAGGATTTTTTGATTGAAGGTAGATTTGTTAAATACTTGGTACAAAAATGTTTTTGAAAAATTTATTTTTATCTACGGGACTAAAGTTGGTTTAATTTTGGAATGTGTAATCTATTGATTTATTGTTGAATACATGAAAATATGTATGTCAATATAAAATCAGAGGTCAGTGCCCGAAATTAGCTGACAGGCAAAACCCAGGGTTGGGCGAAAGCTGGTGCGCCTTTTGGGATTTTTTATGTAATTCCTATACTTAAGCCTGCTTTACACGTTGCAATTTCGCATACGATATCGTATGCGATTTGCAACGCTCCCATCGTATGTACGGCACGTTCAATTTGTTGAATGTGTCACACACACAAGTAACCACGTTTTTACCAAAACCGACATGTCAAGAGAGCTGTCCTGTTTTGGTAATATGGATGGGGTTAAACAAAAACTGAACTAAAGCCTGCTTTACACATTGCAATTTCGCATACAATATCGTATGCGATTTGCAACGCCCCCATCATATGTGCGGCACGTTCAATTTGTTGAACGTGCCGCACAGACGATTCACCCCTGTCACACGTACTTACCTTCCATACGACCTCGATGTGGGCGGCGAACATCCACTTCCTTGAGTAGGAGGGACGTTCGGCGTCACCGTGACGTCATGCGGCAGCCGGCCAATAGCAGCAGAGGGGTGGAGCTGATCGGGACGTAAACATCCCGCCCACCTCCTTCCTTCCGCATTACCGGCCGGGAGCCGCAGGATGCAGGTAAGATCTGTTCATTGTTCCCGGGGTGTCACACATTGCGATGTGTGCTACCCCGGGTACGATGAACAACCAGACGTTCAATTCATGAGGAATGAACGACGTGCGTGCGATGAACGTTTTACCGTTCAATCGCAATCGCACGTAGCTGTTACATGTAACAATGTAACTTACGATGCCGGATGTGCGTCACTTACGACGTGAACCCGCCGACAAATCGTAAGATATATTGTAGCATGTAAAGCGGGCTTTAGAATTTGAAATCGATTAAGTACAATGAAATGGATACAACTTGTCCAGATGGGGCTGCCTTATGTTTGGTTGTTTTCTAAGATTATACTGTATTTAGCTATTGGAACTACTGTACACAGTATGCCAGGAGAACAGCGCCATGACTGGAGAATAGATAACATATAATGACACAGCAAGAATGACAGAGGAGGATTCATGAGGATTCTTGACTGGCTAAAAGGATCGCTGGTGTGATAATGTGGTATTTAGTCCAAATCTCTGTAAGGCTCCAATCAAGTCCACAAATTATCCAAGCCAATCTACTTTGTTAGTTCATATCAAATCAAATTGAAGTCACCACTGTAAAAGGCAGAGTCACTAAAATAATTAATTATATGCTATGAAGAGTTTGGTAGTTTTTTTTGCGTAATTTTGCAGCCATGGCTTGGGTTTCTCAATGTCCCAGGAATCCAAAACAGTCATTGATTACTTGAGCTAATCCCATTAAACTGAATCTGTCACCAGATTTTTGCTCCCCTTCTGAGAGCAGTAAGGCCTCTTTCACACGTCCGTGAAAATCAAGCACGTTTTTCACGGACGTATCAGAGGTGCGTATTGGCCTCGGTGTGCTGTGTGTATGGCACACGTGTGTTCTCCGTGTGTTATCCGTGATAACACACAGAGAACAGGAACTTTCTACCCACCTGTCCCTGGCGTCGCTGTCCTTGGTGCTGATCTTCGGTCTCCGGTCCTGGCGACTCCCCGCTGCTGCTACTTCCGGCCGCAGTGAAGTGAATATTCAATGAGCATAATGAGCGGCGGTCGGCAGCAAGTGACAGCAGCGGCAGAGACAGCAGCGCTGGAGAAGGTGAGTAAAGGGGTTTTTTTTTTCTCACAGACACATGTCTTTTCTCCGGTGCGTGTGACACGGAACACATCCGTGTGGTCCGTTTGCATTACGTGTGACACGTTTGCGTTCCATGTGACACCCGTGATGCCGGAGAGAAAATGGACATGTTGCCGTGAGAAACACACGAACACACGTAAGTACGGAACGGACACACGTTCCGTGCGACAATACTTACGTGTGTCCAAAACCATAGAAATACATAGGACTACGTGTATACGTGTCTTTGGTACGTGAGAAAACTGACAAACACGTACCGGAGGCACGTACGTGTGAAAGAGGCCTAAAATGTAGAGACAGAGACCCTGATTCCAGCGATGTGTCACTTACTAAGCTGTTTGATGTCATTTTGATAAAATCAATGTTTTCTCTGCTGCAGATCTAGCAGTTATACAGAGCTCATGAATATGATGGACTACCTGCAGCACACCAAGTAGTCCTCTAATGATAATCTACTGTTGATTAAACAGTCATTATAACAAAGCTACACTAAGCAGCCCAGTAAGGGCTTCACTGGAATCCGGATCTCAGCCACTAAATTATGCTGCTCTCAGATTAGGTGGTAAAAACCTGGTGACAGATTCCCTTTAATTTAATTAAATGCTTTGCAGGACTTTCTGCAAACTATGCTCCTCCTGGGACACTCTTCACTATTGTCCCTTTACTATTAGTAAGTTGTGTTAGAGTCTACTTTAGTCAGGATTTTATACCCCCTCTGTTGTAAACTTTTTGATCATCAATGAAAAAAAACCTAAGCTAAGAAAAAATAGGTTTTTCTAGCCAATGTATTTTTTCTTTCTGAAAAATAATCAAAAAACCCTTCAGCAATGCTTTTATTTTTAAGCTCTGACAAAGGACATTGGAGCTTTTGAAACGCGTCGCTTGTTACCCCTCATGAACTTCGGCGTTCACATCATCATGGACTTCATCTAATATTTTTTCACTATTTTTGTCTTGTGTAGATTTACCGTAGGTTTTCATTTTTTCAATAAAGCACTTCAGTTTTATCATTAGGACCTGGATCAGGGCAGATTATTGTGCTCAACAAACATTCTACCACCATAGGTGAGATGGCTTTTTATTTTGTATTTGTTCATCATACTGCTTTTATTACTAAATGCTCTATGCGCATGCTCCTATTATTTATATAGCATATATATTTTCCAATTCTAATTTTTTCTATCTTTTTTGTATTTTGAAAAAATCCACTCGTATGTATATCCAGTGTTCAGCAATCCTAACTTTGACGCATACTGGCACAAATGGCACTGTCACTTCTGCACCCAAAAAATTATAACAAAAATGTTGGGATATAGAAAATACAATTTTCTCTTCTTTGGTAATAGAGAGGAGACGAGATGTGTCATCCGAAAACCTTTATGCTGCAATGTATAGGGGCTGCTGCTGCTAAATTGTCTTTTTTCCTGCTAATTAGAAAAAGTATCCATGACTCATTTATTGGACTGGAAACACTAGTGCCATCAGCTTTTATTAGGTGTGGGCGATTTCTTCCCAGGATAATATCTGATACTTCATTTTACTGACTAATGTATTCCATATTTTTCAGCACTTAGTAAGTTTCTGGTGAAAACCTCTTTCTATCATCTGTTTTTCTACTTCAAAGTAAAAAAAACAGTTTGAGATGATAAATGTGTCTCTTAAAACATAAGACAAAGACTAGGCTCAAACCCACCCTTGGACAAGGTACTGAATTCCCCAATGTGCCACTGGGACAAATAGTGGACAGCAGTGTACCCTCTATATTACAGTATGTACATACAGGCAGCAAGCTCTGCCCATTTTGTATTAATTTCAAAAATACATAATTTAAAAAGGGAAAAGAAATAGAGTAATATATTCTGTGATCCTGAATCGACGTTAGCACATAACCATGATTACCTTAAGTAGAAATACAAGAAATCGGCACTCAAATAGATGTTATTAAATTAGAGAAATGTTAATCGTAGTTAAAACGGTGTCAGTGTACAAATCTGACGTTTCTGTTAAACACTTTTTCAAACATACATAATGTGGCACAATATGCTAACAAAGTGTGTTTTCAGGACTTGGCAGGAAACTGTTGGTGCATCAAGGTGCTTTATCACCGGTATAGACCGGAAACACAGTGCATACTGGGAACTGCGACGCACCAAACACATAGCGACGGTGGTGGCTGTTCCCTGGATGTGCTGTGCTCCCTGTATATGTGACGCCCTGGCAAAACCAGGGTGTCACAGAGGTTTGCATCCATCTTTTTGGTGCAGATCTCACTCTCCCTTGGGGAGTTTCTAACACAGTGACACACAACACCAGTGGGCGTAGCTGAGAGGTCTGAAGTGTCTGGGAGGGAACCTGTACTGGGAGCGGCGGCAGTAGCGGTAGCGGAACATGGATGGCTACCCCCAAGTTGACAGTTTAAAGGTTTCAAGTTTAAGAGACTGCCTACCACTTTTGTTGAACCTCCCCACATTCCCCGGGAGAGGCCATCCGGAATTCCAGGTGGCAGATGGTAGAGGCCCGTCGTTCTTATTGAACCCCTCTGGTGGGAGCCAGATGGGGCCATCAGGGTCGTGAATGGTGTGTGACATGTCGGTGTCACTGGGGTCCCTAGGTGGAGGACGATGGTCAGTTAACTTTTGGTAGCGAAACCCGGCTACCCCTTTTGCCCTGTTGTGCCCCACCAGAACTGTAGCACAATATGAAGTGGACTGTCGGAAGAGAGGCCTGTGTGAAGGTGGCTGAGGTCCAGTCGCCATGAGGACCGATGACTTGCTTGTTGCTGTGGACTGGTGGGAGGTGGCCTATGGGCGCTGTAACGTTTAAGACTTTAGAGTTTGAGCAAACATACCTCCTGATGTGGGAAGATGCATGTTTGTAATGTTTTAACTCTTTGCTTTTCCCGTTAAAACTAAACGCTGGTAGCTGGCCAGCCTGAGGACGGGCTGTGTTTTACCAAGGGGGAGTGTGCCGCCCTGGCAAAACCAGGGTGTCACAGAGGTTTACATCCATCTTTCTGGTGCAGATCTCACTCTCCCTTGGGGAGTTTCTAACACAGTGACACACAACACCAGTGGGTGGAGCTGAGAGGTCTGAAGTGTCTGGGAGGGAACTATATAGGGAGTTTCCAGTTTGCAGTGAGCAGTCAGTCTGCAGGAAGTGTAGAGTCTGGAAGGAGCTCCTGTGTGGAGCTTGGGAAGAGGGGCAGTAAGGGCCTCAGGAATGGGCCAGCCACTTGTGGGACCCGAAGTGGACCGGGACAGGGTAGTGGCCCCCCGGTGCCGATTGTCGGGACCCGGTCTGGACCTGTGCACGGAGCAGACACAGACCTCAGGCAGGAGAAGAGCACCTGTAGTACACCCCTGGGTTAGGGGCCCGTCCTCACAGCAGCCGAGGGCACCAGTTACCAGCAACTTGGTTTACAAAAGACTCTGTGTTTACTGACCCTCCACATCAATACAACTTCATCCAGCACCAGGACAACTGAGTTGTGAGTGTACTATTCCCTGCAATCCCTGCCACCACCCCAACTCCCAACTGGGCCCCGGGACTACAACTCCCCTACCCGTGGAGGGGATCCCACCTTGCTGCCCCGCTTCATCAGCCCCGGGCACCCCCATATCTCGGCAGCGGCGGTGTCACCATCCATCACCGCAACCCACGGGTGGCGTCACAGACAATCCCCCTTGTAAATATCCCCTTTTTCACTTGTGGGCGGCGGACCGCTGCTCGGGCCCGTGTCCGGTTCCCACTCGAGCCACAGTAAAGCCCCGGATCCGAGCATCCCCAAGCAGCCCCTTAGCTCCGATTTGGCCCTCACCTGCAACATATATACAGGTGATAAAGCACCTGGATGTACTACCAGTTTTCTGCCAAGTCCTGAAAACACACTTTGTTAGCCTATTATGCCAAATTGCATATGTTTGAAAAGGTATTTGTCACACAGAGATTTTTACAAACATTGGCAACTGTCATGGCAGCGTCAAAACCTCTTCAGACTACTGATTATGACACTGTGACTGATAAACTTCTCTGGTGTCTGTGATCAACGCAGGCAGACTGGAGCATTGACCTGCAGAGTGGTAATACATAGGTAGGCTAGCAAGAGTTAGTCTAGTCTGCTTGTTAGTCTTCTTTGATCATATGTTGTAGTGAGCCGATCACATCTTCTCCCTTCCTATATATACTGGCTAGATACTTTCTTTTATGCCAGCTATAGTTTATCTAATCAGGTCTGCTGAGATGTTGTGATCCAGACTAACTGGTGGTTGTAGTACTTGTCTTTGCTGTGAGTAATTGTGGAGTTAACTCTTGTTGTCTTTTTGTTGCTACCTTCCTGCTCTTGCTTTTCTCCTGAGTCTCTCCTTGATGGTCCCTTTAAGTTTGCAGTGTCAGAGTCTTGGTTTTCTTCTGTATGTCTTTATTTGTGTGTCCATCTCGCTCCTGCCTTTCCTTTCCTGGTTGGAAGGGGGAATGAGATTAATTCTGGTCAGGAGCATAGCCAGGCATGAAACTCAGGCATCTCCACCATTAGGGGTAAACCTTAGGCTAGGGATAACCTAGGGACCCCTAATGTGAGGGACAGCATAGGAACCCCTGTCCCACGCTATCCCACAGTCACATCATAACATTATAGCTGGCCCAACTTTTACTATATTCGAGCATGGACACAGTTGCTGCACTAGGAAGACACCTGCATACCTTGACTCTTCAGGTGGCTGAATTAAAGGGGGCAGTGCAGGAGCAAGCTCAGTCTGCCACACTGGAGTAATCTGTCTTGGTCGCCGAATGATCTGAACCCAAACTGCCTATGCTGGAAAGATTTTTGGGGAAGCGCTGATGGTTTGTTACTCTCAGAGATGAGTGCAACTTGACTTCCGTTTATGTCCCCATTCTTCTGGTGGGAGGAAGAGTGGGTTAGAATTATTGTCTCGCTCTTGAGTGGGGAGCCAGAACGCAGAAGTTTGGGTCTTTTCCTTGCCCTCTGATTCACTTTTTTTTTTTTACAGTGGACGTGTTTTTTAGACACTCAGTCTCATCTTTTATGGTCCGGATAAAACAACTTTAGCCGAGTTTAAAATCCGTTCACTGCCATAGGGTAATCAGTCTGCAAAGGATTGTTGCACAGAATTTTGGCGCTGATCCACTGACACACAGAGGAATGACTGTGTGCTGAAAGATTGGGTCTCATATGGAACATGCCAGACAGGTACTGAAAATTCTCAGAGAGAATAAGTTGTATGGTAAACTTGAGAAGTGTGTATTTGCCATACAGTAACTTCCATTTTTAGGTAACATAATTTCTGCTGCAAGTTTTCCGATGGATCCCACTAAATTACAAGCTATATTGACATGGGACCATCCTGAGTAACTTAAGGCTCTGGAACATTTCTTAAGTTTTGCGAATTACTACAAAAAGTTTTTTAAGCATTTCTCTGCCATAGCAAGACCTCTTACTGACATGACTAAAAAAGTTACAGACTTCTCGAAATAGTCTGCTGGGTGCTTTGTATGCACTTGACTGTCTTAAAAAATGCTACTCATCGGCATCTGAATTGATACAGCCTGATGTATCTCATGCTTTTATAGTGGAGGTAGATGCTTCAGAAGTGGGGGTGGGAGCTGTGTTGTCTCAGGGTCCATCTCTTGGTAAGCATGCGTCTTTTTCATCAGCTGAACGTAATTACAATATTGGTAACATGGAATTACTAGCGATAAACTTAGCGTTTGAGGAATGGTGAGACTTTCTGGAGGGAGCTATCTGTAGTACCTGCATCACTTCACCACTCGCCTTCCTTCCTGCCCTCCTCACTGCAGTGATACCGACTCATTTACCACCGCGCCACTACCTTGCTTGGCTTCCCCATGGTCCTCCACGTGGGTCTCCCCTGCTTCCTGTGCACGCCATACAGCTCCTCTAGCAGTGCGAATAAGGGGTGCACATGTACGGCTGCCCTTCCCTTAAAAGGCCAGTATGCCATTTTGTGAAAGTGCCTCTCAGCCTATCGCTGAGAGGCACTGGGTACTTAAGGCACTCTCCCACTAGGGGAGGAGCCTGTGCAACGTGGTTAGGTAATGGTCTGTTCCATTCCTAGCTAGTTGTTAGTTCCCCTTGTCCAGTGTCTGTGTCAGTGTACATTGTCCTATTCCTGTTTCCCGGCCCCATTGATACCCCAGTGCCTGTCCATCTTGGCTGTGTTATCAGCCTCAGCTGTTCTGGTGGTTCCTGTTTACACTAGTGGCTTTGCCTGTCCATCCTGGCCATGCTCTTAGCCTCAGCTGTCCCAGTGGTCCCTGTCTACACTAGCAACTCTGCCTGTCAATCCTGGCTGTGCTATCAGCCTCAGCTGCCCTTGTGGTCCCAGTCTATACTACTAATTCTGCCTGTTTGTTCCGGCCGTGCTATCAGCCTCAGCTGTCCTAGTAGTCCCTTTCTACACTAGAAACTCTGCCTGGCTGCACCTGTGTCCACCCTTGCCCTGGGGGTCAGCTGCCACAGTCCCAGTCACTGTGTTGGGAGTGGTACCTGGTGTCTGCCCTTGCAGCGGGTGCTTAGTCAATCCCCTCCTACTAAAGAGTAAGCCCAGGCTCCCCTTCTGGTCCAGTGGGTCCACTTCTGCTTTCCACATTACCATCTCCAGCGGTGAGCGATACACTTTTCTCAGGTGATGGACTCCGCTGGCTCTGTCTGTCCGCCTCTGCATGAACTGTTCCATGAGATATCGCAGATGCAGGAACAGCAAGATCAAATTTTGACCTACTTACGGTCACTTTGACGTGACCCAAAGCAATGTCGAGATTTCATCAACCAGTGCACCCTGCTCTTTATACTGTTGGACCACCAATTGTCTTCAGACTGGTCCAAAGTGGTTTTGCTGATATCGCACCTCGGTGGGGAGGCTCTTGCTTGGGTTAATCTCCTGTGGGAGAAAAATTACGCAATTACTGCTGAGATTCTGAAATTTCTGCAGGCCTTCCAGAAAGATTTTGATGATCCGGGCTGTGTCATGTCTACTGCGTCCTCTCTTCTGCAGGTGAACCAAGGAGTCCAGACTGAGGGTCAATATGCGGTTCAATTCCACATTCTCTTTTCTGAACTAGGATGGAATAATCAGGCTCTTGTGTACACCGTTTGGGAAGGTGTATCTGAGAGAATCAAGGACAAACTGGCAGGTCATGATATTCTCACTATTGTGGTTGATCTTATCTCCTTAGTCACATAGGTCAATAGCAGGTTTCATGAACCTTCCAAGGAAGTCTCCCATCAAAGGAAACCTACACGCCTTTCTCCAGTCTTCCATAGCCTACAGCTTCTCAGGCTCCATCTTCCACTCTGGTTCCTGAACCCATGCAGGTGGATGATATCAAGATGTGTGATCAATGACGAGAACATCGATAAGACTTGGGGTTGTGCGTCCACTGTGGAGAAGCAGAGAACGTCATCCAGGTCTGTCCTTTGAGACCTGAACCCTCTTGCCTTAGCTTAGTAAGGGGGGTCTCACTTAGTGAAATAAGTTTCTCTTCTTTGTTGACCTTGTCTGTGTCCGTATCGTATAGAGGAGTTCAGTTCTCAGAGATGGTTCATCTGGACTCTGGTTCTGTTGGAGATGTCATTCACGGAGCTGTGATGGATCATTACCAGATCCCCATCTGACACCTTCTAAAGCCCATGTCGGTGTCGTCTGTGGATACTCCTATCCAAACCAATACACTTTGTTTCGGAGCCAGTGTAACTACGTGTGGGAGATAGACTTTCAGAGAAGATGTCCTTCCTTGTTCTTCTAAATTTGGCTTCTTCTAGGTCTGCCTTGGCTCCATGCTCAAGAGCCCATTCTGAACTGGAAAACCAGTGAGGTGCTCAATTGGGGGCAGAGATGCCACAAGAAGTGTCTGCTTAGTGCTCATCCATCCAGATCATCTGAGGTACCATCTTGCCATCTGGTTCTGCCTCTGCCTTTCAGTTGGCTACAATTGACTTTGTCAAGAAGAAAAAGGAATCTCAAGGTATCCCCAAATCCTCCGTGATGTTTACCCTGGTTACCGATTCTGTGAGCCTTCTAAACAGAGGCTATCTAGCCTACCCCTTCCACCAGCCTTTTCTTCTTCCATCAGAGGACATGATTCCGGAGAAGAGATTTCCTTCTGGTCTGGTGAAGAGGGGCCTTCTCCCTGCAGGGACACCGAGTCACTTACCGCCGTGGCCGGCTCACACTGGCTTTCCTACAGTCCTCCACTTTGCTCTCCCCTGCTACTTCCTCCCGAGGCCTGTGCACGCCACACAGGTCCTCCAGGAGTGCACCTATGGTGTATGCAGACACAGCTGCCCTTCTATTAAAGGTCCATTGAACCATTACATGGAAGTGCTTCTCAGCCTATAATTGAGAGGCACTGAGTACTTTAAGGTACTCTCCCACTAGGGGAAGTGTCTGAGTAATGTGATTAGTTAGTTAGTGGTCTGTTCCCTAGCTAGCTAGTGGTCAGGTTCCCTTGTCCACGGTCCGTGTCAGTGTACAGTGTCCTATTCCTGTTTCCCGGCCCCGTCGGTACCCCGGTATCTATACGTGCTCTAAGACCTTTGAGTGTTTACAGCGAACCATGGACAGACATCTCTATGGATTTTATAACGGATTTACCCTCCTCTGCTGGTAATACAGTCATTTTGGTGGTGGTTGATATGTTTTCAAAAATAACACATTTTATCGCCATACCATCCTTACCTAATGCCCAAACTTTAACCCAGATCTGATAAGTGAGATTTTCAAACTCCACAGAGTTCCCTCTAATATAGTCTTGGATAGAGGAAGTCAATTTATTGCTAAATTTTGGAGAGCTTTTTGCTCTCGGTTAGGAAATAAGCTATCTCATTCTATGGCGCTCCACCCTCAGCCCCTATGGGCAAACAGAAAGTTTAATCAGAATTTGGAGCAGTATTTATGTAGTCATTTTTAGTAGCAAAAAAAGTCATGCTTTTTTTATTGTACATGTTTTTTACTTTTTTACATTTTATCCCTTTCTTGTTAGTAATATTGTTTTACAAGTAGTGTGACGTCCTGGACTAGCCAGGTAGTCACATACATAACACCATACACACACCCCACCCTAGACAGTAACAACAGTCAACCAAAAACCCTTGTTGCCTGCCTCCAGGGTCTGATGTCCACACCAGGTGGGGCGGAGCCAGGCGGTTGTCCCCACCCACCGAGGAGTTCACAGGCCTGGAGGCGGGAAAAGTGACAGTTTAGTTTTGGAGGTGAAAGTAGGAGGACACGAACTGCAAGTGTCTGGGTCGGAGCTCAGGCACTGACAGCAAGGTTGGCAGACGGTGGTGGCCGTCTGCAGGAGATAGCGGAACTCTGCAGAGCCGTAGGACCGGGGTTGGGCGGTGGCCCACCGGTACCAAACCGGGGAGTGAAGTGAAGCTAAGCACACAGGCAGGGCCATCGGACCCCGACCAGGCTTGGAGCCGCCGACAATAGTCAAATCTGAGCGTGACAGGAACCCCAGGGGTTTCCCAACAACCAAGACCCAACAGAAGGCAAAAGTCCACACCGTGAGGATATACAGCCACCGCCACAGGAACTCTGCAGAGCCATAAGGACCGGGGTCGGGCGTCGGCCCACCGGTACCGGACACAGGCAGGCCATCAGACCCCGACCAGGCTTGGAGCCGCCGTCAATAGTCAAATCCGAATGTGACCCCAGGGGTTTCCCAACTACCAAGTCCCGATTGAAGGCAACCGTCCACCCAGAGAGGATATACAGCCACCGCCACAGGCTAGAGATCCAAGGGCCAGCGCCTGCGGGCAAAACGGGCTCCTACGGCACCTATATGCCGGGGAGTGGACTACCGGTGGGCAACCACAGGAGTCAGAACATTCTAAAAGTTGCAGGGAAAGACAGCCACCATCAGCCGTCCGGGGAGAACACAACAACACTGCAGCCGGCTGCGGGACCCGTCCATCCGGCCGTTTTGGTTTACCAGAGACTCTGTCATTGATTGTCTGAGTGAGTACACCAGTGCCGTCCGGCACCGTGCCGCGCTGTCCCTGCAACCTTGCATCCCAGCCATCCAGCCTCCCCGTTACACCACCGGGCCCCAGGATCACCAACCCCCTACCCACGGAGGGGACAACATCCTCGCTGCTCCCTGTTACGTCACCGCCGGAGTCTGCTCCAGCGACATCTGCTCCGATCGCCAGGCGACGCCGTGTTCCTGCCGTGGATGGTGCTGGTGATGGGAGAGAAGTCGATGCCAGCGGCACCAATGGACGCAGGCTCCGATCATCCACTGGGCTGGGTTAGCTTGGGATCTGCAGTACCGCTGACTGAGTGGGGGTGGCATGTGTCTTCCAGCTGAAGTTGCCAGCGTTCAGCTACAGCCAATGGGAAGACACCACACCCTTCTTATTTCCCCTCCTGTCACATGATTACTGCCAGATATAGTTCTGATTTTCCTGGCTCCTGTTACGTCCTATTCTGTTGGTGATTCCTGTGTTGACTTCTGCGTGTTTGGACTACCCTTCTGCCTACTGTTTTTGTACCTTGCTGCCCGACCCGGATCTGACCTCTGCTACGTTTGCTGACTACGTCACTGCCTGCCGATTCTGTCCCTGTTCCGCAATTCCTGGTTTGACCCTGCCTGACTACTACTCTCATCGGACTGCAGCCTTCCACAGGTAGTGATCTCCAGTTCCCTGTGTAATTCCAAATCCCTGTATAGGGGTTAAAGGGTTTCAGGGTTCTGGGGGTCCTACTTGGTGAGTGGCTTCCCTCTAGCCTCCCCTTTACAGCCCATCTGAGTCTGTGGATCCAGGCAGGCGTTACATTCCCTACCATCTCTCCCGGGATCCCCGTCACCAGCAGCGGTGGTGCCATCATCACCACGTCCCGTGGGTGGCGTCACGAACTCTCTCCCCAAACAAACCATCCCTTTTCACTCATGGGTGAGGAGCGCTGCTCGAGTCCCCGGGTCCGGCCCACCACTCGAGCCACCGAGCAGCAGCAGCAGAAGCCCCGGACCCGAGTGTGGCGAGCGCGTCCCCTTCGCCCGCGACAGTAGCATCTGTGAGGTAGCGTGGTCGGCTGCGCAGCAGAAGACACGGGATCCAGGCACCAAGGGTCACAGCACACGGTTTATTGCACAAATCACAAGTCCAATACAGCATACACTTGTTTCTCCGGCAGATACTCAGGGAGTTGTGTTCACTCCCTCACACACTAGGCGACCACGCCCATCTTCCTGTTCCCTTTTAACCCTCCTTTCAGCCTGTAGGGAAACAGCATTAACCCCGGAGTGGAGTTACTTTCTATCATGGAGTGAGCACAACCGGGGTGAGACGTACCGGCCGTCATAGATAACCCCGGTCACAGTCTCACATACCCCCCCCTCAGTTCTAGCGTGCGGGGTTGAACTCCCGCCATCAAACACGGGCCGCGGGACAAGGCATCGGCATTGCCCTGCAACCTACCAGCCCGGTGTTCAACCGTAAACCGGAAGTTCTGCAGAGAAAGGAACCACCGGGTAACCCGGGCATTCCGTTCCTTGGCGGACCTCATCCAGACCAGCGGAGAGTGATCAGTCACCAAGCGAAACTGCCGTCCCAGCAGGTAATAGCGTAGGGACTCCAAGGCCCACTTGATCGCCAGGCACTCCTTCTCCACTACGCTATAATTCCGCTCGGGAGGGGTGAGCTTCCTACTTAAGAAGGTGACGGGGTGTTCCTCCCCCTGAACCACCTGAGACAGCAATGCCCCCAGGCCGACCTCAGAGGCGTCAGTCTGTACTATGAACTCCTTCCGGAAATCAGGGTTGACCAGAACGGGCTGTCCGCACAGGACCCCCTTCAGGGCCCGGAAGGAGTCCTCGGCCTGCGGAGTCCAGCGCACCATGACGGACTTCTTGCCTTTGAGAAGGTTCGTCAAGGGGGCCGATAGTCCCGCAAAATCCTTTACAAACCTCCTGTAGTACCCCTCAATACCCAGGAAAGCCCTAACCTGCTTCGTGGTCATGGGTCTAGTCCACTTCTGGATCGCCTCTACTTTGTTAATTTGGGGCTTAATCACTCCTTGGCCTATTACGTAGCCCAAGTAGCGGGCTTCCGTGAGCCCCAACGCACATTTATTGGGATTGGCTGTCAATCCGGCTATTCGGAGCGCGTCCACCACCGCTTGTGCCTGTTCCAAGTGGGTCTGCCAATCGGAGCTGTAAATAATGATGTCATCAAGGTACGCTTATGCATACGCCTGGTGGGGTTCCAGCACCAAGTCCATCAACCTCTGGAATGTGGCCGGAGCGCCGTGTAACCCAAAAGGCAAGACAACATAGTGGAAGAGACCCTCCGGCATAACAAAAGCGGTTTTCTCCTTAGCGGACTCCGTCAGTGGCACCTGCCAGTACCCCTTGGTCAGGTCGAGCGTGGTGAAATATCGCGCCTGTCCCAGCCTATCAATCAGCTCATCCACCCGGGGCATGGGGTAGAGATCGAACTTGGATACTTCGTTCAATCTCCTAAAGTCATTGCAGAACCTTAAGGAGCCATCGGGTTTTGGTATTAGGACAATAGGACTAGCCCATTCACTCCGGGATTTTTCGATGACCCCTAGTCGTAGCATTGTCTTCACTTCCTCTGATATGGCTTGTCTTCGAGCCTCCGGTACCCGGTATGACTTCAGGCGTACCTTCAGGTGAGGCTCGGTGACAATGTCATGTCGTATCAGACTTGTCCTACCAGGCAGCTCGGAGAAGACATCGGGGTTCTGCTGAACCAGCCGTCTGGCCTCTCGCCTCTGTTGCTTGGTGAGGGCTTCTCCAATCCTTACTTCCGGTTCGTCCTCTCCGGAGGGCGCTGGAGCCGGGGTTGAACGACCCGAAGAGGAGGGAGATGGGGAAAAATCAACCATTAGGCTTTCCCGTTCCTGCCAAGGTTTTAATAGGTTGACATGGTATATTTGTTCAGGTTTCCGCCTACCGGGCTGCAATACCCTATAGTTGACCACCCCGACTCTTTCCTTTATTTCGCAGGGGCCTTGCCACTGAGCCAGGAATTTACTCTCCGCCGTGGGGATTAATACCAACACCCGATCCCCGGGTTTAAAGGTCCACACGGTGGCTTGTCTATTGTAGCGGCCGCTTTGCGCGGCCTGAGCCTCCTGTAAATGCTCCTTCACAATTGGCATGACCGCACTTATGCGGTTCTGCATTCCTAAAATGTGTTCAATCACACTTTTATGGGGGGTGGGCTCCTGCTCCCAGGTTTCTTTTGCAAGGTCCAACAATCCCCGGGGATGTCGCCCGTATAACAACTCAAAAGGCGAAAACCCCGTGGATGCCTGTGGCACCTCTCGGATGGCAAACATCAAATAGGGAAGCATCATATCCCAGTCTTTCCCGTCCTTTGAAATCCCCCTTTTTAGCATGGTTTTCAGGGTTTTATTGAAACGCTCGACTAAACCGTCCGTTTGAGGATGATACACAGACGTACGCAACTGCTTGATCTGGAGTAGCCGGCATAGCTCTTTGGTCACTTTAGACATGAATGGGGTCCCCTGATCCATAAGGATCTCCTTGGGCAACCCCACCCGGCAGAACACAGCAAACAACTCCCGAGCTATAAGCTTTGCTGCAGTATGTCTGAGAGGTATTGCCTCGGGATACCGGGTGGCATAGTCAACGATCACTAGGATGTGTTGGTGCCCTCGAGCGGACTTTACGAGGGGCCCCACCAGATCCATCCCTATCCATTCAAAAGGGACTTCTATAATGGGTAAGGGCACCAACGGACTGCGAAAGTGGGCCAGGGGTGCGGTAAGCTGACACTCCGGGCAGGTTTCACAGAACCGTTTTACCTCCCCAAAGACCCCGGGCCAATAGAACCTTTGCAATATTCGCTCCTGCGTTTTCTTGACCCCTAGGTGGCCACTCATCAGGTGTTTATGAGCCAAGTCGAGGACCCGCCGGCGATACGGCTGGGGCACCACCAACTGCTCTACCCCCACGCCCCTTATTTCATCTACCCGGTAGAGTAAATCCTGCTTCAGGGCAAAATGGGGGTACCTTACCTGGGCACCGGGTAGCTGTGCCACCCCGTCAACCACTGTCACCCGACTCCGGGCATGTATTAACGTAGGGTCCTGGAGTTGGGCTGTCCCAAACGTATCAGGGGACGCCTCCAACTCCGGGATGGGCTCGACCATCTCAGCCTCTCCTGCCAATACCTCTAGGGGTGACCTATCGGGTTCACACTCTGTCCCTATCATGGTGACCCCCTACGGCAGGCGTCCCGGATTCGGGATTGTCGGGCTCAGGTCCCGGACGGTCCAATACCTGAAGGGACTTAGGAGGCCCCTTCCATAGAGTCCAAAAATACGGCAGATCCCTTCCTAGGATCACGTCATAGGGAAGAGAGTTCATAAGTCCCACCTCATGTTGCACCTGTCCGCAGGGTGCTGTGATGGTGACAACCCCCGTGGGATAGTCTCGTCGGTCCCCATGTATGCAAACCACCCCCACGGTACATCCTGTGGCCTTTATGTTAGCCCTTAGGGTTAATCGCACAAGGGTCACTAAGCTTCCGGAATCCAACAAGCCTGTAACCGGACGTCCATTCACCTGTATTTGGCACAAGTGGGGCTCAGTCTCCGGGGAGACAAGGTCCGCGGCATACACCGCCCGAGCATACATCGAACCCCGCCGGGTAACCCCACAATCTATGGGCTCCGTGGTGAGTGGACACTGGTCCTCCATATGTCCCACCCGCTGGCACCGCCAACATCTAATAGGGAAGGATACCTCCTTGACGAGTTTTCGTTTAGGGTACATAGCCTTCCGGACCGCAGGGACGGCGGGCGCGACCTCAGACGGAACGGTAACGGACTCCCGCACCGGTATCAGCGGTGGGTCCTTGGCCCGAGGCTTGGAGGGGCCGGACCGACGGGCGGCACGCAAAGTCTCAGTGTCCCGTATCAAGTCCTGCGTAGCCACATGCCGCTCCACCAGACCTACTAATTGGTCCAGGGTACTTGGGTCGCCCTGTCCTACCCACCGTTGAATGGTGACGGGTAAGGTACGCACAAAGCGATCCACCACTACCCTTTCCACCATTTGCACAGGGTTCAGAGTGTCAGGCTGCAACCACTTCTTTACCAGATGCAACAAGTCATAGGCCTGGGAGCGTACGGGTTTGGCTTCCTCATAGAACCACTGATTTACCCGCTGAGCCCGTACATAGGTATTCACCCCCAACCGAGCAAGTATTTCGGCTTTCAGGGTCGCATAGTCTATGGCGTCCTCGGTACAGAGGTCCAGGTACGCTTTTTGGGGCTCCCCCGTCAGATAGGGCGACAATACCTCAGCCCACTGGGGGGTCGGCAGCTTTTCCCGCTCGGCCACCCGCTCAAACACCGCCAGGAACGCTTCCACATCATCCCCCGGGGTCATCTTTTGCAACGCTTGTCTCACCGTTTTCCGGACGCTGCCGTCGTCACCCGGGCCCGGGGTTGTTGCTGCCGGTCCGGCACGGATCGCCTTGGCCAGGAGAACCATCTGTTCTTGATGTCTTTGTTCCTGCAATTGCAAGGCTTGCTGCTGACGTGCATTGGCCTGAACCAGCTGCTTTAGTATGTCCTCCATGGCGTCGCCGGGTTTGGGCTGTAGTATAGCCGCTTGAATCCAGGACATGTGCTACCGGGTCATCAGAAATGGAAGCTACACCTCACCGGGCTGGCATGCCCACATTCTCCACCATATGTGAGGTAGCGTGGTCGGCTGTGCAGCAGAAGACACGGGATCCAGGCACCAAGGGTCACAGCACACGGTTTATTGCACAAATCACAAGTCCAATACAGCATACACTTGTTTCTCCGGCAGATACTCAGGGAGTTGTGTTCACTCCCTCACACACTAGGCGACCACGCCCATCTTCCTGTTCCCTTTTAACCCTCCTTTCAGCCTGTAGGGAAACAGCATTAACCCCGGAGTGGAGTTACTTTCTATCATGGAGTGAGCACAACCGGGGCGAGATGTACCGGCCGTCATAGATAACCCCGGTCACAGTCTCACACATCATATAATAATTTTGGACAACATCATGTAGTAATGTGCCTCATCCTGGTCCCCATCTTGTACTAATGTACCTATCATGATCCCTATTTTGTAGTTATATCCCCCTATCCTGGTTTCTCATCTTGTAGTAATGTGCTAATTCTAGTACTCATCTTGTAGTAATCTCCCCCATCCTGGTCCACTTCTTGTAGTAATGTCAACCATCCTCGTCCCCTTCTTGTAGTAATACTGTAAGCTCCATACTGGTCCTCATTGTCTATTACTGCCCAATCCTTGTCCCCTTGTAGTAGTGTGCCCATCCTAGTCGTCTTCTTGTAGTAATGGGCCAAATCCTTGTCTTCATCTTGCAGTAATGCCCAATCCTTGTCCTCTTCTTGTAGTAATGTGCCCAGCCTGGTCTCCTTCTTGTAGTAGTGAACCATCCTAATCTTCATCTTGTACTAATGCCCCATCACAGTCCCCTTCTTGCAGTAATGCCCCATCCTGGTCCTCATCTTATAGAAATGCCCCATCTGATCCTCATCTTGTAGAAATGCCCCATCCTGGTCCCCATTTTGTTGTACTGTTCCCATTCAGGTCCCCTTCTTGTAGCAAAAATGCCCCATCCTGGTCCACATCTTATACTAATGCTCCATCCTGGTCCCCGTTTTGTTGTACTGTCCCCATCTTGGTCCCCTTCTTGTAGCCATGTCGCATCCTGTAGTAATATCAACTATTGTGCCATTCTTCACATACACATAAAAAAAAAGATTATTTTGTCCTTGTCTTGTCCTTCATTCCCTTGGCATTCTGTTTTATGCACATGTGACCCCGCTGGTATCACACATAGCGATGTGTGCTGCCGCAGGAACGACAAAAAACCTGCGTCCTGCAACAGCAACGATAATTGGGATTAGAACGACGTGTCAACGATCAACGATTAGGTGAGTAATTTTGATCAGTAACGGTCGTTCGTGCGTTTCACACGCAACGACGTCACTAACTAGGTCGGATGTGCGTCACGAATTCCGTGATCCCAATGACATCTCGTTAGCGATGTCGTTGCGTGTAAAGCCCACTTTAGTCTCTGCTAGCCTGCTCAAATTAGTACTTTTTTACTTTTGAGGGAGACAAAAAGCACAGATATTGTCTTACCTGAGTAGAGTAGTAGATGTAAAAGGATTGTGAAGGCTCACCTGTAGTAGTAGTGAAAGTCACAAACACTATATAAATGTGTACCAATGGCTGCTGCAGCAACACGGGGGAAGATGATAGGTGCAGATCAAGGAAAGGGTTAAATGTCGTACTGCTGTTCAAAAAAAAATGATTTGTGCTTTTTGGTCCTGAAGAAAGAGAACAATCTCTGAAATGCGTAGATGAATAAAGAACACAATTCCTATCTATTTGGTCTTGGATTTTCTTCAATGGCAGCGCAGCGTTTAACCCTTTCCTTGAACTGCACCTATAATCACATATTGTGGGGAGACCTATTACATCTGCTCCCCTCCTATTTATGCTGCTGAAATCCTTCTACAGTTTATTCTGTGTCGGTCTGTGAGGTGTAGTGTTCCAGATTCTCTGGTTAAAGTTGTGCTTTAGTTGTGCCTATTGCTTGGAGCGGTTGTAGAGTTTACCACTTTTGTTTTGAACTTCCTCCCTGCTCTTGTTTTTCCTCCTGAATCTCTTATCATCTTTACCTTTGTGTATGCCTGTTGTGTGAAGAGTTTTGGTTTTTCCCTTGTCTGTCTTTATCTGTGGTTTCAACACTCTCTTGTCCCATCCCTCCCTGGAGGGAGGGGGACTCAGAGCAGGACTGGTCAGAAGCAAGGCCGGGAAAGAAACTCAGGCCTCTCCACCATCAGGAGTATCCCTAAGAATGGGGATAGTGTAGGGTCCCGTAGCTGGAAAGATAGCTTAGAAGCCCCAGTTCCCAGCTATCCCAAAGTCATTGTGACAGGATGCTTCTGAAATCGGAGTAGGGGCTATATTATTTCAAGGTTCAAAAATGTTGACCAACTTGCGATCATTTGTTTTTTCTCTAGGAAATTCTCATCTGCTGAGAAAAATTATGATGTTGGCAATTGTGAATTGTTTGCTGTCAAAATAGCTTTTGAAGATTGGAGACATTTTTTGGAAAGAGCTTTTCAACAAATCACGGTTGTGATGGATCATAAATATTTAGCTTATATTTAATCTGCCAAGCAGATGACCCCTAGGCAGTCCAGATGGTCCTTATTTTTCTCTAGATTACATTTTTCAATCACGTTTGGGCAGAGGTCTTAGAATGTGAGGGCTTACACTTTGTCACGCAGCCATGATTCAGTTTTTCCTCATGAATCATACTTAAGACCTTATGGTTAGGGATGAGTGGATCCATGGATGTTTGGCTTCGCTTTGTTTTGCCAGACTTTAGTTAACAGTTTGGTATGGCACCCGGACCCAAAACCCCAGTCAATGGGAACCCGAACTTTGGAGCTGTAAAATGGCTATAAAATGGGGTTAGGGGCTGCAAAATGGGGGTAAGAGCAGGACAATTGCCCTGTAAACAAATGTGGATAGGGAACAAAAAATAAAAATTACTTGGGTCCCCCCCCTATTTTTGATAACCAGCGCATGTAAAGCAGACAACTGCAGGCAGTAGCCCTCAGCTGTCTGCTTTACCTTAGTTGGTTTTAAAAATAAGGGGGACACCACGTCATTTTTTATTATTATTTAATTAAATAATTTATAAAAGATGGCATGTGGCCCCCCTATTTTTAATGACCAAACAAGATAAAGCAGACAGCTGAAAAATAGCAGCCGGCAGCTGCCCCAGAAGTTGGCCATCCATTAGATGCACACATTCTGGTGCTTTGCCCTGTTCTTTCTAATTGCCCTGGTGCGGTATCAATTGGGGTAATGGTATTTGGGGTTAATATCAGCTGTGAATTGACAGCTGGCATCAAGTCCAGGGGTTAGTAATGGACAGGCGTCTATCAGACACCCCCAGTACTAAATGTACAATTAAAAACATACAGGAAAAAATAGTTTATATGAATAAAGAATCCCCTATACTCCATCAATCATAAATGTAGTATTTATAAAAATCCTTGAAGTTCTGACGTTATCCAATTGTGAATAAAGACTCCCTCACACTCCCTTGTTTACCACTTTCTTAATTAAAAGTTCCAATGTCTAATGACACCCATCGAATTCTATGGAGCCTAGGTCACTTGTGGTCAGGTATGGAATTTCTCATGAGCATAAGAACTTATGAACAGCACCGAACTCCAAACTCAGATCCAGACTTCCGTGAAAAGTCTGTCTTCGAATTCCAGCCCTGAACACTAGGTGTCCGGTACAAAACCTCAAATTTTACAGTTCGGGTTCTTACATCCCTGTGGATGAAATGCATTGTTTTTTTGCTTAACTATCACTGCTTTTTTTATGTTCATATATATGTTACTGAAATAAAATATACAAGTTTTTTTCATGTTAATTCTCCGAGTTCTGAAAATATTTTTTGCTTCTTACTCACAAGCTCATGTGACCATGCATTTGTATATGTGTCGCGGGCGGGGAGGGGACGCTGCGCTCACCACGCTCGGGTCCGGCGCTGCTGCTGCCTTGCTTGCTGCTCGGTGGCTTGAGCGGTGGGACGGATCCGGGGACTCGAGCGGCGCTCCTCGCCCGTGAGTGAAAAGGGGAATGGTTTTGGGGATTTATTGTCCGTGACGCCACCCACGGTTGTGGTGAGGTTGTGACACCACCGCTGCTCTGGACGGGGATCCCGGGAGCGATGACAGGGAGCAGCTTGGATGTTGTTTTTCCCCTCCGTGGGTAGGGGGTTGGTTGTCCCGGGGCCCAGTGAGGGAGGGATGGCAGGCGGGTTACGGGGCCTGGTGAGGTGCAGGGTCGCGGGGGCAGCGCGGTGCCGCACGGCACGGTGGTACTCACTCAGCCAATGATGAATGCAAAGTCTCCGGTAAAACAAACGGCTGCATGGACGGGTCCCATAGACGTCTTCGGTGGTTCTTCTCCCGGTAGGTTGGCGGTGACTGCCTTTCCCTGCACCTGTGTTATGTTCTCGGTTCTGGTGGCTTCCCACCAGTAACCTGCTCCCCAGCTTGGATGGAGGCTGAGGGAGCCCCTTTTGCCTGCAGGCTCTGGCCCTGGGAACTGTAGCCTTGGCGGTGACTGTATTTCCCTTCACGGTTTGAGCAGTTGCCTTCAATCGGGTCTTGACTGCTGGGAAACCCCAGAGGTTCCCTTCGCTAACGGATTTGACCGGTTTTAAGGTGACTTCTAGCCTGGTTGGGGTCCGTAGGTCCTGCCGAATGGTGCTGGCTTCTCTTCGCTCCCCGATCCGGTACCGGCGGGCCACCGCCCATCCCCGGTCCTTACGGTTCACGTCAATCAGCCTCCCCTGCAGACGGTCATCACCGTCTGCCAACCTTGCTGTATGTGCCTGGGCTACGCACCCGGACATGGTCAGTCTCCTCCGCTACCACTTCACTCTCCACTCTTCCACTTCCCTAACTGATCTGCCTTACTTTTCCCGCCTCCAGGACTGTGAACTCCTCGGTGGGTGGGGCCAACCACCTGGCTCCACCCCCTGGTGTGGACATCAGCCCCTGGAGGGAGGCAACAAGGATTTTTGTTTGACCTTGATGTGCCTAGCCGGTGTGTGGGGTGTGTTGTTGCAGTACCTGTGACGTCCTGGCTTGTCCAGGGCGCCACATAAGCAGTGACCCGTGAGCTGGATTTTTACTTCAATCTGCATTCTATTTTTGAAAGCATTCTTACTTTACAACACTTTTCCCACACCTGCATAAAACTTTTACTTAGTACAGTCTTAACTCAAGTCTATTGTTTTGAAGAGGTATTTGTTACACATCTGTTGTGGATCCGGGCCTTCTCCCCCCCACTCTGGCCCAATATACTTTGTTGTGCTCCACGTCAAGCTTTGCTCCCATGTGGTCATCTACCTGGACTAAACAGTGACAAGCAAAACGGTAACAATGTTTTGAACTTTTGACTGTGAGGCTTCATTTCTTACCCTCCACTACATCTTTGAGCGTGAGACTACCTTCATTTTATGGACAATCCTCTTGGATATCTCATACATGGATTTGACTTGCAACCATTTAGCATATGATCAGTTAGGCAGATTCTTGTCATGTCACGTTTTTGTCAAGTTTTTAAAATATTAAAAAAAACCATGAATGTTCAAAATTACCCCTGTTTTGCTCCATTGAAAATAAAACAAAAATAACAAAAATGCACTTATTTGGTATTGCTGAGTTCAGAAATATCCAATCTATCAAAATATGAAATAAATTAATCTGATCGGTAATCAACGTAACGAAAAAAAAAATGCCAGATTTACATTTTTTTTTTGTCAACGCAACATTGCAATAAGAGGTGATCAAAACATCTGCTCTGGGTGCAAAAACAAGCCATCACACAGCCCCAGATCTCAAAACATCAGAATGTTGCGGTTCTCGGAAAATGTCAACAAAAGTAGATTTATTTATTTATTTATTTTTTTACAAATTTCTACATTTTTTTTCACCAAGTAAATAAAAAAAATATATATCCATGTTTGGTATCTACAAACTCATAATGATCTGGAGAATCATAATGGCAGGTCAATTTTACCATATAGTGAATATGGTAAATAAAAAAATTAAACAATTGCACTGCTTTTGCAATTTCACCACACTTGGAATTTTTTTTACCATTTTTCAGTACATTATATGGTAAAATTTATGTTTTTATTCAAAGTAAACTCATACGGCTTTGTTGACAGAAAAATAAAAAAGGTATGGCTCTTGGAAGAAGGGGAGGAAAAAACAAAAACGGAAAATCAGCGGGTGGTGAAGGGGTTAAATGGGTCCATGGGATACTTGGCTAATCGATATCAGTGTAACACTACCACTAGGGGGCGCTGGGACTCAGGTAGAGGAAGAACTCCTGAGTGCAGTAAGACAGAGGCCCACTAGAGGTCGCTAACACAAGCGCAGGGATAGTCAATCAGCCAAGGTTTATGCTGGAATATCACGTCTGTTCCGAAGGGTAAGCAAGCCAAAGTCAAAGAACCAAACTGAGGTCGGAGGTCGGGAGAACAAGTAAGCACAGGGAAAGGAGCGGCAGTCAGGACACGGAATAGGACCAGGGTCAGGAGGACAGGGAAGACAGACTGGGTAGGAGGGACAGAGGTCAGGGAGAACAAGTACGGACAGAAGAGGGAGTGGAGGTAAGGACATGGAACATGACCGAAGTCAGGAGGGCAGGGATATGAGGCCGGGCAGGAGAGACAGAGGTCAGGAAGAATGGTACTGGGTAGCGGGACTTGATCTGAGTACAGTCACAGGAACCAGTTGCATGCTGCAGAGCAGGAACAATTACAGGCAGCGTCCTGGAGGTAACAAAACCAAGATGTGGCAGCGTGAACTCCGGAACGAGGCACGACCGAACAGGCCCCTCCCGTCAGACCTAACCTTGGAGACAACATTCATGCACTGGCTCTGCAGAGTCAAAGCCATGCAAAAATCATGACAATGAGATTGCTGACAATATGGCCGGCAGTTCTGTATACTGAATGGGCGATAAACTGCAGTGTTCCACTGCATTTATTGCTTATACTCTGTCACTGCTTTAGCAGATTTTAGCTGATTGGTGTGACTGCAAGGTATCAGACCCCCACATTTCTCATATTGATGATCTATTCTTTGCTAAAGGCCCCGTCACACGCTACGATATATCTAACGATATGTCGTCGGGGTCACGGAATTTGTGACGCACATCCGGCATCGTTCGAAATGCCGTAGCGTGTGACACCACCGAACGACTGTTAACGAGCAAAAATACTCACCTTATCGTTGCTCGTTGACACGTCGTTCATTTTCATAATGTCGTTCCTCCTGCGCGCCGGTTGTTCGTCG
Source organism: Anomaloglossus baeobatrachus (assembly GCF_048569485.1). Taxonomy (NCBI): domain Eukaryota; kingdom Metazoa; phylum Chordata; class Amphibia; order Anura; family Aromobatidae; genus Anomaloglossus; species Anomaloglossus baeobatrachus. The sequence goes on from NC_134358.1 coordinate 466,864,378, forward strand.
TTCCTGAGGCAGCACACATCGCTACGTGTGACACCCCGGGAACGACGAACATCTCCTTACCTGCGTCCCAAAGGCATTGCGGAAGAAAGGAGGTGGGTGGAATGTTACGTCCCGCTCATCTCCGCCCCTCCGCTTCTATTGGGCGGCCGCTGTGTGACGTCGCTGGGACGTCGAACGTCTCTCCCCCTTCAGAAAGAGGATGTTCCCTGCCCACAGCGACATCGTTAGGGAGGTAAGTACATGTGACGGGGGTAAACGACTTTGTGTGACATGGGCAATGAATTTCCCATGACGTACAAACGGCGGGGGCGGGTGCGATCGCTCATGCGATCGCACGATAAATTGGTTCGTGCAACGCTGCCCTTAGATCATCAAAGTGTTAGTCATGGACAACCCCTTTAAATCTGGCTTTTCCAATCTGGTACTGCATCAGTTCGTGTTATGAATGGCTTTGGTACCAATCTTACCCCATGTAAGTATATAGACAATAAGACTGAACCAACTATATCTGTGTGGTCAGTTCCGTACTTGGTCTAGTGGTACAAATGGAAAAAAGTGCATGATTCAAATATCAATCATGTCAAGCAAGTCACCTACTCCAACTTGTTTATGTGGCTCTCCATAAGGCTATAGACATGCACAAGACGCATCAAACTTACTTCAGATAGTGGGATCCATCATATCATTGGATAACACTGACATGGATCAATAATGTCATGTTGACCCGACCTGCATTTTGTTACGCTATGGAGCTTCCTCCAACATTCTGCAGCTCAGTTTCAGGGTAGTGGCAACCTTCTTATAACCTAGACCATCTTTATGTAGAGCAACAGTTATTTTTTTCAGATCCTAAGAGAATTGTTTGCCATGAGGTGCCATGTTGAACTTACAGTGACCAATAAGAGAACCTGTGAGTGATAACACCAAATTTACCACACATGATCCCCATTCACACCTGAGATCTTGGAACACTAATGAGTCACGTGAAACCAGGGAGGGAAAATGTCTACTTTTGCACAATTTAGCCATTTTTAATTAGGTGTGTACTCACTTTTGTTGCAAGCGGTTTAGGTAATAATGGCTGTGTGTTGCAATATTTAGAGGGAACCAAATTTACACTGTTATGCAGGCTGTACACTGAATACTTTACATTGTATCAAAGTGTCATACCTTCAGTGTTGTCCCATGAAAAGATATAATAAAATATTTATCACAAATGTGAGGGGTGTACTCACTTTTGTTGATATACTATAATAACAAACTATGTAGTATCTGCCATTTGCTAAGCCCCAAACATCATGATATTGTGGTACATTGCACCATATGACATCGTGTGAGGCCTAATGACCAAACGGTGACATTTTTGGATCTTAGTGAGTGGCAGAGGGGCCCAAGATATCGGCCAGGTGGAGCAAAAGTGACTAATGTGCCCAGTTTCATGTGCCCAGCAAACAAAGCTCAAAGAAAATGAAATTTAAAATTGTTATTTAATGGGAAATACACGTTTTTACCAAAACTGACATGTCAAGAGAGCTGTCCTGTTTTGGTAATATGGATGGGGTTAAACAAAAACTGAACTAAAGCCTGCTTTACACATTGCAATTTCGCATACAATATCGTATGCGATTTCCAACGCCCCCATCAAATGTGCGGCACGTTCAATTTGTTGAACGTGCCGCACAGACGATTCACCCCTGTCACACGTACTTACCTACCATACGACCTCGATGTGGGCGGCGAACGTCCACTTCCTGGAGTGCGAGGGACCTTCGGCGTCACATCGACGTCACGCGGCAGCCGGCCAATAGAAGAGGCGGGGCGGAGATGAGCGGGACGTAAACATCCCGCCCACCTCCTTCCTTCCGCATTGTCGGCGGGAGCGCGGACGGAGGTAAGCTGTCGTTCAATGTTCCCGGGGTGTCACACACTGCGATGTGTGCTGCCTCGGGAACATTGCACAACCTCACGTTCATTTTTTGAGGAATGAACAACGTGCATGCGATGAACGGAGGATTTTCGTTCAATCGCAATTGCACGGAGGTTTTACACGCTACAATCATACTTATGATGCCGGATGTGCGTCACTTACGACATGACCCCGCCGACACATCATAAGATTTATTGTAGCGTGTAAAGCGGGCTTTAAATGTGGCTTGAGACTCATTCCTTGACCTAGATAACTAAATTGTTTTTCTCTTGGGGTGTTCCTTGTTTTATGCATTTCAGTTAGTATTTACTTGAGATTTAATTAGAACTTTATTGAGTTGTTTGTCAATGTTGTTATTTTCAGATGCAAACTTGTTAGTCATAAGAAACCTATTAAAGAATTGGTCTGGATTTAATTTAAAGAAATATGCGACTTGAAAACATTGTGAATGTGTGAATAATAATCAAGCCAAAATGAGTAATTTCCAAACAAGTCCCTCTGTACCATTGTGCAAACACCATAAAATGAGACTCATTATACAAACAGGTTGTTTTTTCAAGTTAAGCCACAAAATTGATGCCACGGTAATGAATGGCAAACCATGTACTCCACATTCTTGGCAACTTTCTGCCCTAGTTCACAGAGGATCCTCCTTGATGACAACCTCGTGGAAAAAGGTTTTCATGGGACAACCCCTTTATTAAGCCTTACGTTTATGGAAAATATAGCCAATAGTTTGTAAATATGAAATCTGACTTATTATGACTTATCTATGTGAATCAGTTCCCATCAACTGTACAATGAATTTGTTTTAAAAACTATATCAAACTACCATACTGTGCCAACCATAGAACCATAAGGGGTCATATTAGATCTCCATTTGCTTTTTATTTAGTCCGGAGATATGCTGAAGATTTTGTTTGTCAGAAATACACTGTGTGCAGACTTATTAGGCAAATGAGTATTTTGATCACATGATAATTTTTATACATGTTGTCCTACTCCAAGCTGTATAGGCTTGAGAGCCAACTACCAATTAAGTAAATCAGGTGATGTGCATCTCTGTAATGAAGAGGGGTGTGGTGTAATGACATCAACACCCTATATAAGGGGTGCTTGTATATTAGGCAACTTCCTTTCCTTTGGCAAAATGGGTCAGAAGAGAGATTTGACGGGTTTTGAAAAATCCAAAAGTGTGAGATGTCTTGCAGAGGGATGCAGCAGTCTTGAAATTGCCAAATGTTTGAAGCGTGATCACCGAACAATCAAGCGTTTCATGGCAAATAGCCAACAGGGTCGCAAGAAGCGTGTTGGGCAAAAAAGGCGCAAATAGCTGCCCATGAATTGAGGAAAATCAAGCGTGAAGCTGCCAAGATGCCATTTGCCAACAGTTTGGCCATATTTCAGAGCTGCAACGTTACTGGAGTATCAAAAAGTACAAGGTGTGCCATAGTCAGGGACATGGCCAAGGTAAGGAAGGCTGAAAAACGACCACCTTTGAACAAGAAACGTAAAGTCTTGGCCAAGAAATATCTTTAGACTGATTTTTCAAATGTTTTATGGACTGATGAAATGAGAGTGACTCTTGATAGGCGAGATGGATGGGCCAGAGGCTGGATCAGTAAAGGGCAGAGAGCTCCACTCCAACTCAGACGCCAGCAAGGTGGAGGTGGGGTACTGGTATGGGCTGGTATCATCAAAGATGAACTTGTGGGACCTTTTCGGGTTGAGGATGGAGTGACGCTCATCATCCAGACCTACTGCCAATTTCTGGAAGACAGCTTTTTCAAGCAGTGGTACAGGAAGAAGTCGGTATCGTTAAAAAAAAAACATGATTTTTATGCAGGACAATGCTCCATCACATGCACCCAACTACTCCACAACGTGGCTGGCCAGTAAAGGTCTAAAGATGAAAAAATAATGGCATGGCCCCTTGTTTACCTGATCTGAACCCCATAGAGAACCTGTGGTCCCTCATAAAATGTAAGATCTACAGGGAGGGAAAACAGTACACCTCTCAGAACAGTGTCTGGGAGGCTGTAGTGGCTGCTGCATGCAATGTTGATCTTAAACAGATCAAGCAACTGACAGAATGTATGGATGGTAGGCTGTTGAGTGTCATCATAAAGAAAGGTGGCTATATTGGTCACTAATTCTTTTGGTTGTGATTTTGCATGTCAGAAATGTTTATTTCTAAATTTTGTGCAGTTATATTGGTTTACCTGGTGAAAATAAACAAGTGAGATGGAAATATATTTGTTTTTTATTAGGTTGCTTAATAAGTTTGCATTGTAATAGTTACTTGCACAAACAGATATCCTCCTAAGATAGCCAAATCTAAAAAAAAAAAACCTCCAACTACCAAAAATATTAAGCTTTGATATTTATGAGTCTTTTGGGTTGATTGAGAACATAGTTGTTGGTCAATAATAAAAAAATCCGCTAAAATACAACTTGCCTAATAATTCTGCACCCAGTGTACAGTATATGAAATCTAACAAAAATCTGCTTTGCTTCTATGTCAGAATACCTCCATAATACTGGTGGATATAAAATAACATATCGTAGCAACTAGAATGCCTAACGATGTACAGTACAGCTTGGTAAGGACTCCATATGCTTCCATTCACGTACAGTTGAAACCAGAGGTTTACATACACTATCTAAAAAGACATATCTGCATGTTTTTCTCACTATGCATTTAAATAATATGGGATAGCCCATATGATGATGCCATGTCTTTGGAAGCTTTTGATAGGTTTACAGTCATATGAAAAAGTTTGGGCACCCCTATTAATGTTAACCTTTTTCTTTATAACAATTTGGGTTTTTGCAACAGCAATTTTAGTTTCATATATCTAATAACTGATGGACTCAGTAATATTCCTGAATTGAAATGAGGTTTATTGTACTAACAGAAAATGTGCAATCTGCATTTAAACTAAATTTGACAGGTGCACAAGTATGGGCACCCTTATCAATTTCTTGATTTGACCACTCCTAACTACTTTTTTCTGACTTACTAAAGCACTAAATTGGTTTTGTAACCTCATTGAGCTTTGAACTTCATAGGCAGGTGTATCCAATCATGAGAAAAGGTATTTAAGGTGGCCACTTGCAAGTTGCTCTCCTATTTGAATCTCCTATGAAGAGTGGCATCATTGGCTCCTCAAAACAACTCTCAAATCATCTGAAAACAAAGATTATTCAACATAGTTGTTCAGGGGAAGGATACAAAAAGTTGTCTCAGAAATGTAAACTGTCAGTTTCCACTGTGAGGAACATAGTAAGGAAATGGAAGAACACAGGTACAGTTCCTGTTATGCCCAGAAATGGCAGGCCAAGAAAAATATCAGAAAGGCAGAGAAGAATAATGGTGAGAACAGTCAAGGACAATCCACAGACCACCTCCAAAGACCTGCAGCATCATCTTGCTGCAGATGGTGTCAATGTGCATCGGTCAACAATACAGCGCACTTTGCACAAGGAGAAGCTGTATGGGAGAGTAATGCGAAAGAAGCCGTTTCTGCAAGCACGCCACAAGCAGAGTCGCATGAGGTATGCAAAAGCACATTTGGACAAGCCAGTTACATTTTGGAAGAAGGTCCTGTGGACTGATGAAACAAAGATTGAGTTGTATGGTCATACAAAAAGGCGTTATGCATGGAGGCAAAAAAAATGGCATTCCAAGAAAAGCACTTGCTACCCACAGTAAAATTTGGTGGAGGTTCCATCATGCTTTGGGGCTGTGTGGCCAATGCCGGCACCGGGAATTTTGTTAAAGTTGAGGGTCGCATGGATTCAACTCAGTATCAGCAGATTCTTGACAATAATGTGCAAGAATCAGTGACGAAGTTGAAGTTACGCAGGGGATGGATATTTCAGCAAGACAATGATCCAAAACACCGCTCCAAATCTACTCAGGCATTCATGTAGAGGAACAATTACAAGGTTCTGGAATGGCCATCCCAGTCCCCAGACCTGAATATCATTGAACATCTGTGGGATGATTTGAAGTGTGCTGTCCATGCTCGGCGACCATCAAACTTAACTGAACTGGAATTGTTTTGTAAACAGGAATGGTCAAATATACCTTCATCCAGGATCCAGGAACTCATTAAAAGCTACAGGAAGCGACTAGAGGCTATTATTTTTGCAAAAGGAGGATCTACAAAATATTAATGTCACTTTTATGTTGAGGTGCCCATACTTTTGCACCAGTCAAATTTTGTTTAAATGCGGATTGCACATTTTCTGTTAGTACAATAAACCTCATTTCAATCCAGAAATATTACTGAGTCCATCAGTTATTAGATATATAAAACTGAAATAGCTGTTGCAAAAACCCAAATTGTTATAAAGAAAAAAGGTTAACATTAATAGGGGTGCCCAAACTTTTTCATATGACTGTATTGGCAACATCTGAGTTAATTAGAGACACACCTGTGGATGTAGTTTAATGCACACCTGAAACACACTGCTTCTTTGTGTAGCATCATGGGGAAAGTAAAAAAAAATCAGCCAGGATCTCAGGAAGAGAATTGTGGAATTGCACAAGTCTGGTTCATCCTCAGATGCAATTTCCAGATACCTGAAGGTGCCACGTTCATCCATACAAACAATTATCTGCAAGAACAAACAAGATGGGAATGTCCAGACATCATACCGCTCAGGAAGGAGACGGGTTCTCTCTACCAGAGAGGAGCGTGCTTGGTAAGACATGTGCATATCAACCCAAGAAAAAAAGTTAAAGACCTTGTAAAGATGCTGGTGGAAGCTGGTAAGATTGTGTCATTATCCACAGTGAAACGAGTACTGTATCAAGATGGGCTAAAAGGTCACTGTGCCAGGAAAAAACCATTACTCCAAAAGAAACATAAAAAAAACAGATTAATGTTTGCGGTAAGCAGGAGCTGGAAATACATGTGCCAGCGCATGCACAGTTAGGTTGCAGGCTCTGCCTGCAGTAGGGAAGAGCGAAATGTGTCTGTGTGAGCCAACAATGTCCCTGCACAGGCGCAAGATTACGTTTGGCTATATGGATGACACAGGATGCGTTATTCACATCAATCACAGTGGGAGGGTGTCAATTAGCATTGGAGAGGACATTCTGCTGCTGTGATGGGTGTCATTGCAGCAGCTCCTGCAATGACACCCATCAGACTGGACCATCTGGATTTGCATACAGTGAAAGAGCAATTCAAAAGGTTTTTGGGGAACATACACGAGGGTCAGGACATAATATACAAATTTTTTTAGAATGCAGAACAGGCACTGAGTAAGGCGTTGGTATTGGTTCATACACAAAAAAAACTGGTGACAGGTTCCCTTTAATGACATTGGTTATATGTCTAATTTGTCTTGGTGCAGAAAAATATTTAAAGCCAAAAAAACGTCTCTCTGGTAGTATTACATGATGGATAAGGATCTGCCTGTATTTGTCAGCATTGAGGACACCATTAATCCTGAACAAATCTTCAACTTCAACTTTGCTGATACACAACACTAGTGATGAGCAAGCACTAAAGTGCTCGAGTGCTCGTCACTCGAATCAAGCGGGTTCGACTCTCAGACCAGTTTGATTCGACTAATGAGTATAATGGAAGTCTATGGTCAACTTGAGCATTTTTTCGGCCGACGACAGGGGAGGCCAGAAAAATGCATTGGGAAGATGGCTGGACACATCTCTGACTCCCAGGTCGCTGCAGGAAAGTAAAAAAATGTTTGTTTGTTTTTTTAAAAACTTGGGGTCTGTTTTTACCTTAATAAATAAATAAAACGGTGTGCCCCCACTTCATTTTTAATAACCAGTCAGGGTAAAGCATAGAGCTGAGGGGCGATATTACCATATTACCAGGGTGGGAAAGCCCATGTTTATTTGGCCCTTCTCTGCATAAAAATAGCAGCCCACAGCCACCCCAGAATTGGCACATCCATTAGAAGCGCCAATTCTGGCACTTGGCCCCTGCTATTCCCGATTTTCCTGGTTCTGTGGCAAATGGGGTAATATTTTGGGGGTGGGAAATGTCAGCTAACATCAAGCCCATGGGTTAGTAATAGAGAGGGGTCTAGGAGACATGCCCATTACTAACCCAGTAAGTGTAAAGTTAAAAATATACACAGGAAAAAATAATTTATTTGAATAAAGACTCCCCACATTTTGTGTATGTGTTTTTAACTGGTTTTACTGTATGCATTTTTTTTTAACTAATAAACATTTACCTTTTATCTTTACCAAGTGGTGTGCTTGTTTTATGCTCAGTTCTATTTCTTTTGACTGATATTCACACTAGCATTGAGCACCGCTTGATTTAAAGTACTTCATTGTTGTGCATCTCGTTTTTTATGATTCAGGATTCCTTCTCCCATCTTCATTTAAGTAAATAACAAGAAGTGAGTGCTGCAAATGCCATTCACTGCCTGCTGATTACTGAACTATACAAAGGCGGGGAGAATGAAGACGGTGATGATTGATCATGGGGCTCATAACATTGTCACATGTGCACTAAGATTGCTGGAATCATGCCAGAAGCAGAGGTGAGTATAGGTTTTATTAGTATTATGGAGGCCGAAATGGGAAATAAGAAGGGGTTGTCTAAGTAGTTTACAACCCATTAATGTACAATAATCAAACTGTTATTTAATGATGATTTTAGTTCTGTTATTTCTGTAGGTGGTAATTAGATAAACGTAGGTTAATGTTTGAACAATCTTGGAATAAATAATCATCTGGTAAATAATAAAGTGATTCCGCCATATACAATTTAGTCATTCAACCTATCCTTACATGTTCAATTACTCCAGACAATGAATTAACAATCTTTCAATTAATATTCTATGAAAGAACAATCATATCAACAATCGTTTCATTCCACTCTCAAATGAAAAAAAATCAAACCTGACTTTATATAAGGTGATATTACTTGTGATTGGCCGGCTAAAAACAATGGTTTGTTCTGAAGGTTTACACATCAAAATATTTGTTTACGGCAACCAAATTCTAATGTTACTGGGCACCTCAGTTTTCTATACAAAACTAATCACTGAATAATAAAAGCATGACGGGCATTTCGACTTTTCCATAGTTGTGTGACTCATTTCTACATTACATTCCACTGACATTCCAAAATTTGAATGTGTATCTGAATAGCTTAAAGTATGCAAACACACTATTCTAGAAAACTTTATGTATGTGCACTTTCCTGCCAGTGAAGAGCCATATTGCTATACAGTTTTATGTATATATTGCTATATTGTGTCAATTTGCTGCTTCCTTCTCTGCCCTGTACTCAGGGTGAAGATGTGATTGTGTGCCAAAGATTTTCACCTTTTATTGCAAGATTTCCATTCCCTCTGACTTATTCACCAGTACCTTACTGGAAACTGAAGTCATAGTGCTGGAATGTTTGAAAGGAAAGAGCAGAATGTGAGGAGTTAGCTTTGCATTCCTTGGAAATGATATCTCTCAAATCTCTGTATTCTAATGAGAAACTTTATTTTTAACATCTAAATTTACTGTTGATGTTTACTAGCAGGGAGATTTGTTAGTTTACACAATATACTGTGTATATACGAATCTAGGAAATTGGCTGTTTTTTGTATTTCTTTTGGGATTAGAATACACACTATGCAACATTGTGGTATGGGCTCAGTTATAAACCTGGTGTGACATTCACAGAATTGGTTTAGGTTCCCTGATTATATGAGGCATGGCCTAAGGCAGGGGTGGGCAATTAATTTTCCCATGGGGCCGCATGAGAAATTGGGATTGATTTAGAGGGCCGGACTAATATAATTACCTCAATTCTACCCAATATACTACATCACTACACCCCCTCCATATACTACACCTGTAATATACTACACCACTACACCCTCATATACTACACCTGTATTATACTACACTCCCTCCATATACCTGTAATATACTACACCCCCATATACACCTGTATTATACTACACCACTATATAATACACCTCCAATATACTACATCATTACACCCCATATACTACACCTGTAATATAGTACACCTCCATATAGCACACCTGTAATATACTACATCACTACACCACTATATAGCACACCTGTAATATACTACAGCTCCATATAGTACACCTGTAATATACTACATCACTACACCCCTATATACACCTGTAATATACTACATCACTACACCCCATATACTACACCTGTAATATACTACACCTCCATATAGCACACCTGTAATATACTACATCACTACACCACTATATAGCACACCTGTAATATACTACACCTCCATATAGCACACCTGTAATATACTACACCTCCATATAGTACACCTGTAATATACTACACCTCCATATAGTACACCTGTAATATACTACACCTCCATATAGCACCTGTAATATAGCACACCTGTAATATACTACACCTCTATATAGTACACCTGTAATATACTACATCACTACACCCCATATACTACACCTGTAATATAGTACACCCCCATATAGCACACCTGTAATCTACTACAACTCCATATAGTACACCTGTAATATACTACACCTCCATATAGCACACCTGTAATATACTACACCTCCATATAGCACACCTGTAATATACTACACCTCCATATAGTACACCTGTAATATACTACACCTCCATATAGCACACCTGTAATATACTACATCACTACACCCATATATAGCACACCTGTAATATACTACACCCCTATATAGCACACCTGTAATATACTACACCTCCATATAGCACACCTGTAATATACTACACCTCTATATAGTACACCTGTAATATACTACACCCCCATATAGTACACCTGTAATATACTACACCTCCATATAGCACCTGTAATATAGCACACCTGTAATATACTACACCTCTATATAGTACACCTGTAATATACTACATCACTACACCCCATATACTACACCTGTAATATAGTACACCCCATATAGCACACCTGTAATCTACTACAACTCCATATAGTACACCTGTAATATACTACACCTCCATATAGCACACCTGTAATATACTACACCTCCATATAGCACACCTGTAATATACTACACCTCCATATAGTACACCTGTAATATACTACACCTCCATATAGCACACCTGTAATATACTACACCTCCATATAGCACACCTGTAATATACTACACCTCCATATAGCACACCTGTAATATACTACACCTCCATATAGTACACCTGTAATATACTACACCTCCATATAGCACACCTGTAATATACTACACCTCCATATAGTACACCTGTAATATACTACACCTCCATATAGCACACCTGTAACATACTACATCACTTTACCCCCATATACTACACCACTAGCCTGCACCCCCATATCACACACACTACACCCCATACAGCCTGCACCCCCATATCACACACACTACACCCCCATATGTCACACACCATGCCCACATATCTCACCCTGCCTGTACACCAACTTACCCCTCTCAAACACTCTGCACCCCTTCACATCCTTCTGTCAGTCTGCAGCCCTCATATGCACTCACCCTGCAGCCCCCCTCCCCCTCATGTCCTCTCTTTTCTTATTACCAGTCATCATGTGTCCACATCTTCAGCATTCAGTATCTTGCTTTCTGCCGGCATCCTGTGTCTCCTCCCACACAGTCACATGGGCGTGACATCATCGCAGGTCCTGGAAGATGAATTATTCCGTCTGCTGTGCTGCTTCGTTCTTCTCCTGCCCGGCGGGAACTTTTGAAATGACACACGCAGCGCAGTACTGACAACGTCAGAGCGCGCGTGTGTCACTGACAATTAGTGCCGGCAGGGAACAGAGGAAAGACTCCTGCGTTCTGCTGCCTGCACTGACTGTGCGGACCTGCACAGGATCTCCCCCTGCTCGGCACGCTGCAGCCCGGCTCCACTGCACCAGCTGAATACGGGCGGGCCGGTCACAGAGAGCAGGCGGGCCGGATGTGGCCCGCGGGCCGCCCCTTGCCCAGGTCTGGCCTAAGGGATACTTTGCACACTACGACATTGCAGCTGCGATGTCGGTGGGGTCAAATTAAAAGTACGGTATCGCAGGCGACATCGTAGTGTGTAAAGGCTCGATGATACGATTAACGAGCGCAAAAGCGTCGTATTCGTATCATCGCTGCAGCGTCGGCGTAATCCATAATTACGCTGACGCGACAGTCCGATGTTGTTCCTCGCTCCTGCGGCAGCACACATCGCTGTGTGTGAAGCCGCAGGAGCGAGGAACATCTCCTACCGGCGTCACTGCGGCTTCCGTAGAATATGCGGAAGGAAGGAGATGGGCGGCACGTTTACATCCCACTCATCTCCGCTCCGATTGGCCGCCTGCCGTGTGACGTCGCTATGACGCCGCACGACCCGCCCCCTTAACAAGGAGGCGGGTCGCCGGCCAGAGCGACGGTCGCAGGACAGGTGAGTCCATGTGAAGCTGCCGTAGCGATAATGTTCGCTACGGCAGCTATCACAAGGATATCGCTGCTGCGACGGGGGCGGGTACTATCGCGCTCGGCATCGCAGCATCGGCCTGCGATGTCGCAGCGTTCAAAGTACCCCTAAGAGTACAAACCTTCCATTGGAACAAAAAGCATTTCTGAATATAATTTTGAAACATGCAAGTTTTTATTAAAGGGGTTGTCCAGTCCCACGGCTAGATATTTGGACCAGCTGTCTAAAAATAAGACCACCCTTTCCTTAAGGCCTCTTTCACACGTTTGTGAAAAATCACGCAGGTTTTTCACAGACGTGTCAGAGGTGCGTTTTGCCCTCCGTGACCCGTGTTTATGGGCTACGTGTGTTCTCCGTGTGTTATCCGTAATAACACATGGAGAACGGGAACTTTCTACTCACCTGTCCCTGGCTTTGCTGTCCGTGGTGCTGATCTTTGGTCTCCAGTCCTGCCGACTCCCCGCTGCTGCTGCTTCCGGCCGCAGTGAAGTGAATATTCAATTAGCATATTGAGCGGCGGTCGGAAGCAAGTGACAGCAGCGGCAGAGACTGCAGGGCAGGAGAAGGTAAGTAATGTTTTGCTTTTTTTTCTCACAGACACATGTCTTCTCTCCGGTGTGTGTCACACAGAACACATCTGTGGGCTCCGTTTGTATTACGTGTGACACGTTTGAGTTGCGTGTTACACCCGTAATGTCGGAGAGAAAAACGGACATGTCGGCGTGAGAAATGTGTGTACGTGTCTCCGGTACGTGAAAAAACTGCCAAACACGTACCGGAGGCACGTACGTGTGAAAGAGGCCTAAAGGTGTATTCACCTCTGGTTTTGGCTAGGCCCTAGCTTGCCCTGAACTCATTCTGACTTGTGAGAAGGCCAGGCAAGAGCGCTAGTCTCACATCTACAATAATACAAAACAAGAAAAGTGAGACAGAGAGGGAAAATGAACACAAGGGGGAAAACACTCCATGCTCCTCCAATACAGCGAAACACCACAGCTGCAATTATCACGACTCCTCAGCTTTTTCCATAGACAGGCTCCTTCCAAAGTGGTCAGCATAAGAATAAGATTCTATAATCGTTAGAAGATTGTAAGACACGTGACTTTTTGTAGCGAAGGGGAGTGGTCACAAAGAGCTGCACCTGAGATTAAGGCTACAAAGGATAGCCAGATAGGTAAGCGTCCTTAACCCCTACAGCACCAGAAGAAAGTAGATATACTCAAACGCAAGCTGCAGACCTGCACATAATTGTCATTCACGGAGTAGGATATGGCCGTATGTACCACGATACACACGTGTTCAGACCGATGGGCGTCTGATGCACTACAAACACTCAACAAACAAAGGGGACATCGGGAACACAATAACAGCGAGGGGACCTGTAACTAGTGAGAGGGGTAGGTGGGACACCTCCTTTCCTCACCTGCCGCTGTCCCTACTCTCCTAGCCAGTCTCTATACAGTCTCCGCAACTGTTGCCAAGCGGGAACCTGAGATCCTGAAAAGACCCTATAGATGCCATGGATAGTGAAGGGCAGGTGAGGTTTACTAGACCCCCACCACTGCACTAACAAGACACAAGGTAAGGTAAGATAGAGAGGGTATAAACAATAGCATACAAACACCAAACTTCACGGCAGCAGACAGACTCCATAGTAGCAGATGGATGGGCACTGGAAAATTCCCCAGAAGCTCCTTCCACTAGGATGATTAGAGTAGAATGAATTCTAACAAGAGCAAGGACTGCTGGGAAAAATGCACTATTTACACCTAAATAGGCATGGGCTCAAAGCAGCTACAGCTAACCTGCACTGCTATGAGCTGCTGGCAACAAAAACTGACATTAACTCATGAGACGCCAAAGGAAAGGAAACTTTGTTTAAATGAGGAGTTTGGATGGAGATGGGAGGCTCCAGTGGCGTAACTTGACTTTGATGGGCCCCGGTGCAAAGTTCAGACCTGGGCCCCCCCTCCACGTACACCGACACTTAGGGTACGGGATAATGACACTGACACTCGGGGTACAGGATAATGATGCTGACACTTGGCTCTTACCCTCAGCACCCAGATTTCCCATGATCTGAAATCCCTCTATCAGCACCCAGCTTTCCTATGTTCTGATATCCATCTTGTCCTCGGCACACTGCTTCCCCATGCTCTGCTATACATCTTTCCCTCAGCACCCAGCTTTCCCATATCAGAGCATGGGAAAGCTGGGTGCTGAGAAATGATGTATAGCAGAGCATGGGAAAGCTGGGTGCTGAGGGAAAAGAGCCTTTTTCCCTCAGCACAAAACGTTCCCATCCCCTGTTTGTATCTTTGTCCCCCCTTGTATCTAGTTCTCCAAATACAATAATGGCATCCACATAGCCTTCCAAATAGTATAAAGGGTCCCACATAACCCTTCATATATTAGAATACACTGCCATAGTCCTCCATGTATTATAATGCATTTCCCATAGTTCTCTATGCATTATAATTCACCCCATAGTACTCAATATATAGTACTGCACCACATAGTCCTCCATATATTATAATGCACCCCCATAATCCTCCATGTATAAAGTAGCCCTCCAATTATTATCATGAATTTCTCATAGTTCTCTATGTATTATACTTCACCCCATAGTTCTCCATATATTATACTGCACCACATAGTCCTCCATATATTATAATGCACCCCCATAATCCTCCATGTATAAAGTAGCCCTGCAATTATTATAATGAATTTCTCATAGTTCTCCATATATTATAATTCACCCCATAGTTCTCCATATATTATACTGCACCACATAGTCCCCAATGTTTTATAATGCACCCTCATAGTCCATGTATAAGGTAGCCTCCATAGCCCTCCATATATTATAATGTAGCCCCCATAGTCCTATATGTATTATAACGCAACCCCATAAAACTTTATATTGCAATTGCATTATGCAGCCCCATACTCCTCCATGCATAATGCACCCCTATATTCCATGTATAAGGTGTCCTTCATTTTGTATTATGCAGCCCCCCAGACCTCCATATATAATAATGCAGCCAGCCTCTCCAGGCCTCCATGTATAATAATGCAGCCAGCCTCCTCAGGCCTCCATGTATAATGTAGCAGCCAGCCTCTCCAGGCCTCCATGTATAACAATGCACCCAGCCTCCTCAGGCCTCCATGTATAATGCAGTATCTCCAGGCCTCCATGTATAATGCAGTATCTCCAGGCCTCCATGTATAATGCAGTATCTCCAGGCCTCCATGTATAATGCAGCCTCTCCAGGCCTCCCTGTATAATGCAGCCTCTCCAGGCCTCCATGTGTAATAATGCAGCCTCCCCAGACCTCCATGTATAATAATGCAGCCTCCCCAGACCTCCATGTATAAAGCAGCCTCTCCAGGCCTCTATGTATAAAGAAGCCTCTCCAGGCCTCCATGTATAAAGCAGCCTCTCCAGGCCTCCATGTATAATAATGCAGCCTCTCAGACCTCCATGTATAAAGCAGCCTCTCCAAGCCTCCATATATAATGCAGCCTCCTCAAACCTCCATGTATAAAGCAGCCTCTCCAGGCCTCCATGTATAATAATGCAGCTTCCCCAGAACTGCCTTCCCAAGCCTCTGGCCACCGTTTACTCACTTATATTAAAAAAAAAAAAAAAAAAAAAGTACTCACCTTCTCTCTTCCTTCCACCGCTGCTGTCCTCCCCGCTGCTCGTTCTCCCAGTGCTGCGATCGGCGTCCTCCCGTCCTGCACTCTGTGCACTCAGCACAGCAGTCGCTCGGGAGTGATGTCACCGCACAGGGGGAGAATGGTGATGCATAGCGCGCACCGGCCGCGCTATGCTTCATCATTACTGTGCGCGGTGACGGGGGAGACACCGCAGCCGCTGACACCAGGCAGGGGCCCCTGGTGCCGCCGCTGACAACAGGCAGGGGGGCCCGGTGTCGGCGGCGGCAGCGGGTCAAATAGCGGCCACGTGGTCTGTGACAGATCAGCGCGGCTCCTCTCACACTGACAGGAGCTGGTTGCTGATCTGCCTGGCGGCCGCCGGGGCCCTAACCTCCCGGGCCTGATCGCGACCGCTGCGACCATGATAGTTACGCCACTGGGAGGCTCCAGTCCTAAGGCTATCGCTAGTTTCAAAACAGCAGGGAGACGACCGTGACAATAATAAGGCATGGTGACCTTCTGGTCCCAGACTCGACAGAGGTCTCCCTGGAGTGGGACACACCCATGACGGTACTCCCCTTTCTACAGAGGCCTCTAAACCTCCTAGAACTGGGCTTTTTTGCATGAGACACATGGAATGAATGCATCAATCTATCTATGTTCACTTCTGATGCCAATACCCATGTCCTTTCCACTGGGCCAAAACCCCTCCAGTGTACCAAATATTGGAGAGAACAAAATGAGAATGGACGATTCTTGCCACCTGAAATTCAAGATTGCTGTCAACAATAATTAAAGGTGGCGGTAATGGTGTCAGCTCCAGAGATGTGACAAATTTGTTGAGAAACAACCTGTGAAAAACATTCTGTATTGTTAGTGCTGTGTGGAGCTCAAGCCAAAAGGCCACAGGGTTAATGACAATGATCACTTTATAAGGAACCAGTTTCCAAGACTGAACTTGCAACTTGATATTTCTAGTGGCCAACCATATATCAGGTCATCTTTTGTCAGCCATGTGTACCTATCCCCCTTAACACTCAGGTTGCTCACTACTCCAAGCCATATTGAAGAGAGTGATGAGGAGAATTGTTCCTCCCCAGGAACCCTCAAAGACTCAAGCTTAGAAGCATGCTTAGGGTGCACGCACGCTTTCCCTCTTAAAGTGCCAGCACACTATTACCCAGAAGTGCCTCTCAGCCTATGGCTGAGACGCATTAGGTATTTAAAGCATCCTCCCCCTAAGGGAATTGCCTGAGCAACGGGTTTACTGCCTGCTTTCTAGCTAGTTGTAAGGTTGCTCGCCTTCCAATACCTGTCCATATCTGCCATACCCTCCATACCTGCCTGCACCAGTCGTCCAGTCTGCATCAGCCATCCACACTGAACCAGTCTGCACTAGCACCAATACCTGTCGGCACCTGAGCCCGTCTCTGCAGCTGTTACCCCAGGGCTCAGCTGCCACAGTCCCGGACACCACCCCAGGAGTGGCACCTGGCATCTACCAGAAGCCAAGCCATCCTCACAATCAGAGACTCTGGTGAACACCTTTTAGGCACTTAATTAAGTCCCACTCATGTCTGGGAAAACTCAGGTCTTACCTTGTGGTCCAGTGGGTCCTGCTTGTCGCAACCTCGGATATGTGTTACATATTGGTTGCTGGTGTTGGTACAAAATGTTTCAAAATAACGCATGCATGTCAAAAAAAAATATTTCTGTTTTGAACTGTTTGTGACATTTTGTTGCCAAAAGTTGCATGTTTTGAAAAATGGTGCAAAAACTGTGCCAAATTCTGGCGTGCACAGAAATATACCAGAGGGGAACTGGAGTGGAGTTTTAAAAAAGTCACAATTGATGAATCAGGCGAAAGCATCTGGAATCAGTAAACTCCGCACACAGAGCGAAAAAGAACCCAGAAGTGTACACATAAAATACACTTAAAAAAGGCATAAACAGAATAATTAATTGGGTCAAACAAAAAAGGGAGAAAACATACAAAACTAGACAAAAAAGCGCAAAGGCAATGATAAATCGGGGCTGTAGGCTATAGAAGAACTCAACAGCAGGTGCTCAGCTCATTTATAGTATCATCACAGGGAAAATAAATTAAATCAATGGTCAATCACTAAAAAGTATTGGATTCCAAAGCGAGGTGCACTTTTTTTAATTTCCTCCACCCTGGCTAATAGATTACGTTTTTGGATGAGAGACATCCAGCTACTTTTATTAACAACATTCTGCATATTTATTAGCTTATATATTATTGTTCCTCTCAATTTATGCCGGTAGTAAAATTGTTTATTGTTGAACTGTTAAGAATAGTATATGGGCTCTATGTTATATTCCTTTAAATAACAGGATACACCATTGCTTTTGAAAAGCTTTTGGAACTAAGAAAGGGGTTAAGCATATAGGAATATTGTTTAAATTGTGGCTGTTTAAAATATTTCCAGCACAGATAAATGTGGTTTCAGCTGATACTTTCTCTTGTAAACATATCATTCTTTCCACTTCACAGCCAATATTTCCATCACTCTTGGAACTAAACTACAGATGGACTATTAACATGTAGACCACCTCCATGAAATGTTATATCATTACACATGCAGGATAGTGGCGAAATGCCTGAAAAGTAGTATTAATTCATTTGACACGTCATAGAAATAGTTTAAGAACACACACAAACTTCTGCCGCACACAAAGCATTAGCCGGATGGCTGGGAAACGTTTTCCCAGAGTCTACAATCTCACCAGATGACCTGAGATAAAGCCATTCTCATGTGTGCATGCTGAATCCATCTGAAATAATGTAAATTAAAATTTGCACAATATGATAGGATCATTTATAAAAAAAAAATGGTCACAAATGGGCAAAGACCTATTAGAGGGACTGCTGGTTTTCATAAAAACTGAGGGTTTGGATGATTTTCTACATCATGCATGAAAGTATAGCATAGTGCTATTGAAATATTTTCACTGTACCACCATGTTTCATTGTGAGCAGTTTGTGCCCATGGTTTTTATTGCCATTAACATTTGCCACTTAACCATAGGATAGGAAATAAAGTTTAGATAGAGACCACCACAACCTCTAGAATAAGGGCCCCCAGACTTTACCTGCACACTATTTTATGGAAAGGGTACAATCATGCCTACTGCCTCTGGTAAAGACACAGCCCAGCACTCTCACTGCTTTGCCACCACCCCCTGACGTTGGACTACCAACGATCTAACAATTCTTGCCAATCCTTTACTCGGGTGATAAATATTAATAGCTTTAAAGGCTATCTGTCAGCAGGTTTTTACTATGTAATCTTAGAACAGCATGTTGTAAGGGTAAAAAAAAACAGAACTCAACTATGTTTCTTATCAGGCTATGTGCTGTTGTTTACTTAAGCTAAAGGCTTTATCATCTGGTGATCATTGCTTGGAATACAGATCATGCATGACAGTCTGGTGCGCCCCCCTCCTCTGAATGACACCTCACTGTCAATGTACAATCTCTATAGAGAGACTGGTGTGGGCAGGCGCAGATTTTTAAGTTCTGCTGCTTTGCTAAAAGCTCTGATTGTGTTAGAACGGCTGCAGCCAGTAATCTTAGTGATACATCATTGGATTCAGAGTCTCTTTGCATTCTTCATGCTGCTCTGAATTAGGTAGCAAAAACCTACTGACAGATTCCCTTTCATGTCCCTCTAAAGGCCCCGTCACACACAGAGATAAATCTTTGGCAGATCTGTGGTTGCAGTGAAATCATGGACATATTGTTCCATTTGTACACAGCCACAAACCTGGCACTGATTGTCCACAATTTCACTGCAACCACAGATCTGTCGCAGATTTATCTCTGTGTGTGACAGGGCCTTTACTGTCATGAGTGTATCTCACTCGGAGGATGCCCCTGGTAACTCTGTTGTCACAGTGCCTTGCTGCTGGCAGGTTCGCTACTGTTATTTTATAACATCTTCTTGCTTATGGTGCTGTAAGGGTTAAGCACCCTTTTCTGCCTGGTTGCTGGCTGTAGCTTCCAATCTCAGGTTCGGCTCTTTGAGATCACTCCCTTTCACTATTTAATTCATGTGATCTGATCACATGATGCTTGTGATAGAAACTGAATCCCACATTTCTATTTGGTCCACTTTGGAAGGAGTCTGCTCTGAAAGATATTTGTCTTGTGGTGTGCAGCTGTGGTGTTTGCTACACTGAAGCCGCCTGGAGTGTTTTTCCTTTGCATGTCTGTTTTCCCTGTTTGTATTCCCACCCTTGTGTTTCCGTATTGTAGTGGTGAATCTAGTGATCTCGTCAGCCTACTCACTAGCCAGGGTGGGTATAGGGCTAGCTGAGGGCCGAAGGCATTCAGCTAGGTGACAGGTTGCAAGAACCTGTATAGGGACGCTAGGGAGCTCAGGAGTCAGCTTAAGGTGAGTTCAGGAGGTGTCCCTTTTCCCCTCTCCCTAGCGGTAGGGATCTTCGTTGTATCGTGGCCCCTGTGTTTCCTGTGTGTTGCAACATCTTCTGGGGGTTTACCAGGTACTAGCTAAACCCTGCTAGTCACGTGCGTGACACTAACTTTGTGCCCCGAATGCAGAAGAAACAATTTCACATTATTGGTAGAGAAAGGTTGAACTTGATGGATCTAGGTCTTTTTTTTCAACCTATGTAACATTCTGACCATAATTACAGATGCAAAATACATATGTAAAGTTATTATAGTGATATTTTCTCAGATAAAATCAAATGAAGTATAAATAAGAACAGCAAAAAGGCAATAACTTCCCATTGGAAGATACTATATTTTGCAATTACTGACTACATTACCTCTGTTAGAGCCACATTGTACAATGATTCAATGATGCACAAAGTTGAATCTCCTTTTACTTGTTACATTACTATATACTATACATTCGTAGTTCACAAATCTTTCTAAAGTAGATTCGGAATTCAAGCAGAAATCCTGAATACTGGTAAAATGCAAGTGCAATGGCACATCGTGACTGGAGCAGAGAGCGGCAACAGGAGGATCTGAAAGAGAAAAATATTAATAATAACCTCATTTACTTTGCATTAGTTCACAATGACCCGTTAGGCTACTACACAAAGAAAAAATCGATCTGTGCTGAAAAATATGACTTCCTGAGATAGCGAGCCAACTGCCAGGACTGTATTTTTCATTTATTTTTTTCTGAAGTTGGTCCAAAAAGACAACGATAGCCGTGTCCAGGAAAATGTTCTCATGTCTGCATGATGGGATACGGAGCTTGGAACAAAACTATGTCAAACTGCTCACTTCTTTAGGAGGAAAATCGCCGAGCACTTCAAAGACTTCTTGATTGAAGTCATTAAATCATAGCATTCCAGCAGTGTTATTTCAGAGAAAAAATATATTAAAACTCTCTTTGACACTAGCCCGTTCAGACGCTCAGGGACGTCTTTCACATTAATACATTCATGTAAGGAGGTTTAGTGCAAATATAATGGACTTTGAGTATTTTCTGGAATATCTGATGAAATATCTACCGTATTTTCTTTTCATACTAAAGTGGAAAGCTTGTTTATAGATTATGAAGAAGTTCTATTACTATTGTGGCGCCCCTGCGGCTTCTGGCGCCACAGGGTACTGCACCTCACCCGGGGTGCAGTATTCATCTTGGATACGGATGAGGTCATCGTTAGTAAACTGCCACAATACATCCAAAACACAACCCGAGAGCTCTGTCACTGGGACTGGGCCAGGATAGGTGCCAGGGGTGGCCATCACGAGGTATGGGACCTCTTACCCACTAGTTCAGCAACCCAGGAGGCAGGGCACCTGCAGGGGAAGTGAGGAGCCATCTCACACAGCATTTAGTTAGCTCCAGGCGCAGCAAGCGCCAGGTTAGACTCAGTAGGAGATGTCGGAAGACACTGCACAGAAAGGGGCCCGTGGTTAGGAGCTGGAGGCTCGACCCGGGTCCTTAGGAAGAAGGGGGATCCCAGGGTTCGCAGGGAGTGCAGCAGGCATCTGTGACTCGTTCCACGGCCCAGGAGCTGGGGTGGTGGGAAGACCACTGGAAAGGACACACAGGAGGAAACACCGGCCTTGACCTCTGAATTATCCGGGATCGGCAGGAGCCCATCACAGCGGAACACGGCACTCCAAAGGCGGTGTGACTTCAGTGAGTAAAGAACTTGAACTGCACCCTCTGTGTCGTCCCATCATTACCGGCTCTCCCATCATCGCGCCTCTGCACCATAGGCGACTAATACTCCCAATATCCTCCCTGGGGCCTGAGCTCTGCCTGTGGAGAGCTGCAACACAAGAGGTGCGTTATCATCCGCTCCAGAGAAGACCTACCACAGCGGTGGCTCCCATATTTAGCCGCACACCACAAGTAGCATTACAAATAACTACTCCCATCATCCTCAACCCCATCTTTATTGACACCACCGGGGTCACAGAACCGGGCCTGGCCGATGTGACAACCCAAATCGACACCAGCCCAGTGATGAGTAACCCCCCAAGACCCCGTGGGTGCGTCACTACACTGACACAAGAAAAAGATCAAGGGTGGCCTCACTAAAGGTTCCACTATATATGTATGTCTCCTAATGCCCAGCATCGCATAGTTTATAGGTTAACCCTTTGTTGTCACAGCCATTTTATGGCCTCTAAGGGTATGGTTTTGTTCTTCATTGACTGGGACAGTGAGTACATCGTGGGACCCCCTTATTGGATTACGCCAGACCAGGATTAGGGATTTGCCAGTTAAGTAAATTGGTGAAAGAGGATGTCAGGTGTTGGTGTATAAATTTTCTGCACCAAAATCTGCATCTTGTGACAGAAAAATGGGCCAAAACATACCAAAAAACAAATCCGATTTTTGGTGCATTTTTGTGCCATTCGGTTTTTCAGTGAAATCAATTGGTGGAAGGTCTAAGAAATGTAGAAAAAAAACACACCAACAATTGACATGCTGCTTCTTTTTTTCTGCACCCAAAACTGCAAGGAAAAAAGAAGCAACGTGTGCACAGCATTTCAGAATTCTGCACCAAAAAACGAGGCAAAAATGCATCAAAAAATGCAGTGTGCACACAAGGCCTGAGATAGATTTTTTTTTTTTTCACTTTTTTATTATGTTCCAAGAACCAGAACTTATTTTATTTTATAGGCAATCTAGTTGTATGAGCGTTTGTCTTTTTGAGATGAGTTGTATTTGTCAGTGGAATAATTCTGTGGGATATACAACCTATTAACAAACTTTTATTAGCTGTTTATGGTGAGAATATCAGCAAAACATAACAAAACAGGAGATCGCCAAGCGTGTTATATCTTTTCCACTATTTACTGTGCTGCACAAAGTGTTAACTTTATTTTGTAGGTCAGAACTAATATTATAATACCGAATTTTATAGATTTATTTGTTTTATTATTTTAAACAGGAAATACTGCATTTTTCATTTTATAGGAAATCGGGGATCATCGCCGCGCTTGTCACCATTCAATCCAAAAAGTTAGTATTCCAAGTAATTTATTTAAGGAGCATGAACAAAGTCTACGCGTTTCAGGGGTCTCTGCCCCCTTCCTCAGGACAATATAATAATAATGACACAGAAGATATCTTGGACACTACTAAATTTGTGCACGGAGGCAGGCTCTGGACCATCAGGCACTACTGCAGGGGACGGAACCCGGACGAGCTCCCCCAAGAGGGTAGTGGCACCCAGAGACTTGGTTTACCACGTTGTCAGCATCTGCTTTCCTTCTTAGTGAGTACCTGATCAGCCCCTGCTTCCAGTGACCCTTCACTCCCCCTGCAATCCAGCCCACCATCCAAAGTCCCGAAGCCTTCCCCTACCCGTGGAGGGTAACATCATCTAGCTGCCCTCACTCCATGACCCCGGGAACTCCCAACAGCAGCGGCGGTATTCCCTATTACTGCACACTGCGGGTGGTGTCACAAATAGTGTTGAGCGGACCCGGATCCGCACAATCCGCACGGTTTGAGAGCCCGATCCGAGTCCGACCAGTACCCGGGATTCAGGGTGCACGATCCGGATCCGTTTTTTTTTTTTTCTCTCTCTCTCTCATATCCGATCCGCTCAACTCTAGTCACAAACTATCTAATTCCCCTGTAAATAACCCCCCATGACATTTTAGAGTGACTCTGAGCCCCCGGGTCCGGAGACCCTCGATCCACAAGTAGTGACACCCGGATCCGAGCGGTTCGACCGCTGCTTGGGCAGTACAGGTGCATTTTTTTCCATTTTTCACTATATTCAATGGAAAAACGCAGGTCAAAAACACAGAAAGAATTGACATGCTGCTTCTTTTTTCTACAACCAAAATTGCATGGAAAAGAGAAGCAACGTGCGCACAGCATTTCTGAATTCTCATAGACTTTTCTGGGGAACAAAATGTATGCAGTTTAGGGCAACAAACTGCACCCAAAACTGTACCAAAAATACATCAAAAACTGCAATGTACGCACGGGGCCTAATTGTAGTCTTTTTTATCACTTTGAGGAGTAAAAAAAATATAAATTGTGAATCTTATTTACCTTTTATTTAAGCACCATTCAAGTACAATTGACATATTATCAGGGCAAGACCCAGGTTTTCGTGGGCCCCAGGGGAAAATGTCTCAGTGGGCCCCATGTACACACAGATACACACATACAGTACATAGATACATACACGTACAGGAATACATACATATTTGAAGACAAATTCACAATCTGAGAACGTGGCGGTCATTAAACTCAGTGATGAGCTCTGAGAGCAATGGGTAGGATTATGGGCGGGGAAGGGGTGAATATTCCTTTTGCATGAACCGTGGACATGCAACTATAAATTTTACGGGGCTTACAGTAAAGGCCCCGTTACACGCAACGATATCTCTAACGATATGTCATCGGGGGTCACAAATTTCGTGACGAACATCCAGCGTCGTTAGCGACGTCGTTGCGTGTAACAGCTTCGAACGTCTGTTAACGATCAAAAATACTCACCTAATCGTTGATCATTGACACGTCGTTCATTTTCAAAATCTCGTTGGTCGTTGTGGACGTAGGTTGTGTGGAGACACGGGGCTCAGTGGGTGCTCTCGTCCACTAAAACCCGCCGCCTTTAGAAAGACAGCGTGGCTCAGGGCTCATCCCAACTGAACGCCGGCCTCCTTAACCGTGGGCGTAACACTACTCAGACAACACAGGGTGAGGGAACCACAATAATTAGACTTTATTGGATCCCCAAACAATTAACGGCACATAACACATAACCAGCAAAACACAAATGTAACAGGCAACAGAGTCTCACCCTTCCACTGGCTCACCAGGGATTTGGAATGTCCATGCCTCAGAGGTTCCAGGGCTATTTACTCCAATCCAGCAGCACCCCGCTTTTGGCGGGCACCCACCGAGAAAGGAATAATGCCAGATTTAGGAAGCTGTGTGAGGTCTGCAAAGTCTGTAGCCAGGTGACCGGATTGTCCTCCTTAGGTAGTCCTGGTATGATGATACAATCCTGGCAGCCGGGGTCGAAATCCCTAAGCTGTGGATATGGTCTCCAACCGGAACCGGAGTCCCTAGATTGAAGCCATAAGATATCCTGATCCTCTAGTCAGCTCCGAAGAGCTTAGACTGGATCCATCAGCATCCCTCAACAACCCGGTGGCTTAAAGAAGTCCCTTTTATAGCCACAGCCTTCCACTTGGATACACTGCGTCCTCATCGATTGGTTGGACAAGATCGCCTCAACCATTGGATGAACCTCAAGCTTCATGGACAATGTTCATCCAAATGATGTGCATAGAAAGACTGAAGCTATCTACATGGAGTCTGCAAGTCGCAGACTCGACAATGGCTACTAAGGTAATTTACATTAGATTAGCAATACACAACTACATTACAATGATTGCTCCGAAGGGTCTGGTCCCAAACAATAGTTAAGCAAACATGAGTTACCACACAGTAGAACAATACGTCTGGCTTTCAGTGGCCAACACAATTACATGAGTCAACAAGAGTCTTGTAGAAACAATGAGGGACTTATCCCCGTCTATAAACAATCTATCATCTTGTCTGGCTGAATTTTAAGAAACTTTAACCCATGAGAGTCCATGTCGTCACATTCCTCCCCCTTCTTAATATTAGCCAGACATGATAGGCTTCCGATCATCCTTCTCGTCTTGACGGCATTGTCCTTTTTAATGGTGAGGTCAGCAACAGAGGCTTGCATCTATACACCTCCCCCTGATTACCTCCCCCAAGTTGAGCAGCCATATTGTGGACAAGCACTAAGGTGGGGTCCATAAGTTTGGCCTGCACAAATCTCCCACTATCAATCCTCCCCCAGTCAATAGCCACAGTGTGGTTAGGCTTACTCACGGTTCTTGGCTCAGAAGTGGATGATGGAGACCGGGAATGCAAACCATCCCTGGAAAAGATGTTAGAAAGATCCACATCAGGGTCCTGCTTGGCTTGGAGGTGGGTGATGGCTGCTTCAAACTGACTGGATACTCCTTGTCCTAGGTCATTCTCCAAAATGACTGGTGTGAGCAGGTAATTCACAAGCCCCACTTTCACTTCCCTTTGAGTGGTATCCGAAACAACAGGCTTGGTGGGGCCATCTATGAACCCCACTTCAACTTCCTCCTGACTAGTCCCCGAAACAACAGGTGTGAGGAGGCTGTCCATAAACTCCATATGGACCTCTTCCTGGTCAGACCCCAAAGTAACTGGTGTGGGGACGGTGTCCATAAGCTCCACATCAGCCTTGCTCTGATTAGTCTCCACAATGACAGGTGTGGGGAGGCTGTTCACAAGTCTCACATCAACCTCTCCCTGGTCCTTTCCCAAATTAACTGGTGTGGGGACTGTGTCCATAAGCTCCACATCAGCCTTGCTCTGGTCAGTCTCCACAATGACAGGTATGGGGAGGCTGTTCACACTCCCCACATCGATCACTTCCTGGTTGGTCCCCAAAATACCAGGTGTGGGGAGGCTGTCCACAAGCTCCACCTCGACCTCTCCCTGGTCAGTCCTTAGGTCCAACTGCACACATGCCAGAGGAATGTCTGAGCACTGGCCCTCAGTCAGGGAGATGGATAATTGGGAATCTGGTACAGGGTCTTCTGGGGAAACAATAACTGGGCTTACCAGGGTAATGGAGGAACCAGTGTCTCGTAGTCCCTGGCTCTTGACCGGCTGAGCTGGTAGATGGGCTCAAAGCATGCGGCCTCGGTTTTGGAGACAATCTTTATCTATATGTCCATGGTGCCCACATGTATAACAGCGCCATAGATTGGGCGAGTCACAGGCCCTGTTTGTAGTTCTTTGTTTTGGCGCAGCTTCTGCTGGGTAGCGGGACCATCCTTCTCGACCGGCTGGTGTTAACAGTACTGCAGCTGGAATAACATAAACATATTCCAGAACATAAGCCCTCTCTTCTCTTGAGGATCTAGGCCCCAATGCATCCAACAATGCTGTGGCTTGGGCCATTTTAGACAAAGTTGATTCCCGATTGTCACTAGATCCATGATGTGGCACATAGTTTAAATCCTCTTGATCAATATCGGCGGGATCCTCATCGTCCTCTGCATTATTCTGGGCATCCCAACGGACTAATTTCTGGATCAAGTCTGACCGAGTCTCAGCGTTCCAGTAGATAATCTTTCGCCTCTGGCACAGACCCTGTAGCATCCATTTACTGCAGCGGTCGTAACTCCTCTCTTGTCCTCGTCCCATGGTTGAGCTGGTGGGGTTGGACATGGCAGCTTCTGAAACCTGAATACCTCCCCTATGGCCTGCTTGGTATGCTTATGTGCCTCCCTGGTTGTTGGGCCCTGGACGGTGTCCGAAAACACCAGTCCGCTACAGCTCCCCTGGGTAAACCAGGCTGAGTAGTATCCCACTGCTGCCACCAATTGTGGAGACACGGGGCTCAGTGGGTGCTCTCGTCCACTAAAACCCGCCGCCTTTAGAAAGACAGCGTGGCTCAGGGCTCATCCCAACTGAACACCGGCCTCCTTAACCGTGGGCGTAACACTACTCAGACAACACAGGGTGAGGGAACCACAATAATTAGACTTTATTGGATCCCCAAACAATTAACGGCACATAACACATAACCAGCAAAACACAAATGTAACAGGCAACAGAGTCTCACCCTTCCGCTGGCTCACCAGGGATTTGGAATGTCCATGCTTCAGAGGTTCCAGGGCTATTTACTCCAATCCAGCAGCACCCCGCTTTTGGCGGGCACCCACCGAGAAAGGAATAATGCCAGATTTAGGAAGCTGTGTGAGGTCTGCAAAGTCTGTAGCCAGGTGACCGGATTGTCCCAACCTGAGTGTCCTCCTTAGGTAGTCCTGGTATGATGATACAATCCTGGCAGCCGGGGTCGAAATCCCTAATTTGTGGATATGGTCTCCAACCAGAACCGGAGTCCCTAGATTGAAGCCATAAGATATCCTGATCCTCTAGTCAGCTCCGAAGAGCTTAGTCTGGATCCATCAGCATCCATCAACAACCCGGTGGCTTAAAGAAGTCCCTTTTATAGCCACAGCCTTCCACTTGGATACACTGCGTCCTCATCGATTGGTTGGACAAGATCGCCTCAACCATTGGATGAACCTCAAGCTTCATGGACAATGTTCATCCAAATGATGTGCATAGAAAGACTGAAGCTATCTACATTGAGTCTGCAAGTCACAGACTCGACAATGGCTACTAAGGTAATTTACATTAGATTAGCAATACACAACTACATTACAATGATTGCTCCGAAGGGTCTGGTCCCAAACAATAGTTAAGCAAACATGAGTTACCACACAGTAGAACAATACGTCTGGCTTTCAGTGGCCAACACAATTACATGAGTCAACAAGAGTCTTGTAGAAACAATGAGGGACTTATCCCCTGTCTATAAACAATCTATCATCCTGTCTGGCTGAATTTTAAGAAACTTTAACCCATGAGAGTCCATGTTGTCACAGGTTGTTCGTCATTCCTGAGGCAACACACATCGCTACGTGTGACACCCTGGGAGAGATGAACAACACCTTACCTGCGTCCTCCGGCAACGAGGTGGGCGTGTCGTTAATGCGCCTCCTCTCCATTCCTCCGCTTCTATTGGTCGTCCGCTGTGTGACATCGCTGTGGCAGTGAACGAACCTCCCCCTTAACGTGTAAAGCCCCCTTAACACAATATGGCAATGTACAGCAATAAAAGTTACATATACTGAAAGTACTGTAGGGGAAGCTCTGCTACACTGGTAAATAGGTGCTCAGAGGTAAATAGTAAACAATAATAGAGGACAACCTCGGCACTCTAAACCTCCCCAATTGAGTCAGAAAGTCACAATGGATAGTTATGCAAAATCACTCTTTATTGGTCCGTTTTTTTGAAAAAATATTGCATATATGTTTTTTGTCCAAAACAAATTAGACGTTTCGGCCTGAGCCTTCGTCAGACTGGACTTATCTGAATACAATGGAAAAATAACAATAATCAATATCACACAAGAGTGAGAGGACAATAGTATGATAATAAACAATGTAGTAATACAATCAGGACGCAACAATGGCACAAAAATGTAACATATAATGCTGATGCCATAATACAGGATAAGGTAATTACAGTAGTATCATGTATTAGGGTTCAGAGCGAGTCAGTAAACTCTGGTGCAAGAGGAATGACATCCATATAGAATCATGTGCCAAGGTGAAATACTACACTATACATGGCAGAGCTGTTGGGTGGACCGACCATAGAGAAAAAGCAAAGAAAGAGAAAAGAGAAAAGAGGAGAAGGAGTAGAGCAAGACAAGAATAGTGGAGAGGGGGAAGAAAGGAGGGGGGGGAAGGGAAAAGAAGAAAAAGGAGCAGCGGCTATGGATAATAGGCAGGTGGTATATATGACTCACCAAAACACATATAATTGTGGTAAGTACGTCAATCAAGAGAGCCGGATAATGCAAAGTAGTTTATACTGTTGTGTGCATCACTATGAAAAGAAACATATATGTTAAAGAAAGGACCACCAGGGACTAATGTACAGGAAAATAATAATAACTGGTATGTGTATGACAGTGTCAAACAGCGTAAAATACCTGTTGTTTAATGACCATTATAAGGTAGAATTGTACCGAGAGGCACCTGCCAGGTGCTATAGTATCCTAGCCTAGGAGTACTGGGAAGGACAGAATAGTAGCGTCTAGTATGAATCACGCTATAATGAAAAAAACATATATGTCAGATAATAAATATCACTCAACACGTCATTAAGTAATTCCCAGCTAATTGGCATGGTGCATATGTCAACATTGTGTACCTGTATGTAAACCTTGCTGGTATAACACTGTCAGAAGTGCTGTATTAAATTGGCAGGACGTTTTCACAGATTATGCCTACGGGAAGTTAATGCGCCTCCTCTCCATTCCTCCGCTTCTATTGGTCGTCCGCTGTGTGACATCTCTGTGACGGTTGTAACGTCCGGGTGGTGGAACCTCTGGACCGTACACCGGTTTCTCTTGAGGAGGCAGCCAGGCAGGTCACCCCGCCAGAGGGTCTGGGTGCACGGCAGCCGAAGCACTATTGGTAGCCGGACAGTCCGTAGGGGAGTAGGAAAGGTGGACGGAGTTCTGGACGGTGGTCCGGGTGACGAGGCTCAGAGTCCGAGGCCAGGTGGTAAGGTCAGGCGGGATCCGGAACTTGCTGAGCGATGGAACGGGTCACCAAACGGAGCCAGGGACTGGAGACTGGCGGAGCTGCAGAGATGGTGGAACATCCGCCGAAGTCACCGTCAGGGTACGGGAATGAGCGTGGTTCGGAGCGGCTGGCGTGGCAGGACAGGCTCTACGAGACAGGACAGGGTTAATGCAGGCAAAGCACAAGGCAAAGCAATAGGGGACCTGAACACTAGCTTGCTAAACACATAGAACAGGCCCCGCCCCCCAGAAAAGAGAACCCTTATATACCCTGTACATGTCTATGCAATATCCTGTTTCTGGGTGCTGGCCCTTTAAGAAAGGGTCAATGACCGCGCGCGCGCCCTAATGCACATGC
Organism: Anomaloglossus baeobatrachus; assembly: GCF_048569485.1. Taxonomy (NCBI): domain Eukaryota; kingdom Metazoa; phylum Chordata; class Amphibia; order Anura; family Aromobatidae; genus Anomaloglossus; species Anomaloglossus baeobatrachus. The sequence goes on from NC_134358.1 coordinate 466,895,474, forward strand.
GCGAGGCCCATGTGCCAGAAGCCAGTCCAGGAAGCGGTGAGGAGGAAGCAGGAGCGCCCGGCTGGGAGTCCCACGTCGCAGAGCTGCGCCGGGAGCGGGGAGCTGGACGCATGGAGGCCGGGACCGGGGTGGTGAGCAGGGGACGCCGCCGGGGAGCGGAAAGCGGGCCACGGGGACCGGAGAACGGGGCCAGGGGACCGGGAAGCGTGACAACGGTGAACGAACCTTCCCCTTAACGCGTAAAGCCCCCTTAACACAATATGGCAATGTACAGCAATTAAAGTTACATATACTGAAAGGGCTGCCCATGCAAAAATAACCTGACAGATTCCCTTTAAAAAATACTGCAGACACAGTCGTAAAAAATAATATAAGGCTGGAAACACACTTATGCGTGTAAAATCGGTCCGAGTTGCTTAAAAAAAACTCGGCCGATTTTATTTCACGTTAGGTCGGTGTGCAATGCAAATGCGATGCTTTTTTTCATTGTTTCCGGGCTAGCAGAGCGTGTGTAATGCCTGTGTTAACCTTTTTTTTTCTCAGCAGCTGTCATCTGCCATTCAGCTCTGCTACATGGCCGCTGACAGATCAGAATGAAGTCGGATGAACGTCACCCGACTTCATTGTTATCCCGCGGCTCTGTCTGTGTGCATGGCCTGATTTTCGGTCACCGGTGAGACCTTCACCGGTGACCGCAAATCCCCTGAGTGACCACAGTGAGCCGCGCTATCAGCGGTGCCGTCACTGAGATACACGCGGCCACAGCAGATGTCCTCCCGCTGAGATCTGTGGCTGCAGGTAACCTGAGTGACGTCATCGCTGATAGCGCGACTCATTTCAGTCGCTGCGGGGAGCTCACAGAGAGCGGTCGTGGTCTGTGACCGCTCTCTGTCAGCTTCCGATGTAGCAGAGCTGACAGCGTCGAGGGACCTCTGTGGATTATGTCGGACATGAAAGGGTATTTGGGGTCTTGAATAAAGTGGTGAAAGAGGTTGGGTTTTTTTTGTTATTTATTTCAAATAAAGGATTTTTGGGTGTATGTCTTAATTTTCTTAATCTTACAGATTAATCATGGAAGGTATCTCGGGGAGACGCCTGCCATGATTAATCTAGGACTTAGTGGCAGCTATGGGCTGCTGCCATTAACGCCTTATTACCTCGATTGCCACCGCACCAGGGCAATTCGCGATGGCCGGGTACAGTCCCGGGACAGTCGCATCTAATGGATGCGGCTATTCCGGGTGGCTGCTGGCTGATATTGTTAGGGTGGGGGGCTTCCCATAACGTGGGGCTCCCCATCCTGAGAATACCAGCTTGCAGCCGTGTGGCTTTACCCTGGCTGGTATTAAAATTGGGAGGAACCACACGCCGTTTTTTTTTTATTATTTATTTTTTTTTTTTACTGCATTATATAGACCCACCCACCAGCAGCTGTGATTGGTTGCAGTGAGACAGCTGTCACTCATCGTGGGGGCGTGTCTGACTGCAACCAATCATAGGCGCCGGTGGGTGGGGAAAGCAGGGAATACGAGATTGAATAATGAGCGGCCGGCTTTTTCAAAAGAGGAGAAGCCGCCGGAGCAGTATGAACGCCGTGCAGTGCCGCGCCGGTGACCGGGGATCAGTGAGTATGAGAGAGGGGGGGACAAGGATAGACCGACATGGACAGAGAGAGAGAGACCGACAGAGAGAGAGACAGATCGACAGAGAGAGAATAGAGACCGAGAGGGAGAGACCGACTGACAATAATCGCTTGTTTCTCAAAACACTGGAAATGAGTGAGGTCTCACAATGTCGGTCAATCTCTATGATTGACCGACATTGTGAGACCTCCCTCATTTCCAGTGTTTTGAGAAACATGTGATTAATGTATTTAGAAAAACGAATGTCACTAGGATGGTGTGAGTGCCGGTCCGTGTGACATGCTTTTTTTTCACGCTCCCATAGAGTTGCATTGGAGAGACTCATGCATGAAACTCTACAAATAGCAGCCTGCTGCGATTTTTTTCTCAGTCCGATTTGGACTGAGAAAAAAATAACAGATGGGAGCTGCCTCATTGTTTAACATGTGTCCGAGTGCAATGCGAGAATTTCTCGCATTGCACCACTGCGAGAAAATCGCAAGTGAGAAGCCGGCCTAAGACCTTTTTTCTTTTCGGAGGAAACACAGTAGTAGAAACTGACACACTGACCAAACATTAATGAAAATTTTAAATAGCACCCCAAAAAGTAATTAAATGAAAAGCAAAATCACTAGCAATTTGAAAGAGGGGGTGCATGACTATACGGATTTGATCTAGCAGTCACTAGCAATCACTAAATATGCAGACTGAGGCAGCACATCCAGTGAAAGTAGCCTTTTATTATCCCTTGTGACCTTTTAGCTTCAATGAGCTTGAGCAAAGCTCATTGGAGCTGAAACTTCTCCTTGGTTAATTAAAGGTTCATTTCACTGGATATACTGCCTCACTCTCCATAGTTGTTGATACCCCAAACCAATGAAAATTGGACCATTTTTTTCAGGTTTGAGGAAAAAAATTGAAGTGTTAATGAGGCCTTAGGGGCACTTTGCACACTGCGACATCGCAGCCCGATGCTGCGATGCCGAGTGTGATAGTCCCCGCCCCCGTCGCAGCAGCGATATGTGGTGATAGCTGGCGTAGCGAAAGTTATCGCTACGCCAGCTTCACACACACACTCACCTGCCGTGCGACGTCCCTGTGGCCGGCGACCCGCCTCCTTGTTAAGGGGGCGGGTCGTGCGGCGTCACTGCGACGTCACACGGCAGGCGGCCAATCAGAGCGGAGGGGCGGAGATGAGCAGGATGTCAACATCCTGCCCACCTCCTTCCTTCCGCATATCCTACGGAAGCCGCAGTGAGGCCGGTAGGAGACGTTCCTCGCTCCTGCGACTTCACACACAGCGATGTGTGCAGCCGCAGGAGCGAGGAACAACATCGGACCGTCGCGTCAGCGTAATCATGGATTACGCCGACGCTGCACCGATGATACGATTACGACGCTTTTGCGCTCGTTAATCGTATCATCCAGCCTTTACACACTGCGATGTCGCATGCGATGCCGGAAGTGCGTCATTTTCAATTTGACCCCACCGACATCGCACCTGCGATGTCGCAGTGTGCAAAGTGCCCCTTAGACCGGAGTCAAACTTGCGAGAGACTTGCGGGAGTCTCGCATCACATCACCCGTCACGGCCTGCCACCCTCCGGACATGAGCGTCTCTGCTACATAGAATTACATGCAGCCAATCTGCTCCTGTCCGGAGGGTGCGCGGCTGTGCCGGGTGATGTGATGGACGACTCGCACAAGTTTCTCGCAAATGTGACTCCAGCCTTAAGGGTGCTTTACACGCCGCGACATCGCTAGCGATTGCTAGCGATGTCGCGAGCGATAGCACCCGCCCCCGTCGTTTGTGCGACATGTGGTAATCGCTGCCGGCTACGCTACGGCAGCGTCACACGCACATACCTGTTCAGCAACATCGCTGTTGCTGCCGAACAATCCCTCCTTCAAGGGGGAGGTGCATTCGGCTTCACAGTGACGTCACAGCGGCGTCACAAAACGGCCGCCCAATTGAAGAGGAGGGGAGGAGATGAGCGGCCGGAACATGCCGCCCACCTCCCTCCTTCCTCCTTTCCGATGGATGCAGGTAGGATGATGTTCGTCGTTCCTGCGGTGTCACACACAGCGATGTGTGGTGCCGCAGGAATGACGAACAATCTGCGGAATGAAACACCAACGACATTATGATTTGGAGCAACGTGTCAACTATCAACGATTTTTGCCGTTTTTGCGATCGTTGATCATCGCTCCTAGCTGTCACACGCTGCGATGTCGCTAACGACGCTGGATGTGCGTCACAAACACCGTGACCTCGAGGATATATCGTTACCGATGTCGCAGCGTGTAAAGCACCCTTTATACTGCAGCTTGTAAGCTTAGATGTTTTTAGTTGCTGGTTGAGAAGAGTATGCACAGGTGTTCTACCTCGGTCTAAAGCTAAATTAAAATGCCTCTGTGGTCATGTTCGCACACCAGGATTTTGTGCAGCATTTTACATCAGTATTTGTAAGCCAAAACCATGACTGGGTGAAAAACAGAAGTGGTGCTCGTGTTTTTATACCTTTTCTCTGATTATACCACTCCTGATTTTTGCTTACAAATACTTAGGTAAAATACTGACCAAAAAACTGCAGTGTGAACATAGCCTAAGGGCGGCTTTGCACGTTGCAACATCGCACGAGCGATGTCGGTGGGGTCAAATAATCGAAAGTGCCGCACATCCGGCGTCACTTTCGACATCTTAGTGTGTAAATCCTAGATGATACGATTAACGAGCACAAAAGTGTTGTTATCGTATCATCGGTGTAGGCTCCGACTTTTTCATAATTACGCTGTCGCGACAGGTACGATGTTGTTGCTCGTTCCTGTGGCAGCACACATCGCTGTGTATGAAGCCGCAGGAGCGAGGAACATCACCTTACCTGCCGCCGACGGCTATACGGAAGGAAGAAGGTGCGCGGGATGTTTTACATCCTGCTCATCTCCGCCCCTCCGCTTTGATTGGCCGCCTGCCGTGTGACATCGCTGTGACATTGTACGACCCACCCCCTTAGGAAGGATGCGGGACGCCGGCCACAGCGACGTCGCAGGCCAGGTAAGTGCATGTGAAGCTGGCATAGCGATAATGTTCGCTACGCCAGGAATCACAAGATATCACTGCTGCGACGGGAGCGGGTACTATCGCGTGCGACATCGCAGCATCGGCTTGCGATGTCGCAACGTGCAAAGCCTGCCTAAGCCTGATTCTCAGGTGGTTTTTGCCAGAATTACATTGTAAGGCTATGTGCGTACTTTGCGTTGAGTTACTTGAAGTTCTAAATGCATCCTCTCGCAGAATTATCTTTGTCAAATTTGGTTGTGACCACAAAAACGCTATAAATATGCTTGCGTTTTTACCGCATTTTAACCGCGTTTTTACCGCGTTTTAGATGCTTTTTCATTGCTTAAAGTCAGATGCGTTTTGACTACAAATACAATGCTAAATAAAGTTTAAACATACAAACACTATGAAAAAAAAAGAAAAAAATGATAAATATCATGATTAAAATCACACACAAAATAGCTAATTTTATTAAAATGATAACTGTGTTCTAACATTTATGTATAAAATAACGTTAAATTATGGATTTTCATTAATTTAATTGTCGGACTATGTGTGTGTGTGTGTAAAGGGACATATCATGCCCTTAATATAATGTCAAAAACTCATGCGTTTATTTTGTTTAAAAAGCATGTTTTCTGCATCAAAAAAGCATGTTAAAAGCTAGGATTTTGATTTAGGATGCGTTTTGAAATTTCTCATTGACTCTAATGTTAGCAAAACGCTGCCAAAATGGCAGAAAAAATTTACATGTTGCTTCTTAAACGCTGAGTTTTTGCCAAATGTTCTGCAAATGACAGCATCGTGCGCACAAAAAATCCCAATATCCCATAGACTTGGCTTTAAAATCAAAATGCATGCATTTTGGCATTAAAACGCTGCAGTTCAAAACGCTGCGGAAATGCATGAAAAAACGCAAAGTGCGCACATAGCCTAGAACTGCTTGAAATGTCACAAAGTTCAAGACCTACGACATTTTTAAACCCGTTCCAGGCAGCTTTACCAACGTCTCTAAAATATTGGATAGTATGGGACGTGACCACGCGCTCTTGACAAACTCACAAATTACGCCCGTTGATTGCGTACATTTCTTCGGATGGCACGTCAGTTATAACACCAAATACGTCCATCTTACTTCTTCACTCCCTCCTTGAAGACTTGCATACAAAACGCCAATTTTAATTAATTGGATCCTCTATTTCTTTGAGCTACTGGTATGAAGATTTGCTAAACTTTGTAGTGTAGTTTTTAATAGTCAATATAGCACACACATTATACATTATTTTGCTGCTATTTCAAAAAAAGGCAAATTTTCCCAGTATTATAATGTGACGCCCCTGGACTATCAGGTCGTCACAGGGTACTGCACAAGCTGCCCTTCCGTGCGGTATTCCACCTCCCTCTTGGTTCTGGGTCCCTATCTAAATAGTGTTGCCTCCAACAGCAAATCAAATCCTAGATATACCCTGCACTACACCCACCAGGCACACCAGTGGACGGCTTGAGTGGAATAGAGTCGCCCACCTGGGGGGTCAGGGAGGGGAGGTGAGGAGTGTAGCCAGTTAGTTAGTCAAACTGAAGGAGAGAGGTTGGGAAGTAGCCCTCGAGCTGTGAGGAGCTCAGAAGAAGTCGGGAGCGGTGGCTCCTGAAGTAACTGTCTATGTTGCAGACCGTGGTCTGGGCCTCGAGGAGTCGCTCTCCCGGTCGCAGGGGATTGTGGTAAGGTGTCAGGACTTGTCGAGGAGCACAGCCAGCAGCCTAGCACTGTCACTGGTCCGGGACCGAAGGCACGACGGGGTACACAGACCCTAGGTTGGGGAGTAGCTTCAGGCAACCCGACAATTCACCTGAGGAGAACAGAGCCTTTATGATCTATTCCCACCTGCTCCAGAACCGGGGCATTAGCGCAACAAGGGGGATAGGACTTTCCAATCAAAAACGGTCCAGAAAATCCTAAGCGTAAGCCCTGAGAGCAAGCTCCCATACTTATCCATAGTAGGGGCCCGGCTAGTTCCATACCACTGGGCCATCAAGTTGAAGTCAAACTAAGTGCCAGGAAGTAGGTCACGGATCACCAGGCAACACTATTGGGAATGGGACCCGGACGAGGTCCCCTCAGCGGCACCGGTACCCAGAGACTTGGTTTACCCAGTTGTCAGTGTCTGCTTATGGACTGAGTGAGTACGAGAGTGACCCCTGCACCCCACGGCACTCCCTACACTGAGTCCCAGGGTATTCCTCCTACCCGTGGAGGGCTACGACACCTTGCTGCCCCACTTCATCACCCCGGGTACTCCCAGTGGCAGTGGTAATAATCCCCAAATTACCGTACACCATGGGTGGCGTCACGAACTATATATCAACTCCCCTGTAAATACCCCCTTTCATTTGAGTGGCCGCACGACCCCCGGGTCCGGAGACCCTCGAGCCACAGCAAACCCGGATCCGGGTAGCTCGGCTGCTTCCACGGGGGCGGCACAATAACATGACAATCTGTACATTCGGTTTTCAGCTGCAATTCATAAACGATATATATACACGTATATTTGTCTCCAGACACTCACAAGATTTATGTTTTTAAATATTGAACAGAAGCCGAGACTTAACAAGCTGCTGTAACCATTAAATGAAATATATAATCCCAAAGTTATAGACCATGAAAGCAGAGGAGTCTAAATTGTTTTATTTTTCAGTAAGTGCTTTTATCCCCGGACGTCTAGCTGAAGCCAGTTTTTTGACAGGGAGGATAAACTGTCAGCAGTTAACAAAAGAAAGGAAGTTAGACTTGAAATAAAGTGCTTCTTCCCAGACGATTCCGAACAAGTCAGCCAATATTTGTCAACACAGACCTGATTAGTTTTGGGGTAAGTGAGACCTCAAAGTCTGGAAAATATGCCTTTATAAGTAGATCGTTCCAATCCTTTAAGTTCCCACGATGTGAAAGCACAATGAATTTTCTGCTGCAAATTCAGTTACAGTAAATCTGTTGCATAGTGCCAGGAAAGTGCATGGGATTTTATGAAATCTCATGCATGTGCTGCAAAATATATCAACAATGTAAACTGACAGGGGCTGCGGGTATGGGATCTGTAGCATGTAAATTTATGCTGTGGATTGAAGTGCGAGCTTCACCTGTTGCCATGGAAAATATGAAATACTGCTGCGGGTATCACTGCGGGAACTCTGGCAACAGAAGTCTACAGCAAACACAATCAGTGTGAACAAGGCCAAAGACTGCATTTACACATCCGTGTGAAACGTTCGAGTACTGTCAATTTTTTTTATCAGACAGTACATGGAGTTAAATGGACCTATTCAGACTGTTAAAATGACAGATTCAAGAACAAGAGCTGTGAAAACTCCGAGAATTACTTATTCTGGTCCCATTTTAAGGCTGGACTCAGACGAGCGTATGGCATCCGATGCAACATGCTAATGACCCCCAGGTCAGGCTCTGCTGCGAGCCTGAGCCAAGTGTCATGCGACTGCGACCCGATCATGCAATCAGGTCACAGCTGTGAAGCTAAGGACGGGCGCTGCGAAGGAGAGGGAGGGGTTAATCTCCCCATCTCCTCCATTGACAGCCTGTGCGTATGTAATGGGATCAACAATTCAGACTGCATCATTAATGTAGAAATGGATTTGAATATTGCTTCAGCACTTGTCCACAAGGGGGCAGTGTCAGACTGTGCAACCACAAACACAGAGGTGGGAAATCCCCTACTGCAGCTTGTGTTTTTGAACCTGGAAGAAAAAGTGCGGGAAGGTTGTTCAGCTCTGGAGCCCAGCCAGAGGAGAGCTGCGTGTGGTCTTCCTGAACAGAGGGCTCTTTTGCCACCGGAGTCTTGGAGGAATCACCCTGTGGAAGTGGTTTCTGCCATTCCCGGTCTGCAGGACTTTGTTTTCACCAAGGATCTAACCGGACTGCAGAGCATCGCACCCTGAGTGCAAGTGCAGGGGCTGTGATCTCCCTTCTTCTGTTCGGCGTGCCCCGGGACTAAAAGACTGACTAGAATCCGTTACCAGCGGGAGAAGATCAAAGGAAAAGACCGAGGAGCTGCATCCCTTCAGCGCTGCACCGGGACCCATCATCGTGAGACTCCAGGCCTGCGACGTGGGAGCGGCATCTTCTTCCGGGATAGACTGGTACGTGATTGTAGGGAAAGTTAGGGAAAGTTGCCGCCATTTCTTTGTTGTTTTTTTCCCTTTCTTCTTGCTGCGTACCCGGAAGGAGTGACGATCCGGGGACTCCACTATACACATGTGCGCAGATAGTTCGGTTGATTGTATTATAAATATGCTTCCTAGTAAAGAAATGTTACTACCGGTAAAATCTGAGTATGGGGATTTTGTTGGAATAGAGCATACACACACACCCGCGGCCCTACCACCGGTCGCTTCACGTATATCGCACAGCACTGGGATAACATACGAGTGCAGTCCGATGTATCTCTCGCACCCATTCACTTGAATGGGTGTGAGGGATACGGCTCTAGCAGAAAATCACAGCATGGTGCCGCTTTTCTTGCATCCAGAATCTGGATGCGAGAAAAGCTGACCAACTGCTTTCCCTCTTTGACTAACATTGGTCAGAGTGCAATGCAAGATTTTCTCGCATTGTACTAGTCCGATTTTCACGCTCGTGTGAGTGTACCCCAAGGCTCAAAATAGGATATACTCAAAGGTTAAGGATGGTGGGGTACGGTTCATTTCCACTTTCAATGGGTAGTGGGGACGGATTAGAGAGGTGTGACGCCCTGGCCAATCAGGTCATCACAGGTTATTGTACAATCTGCCTTTCTGTACAATATCCACCTCCTCCTTGGTCACGGGTCCCCAACTTATGGTGCCAATACCAGCTAATCAAAATCCTAGGAACACTCTGCACCACACCCACCAGACACACCAGTGGACAGCCTGAGTGGAATAGGGTCGCCCACTTGGGGGGTTGGTAAGGGGAGGTCAGGAGTGTCAGGAGTAGGTCAGTGAAGCCTAGGAAGTCAAGGAGAGAGGAGGTCAGGAGCCGGGCTCCTTGGAAGTAACTAGGTGGTAGATGGTGGTCTTGGCCTAGTAGGAGCTGGACCCCCGGTCGCAGGCGATCGTGACAATGGGCACGGAACTGTCAAGGAGGACAGCCGGCGGCCTTGCATTCTCACTGGGCTGGGACCAGGGCACGAAGGGGTACGTGGACCCTAGGTCAGTGAGTAGCTTCAGGCAACCTGACAATTTACCCGACGAGAACGGAGCCTTCAAGATCCGCTCTCCACTCGCTCCAAAATCGGGGTACTAGCGGAACGAGGGAGATAGGATTTTCCACAAAAAAGGTCCAGAAAATCCCAAGCGTGAACCCTGAGAGCAAGCTCCTACAGTTAGCCACACTGGAGAGCGGGACCCGACTAGTTTTATGCTACCAGGACCAACAAAGAAGTGAACTAAGTGCCAGGAGGAAGGTCACGGATCACCAGGCAACACCATCGGGGACGAGACCCAAACTATCTCCCCTCAGCGGCAGCGGTGTCCAGAACTTTGGTTTATCCGGTTATCGATGTCAGCTTTATGGACTGAGTGAGTACGAAAGTGACCCCCTTCGCACCCCACAGCACTCCCCGAACACCATCACTGAGTTCCAGGGTATACCCCCTACCCGTGGAGGGTTCTAACATCTGGTTGCCCCACTCCAATGCCACGGATACTCCCAATTGCAGCGGTGGTACTCCACATTACCACACACCACGGGTGGCATCACAAACTCTAAATATAATCCCCTGCAAATACCCCCCTTCATTTTGAGTGGCCGGACGCCCCTCGAGCCACCACGGATCCGGATCCGAGCAGCCCGACTGCTGACACAGGGGAGGCACAGAGGCACTGACCAAACACTGGTCTGTCCTGCAGACTGACGTGGTGCTGGGTAGTGAGCTACCAGAGATCCCCCTATTTGCCTCTCGCAGAGGTAGGAGCCTGCGAGACCTGCTGGTCGACAGCAACTATGTGGCGAAACCGTCAGCAGGGCTCTTTGGATGTGGCCCCCCTAGGATTGGCTGTTATACATGTGGGGATTGTGTGGAGTGTAAAGGGTGCTTTACACGCTGCGACATCGCTAACGATATATCGTTGGGGTCACGTCGTTAGTGACGCACATCCGGAGCCGTTAGCGACATCGCAGCATGTGACACCAAGGAGCGACGAGCAACGATCGCAAAAGCGTCAAAAATCGTTGATCGTTGACACGTCACTCCTTTTCATAATATCGCTGCTGCACGTACGATCTTGTTCATCGTTCCTGCAGCATCACACATCGCTATGTGTGACACCGCAGGAACGACGAACATCTCCTTACCTGCATCCACCGGCAATGAGGAAGGAAGTAGATGGGCGGGATATTCCGCCCACTCATCTCTGCCCCTCCTCTGCGATTGGACGGCCGCTTAGTGACGCCGCAGTGACGGCGCTAAGACGCTGCACGCACCTCCCCCTTGAAGGAGGGATTGTTCGGTGGTCACAGCGACGTCGCTGAAAAGGTATGTGCATCTGACGTTGCCGTAGCGATAATGTTCATTACGGCAGCGATCACCAAATGTCGCACGAACAACGGGGGTGGGTGCTATCGCAAACGACATCGCTAGCTATCGCTAGCGATGTCGCAGTGTGTAAAGCACCCTTAACTCAGGTAACATCATTAGGGGGAAAGATTTTCTTTCAGCTGACAAACAACAACGATTCAGCATAAAGAAATATATCTCGTGTAGTAGTACATTCGTGATATATTACGCCAAATGCCCCTGCGACATGATTTATGTCGGTTTGACATCTAGGCAACTACGCACTCGCATCCGAGAACATGTACGGGACATTCTGAAAGTGCCATCAATCACAGACCTAAAGGCCCCGTTACACGCAACGACATATCTACCGATATATCGCCAGGGTCACGGATTCCATGACGCACATCCCGCGTCGTTAGCGACGTCGTTGTGTGTAACAGCTCCGAGCGAGTGTTAGCGATCAAAAATACTCACCTTATCATTGATACGTCGTTTATTTTCATAAAATCGTTGCTGTTGCAGGACGCTGGTTGTTCGTCGTTCCTGCGGCAGCACACATCGCTACGTGTGACACCGCAGGAACGAGGAACAACCTCGTACCTGTGGCCACCCACAATGAAGAAGGAAGGAGGTAGGCGGGATGTTACGCCCGCTCATCTCCGCCCCTCCACTTCTATTGGGTGGCCGCTTAGTGATGCCGCTGTGACGCCGCACGAACCACCCCCTTAGAAAGGAGGCGGTTCGCCGGCCACAGAGACGTCGCTAGGCAGGTAAGTCCCGTGTGACGGGTCCTAACGATGTTGTGCACCACGGGTAGCGATTTGCCCGTGTCGCACAACTGACGGGGGCGGGTGCTTTCACCAGCGATATCGCTAGCGATATCGCTGCGTATAAAGTCCCCTTAACTCTGTTAAGGACTCTCCCCAGGCACTGCAAGACCTATCACAACTGTGACCCTACAGGTCAGAAAGTGATGGGGATAGACATTATAAACTGTGGCATCCAGTGAGGTAATCTCAGGGTGGCATTGGCAAAACTTGAATGCACGTGGATTTTTTCCTTAGGTACACTGTCGCCTGCGGGACTTAACGAGCAACTCAGTTTTGCCCCATACCTTAATACATAATTACACTAAGTGATTTTTTTTTATCTCAACTTGACTCTTTTCACAGCTGTTTAAATAGTATCTCTGGCTCATTTGTGCTGCTTTTTAATTTTATGTTGTTTGTGCTTTTAGTAACGTATACTCACCACATGGATTTTTGGGCGCCCTTGTTTGCGTGTGCGGAACGTCGTGGAGGATGATCCAGGATTCTATTAGATGGGGAGGATGAGGATAACAAGACATGAAGATCTTCACAGTTTATTATACTTAGGAGATTTTTATCTACCTCCTTTATGTGTATTTTGTCTTTTTCATGGTTCATTTCATGATTCTGTAATGTGATTTTCGATATCTATGTTATGTGCATGCTCCTGTCTTACTCATTTGGCAACTCAGGGGTGGAAGTGTTTTTTACTTAACCCCATTGAAAATATGTTTGACACTAAAGGGCCATTTACACGCTGCGACATCGCCAACGATATATCGTCAGGGTCACGGTGTTTGTGACGCACATCCGGCGTCGTTAGCGACATCGCAGCGTGTAACACCTAGGAGCGACCTTAAACGATCACAAAAGAGGCAAAAATCGTTGGTCTGTGAGACGTCGTTCATTTACCAAAAATCTTTGTCTGGTCAGTAGCGATGTTGTTTGTCATCCCTGCGACAGCACACATCGCTATGTGTGACACCGCAGGAACGACAAACATCTCCTTACCTGCCGTCCACCGGCAATGAGGAAGGAAGGAGGTGGGCGGCATGTTCCGGCCGCTCATCTCCTCCCCTCCTCTACTATTGGGCGGCCGCTTAGTAACGCCGCAGTGACGTCGCTATGACGCTGAACGCACCTCCCCCTTGAAGGAGGGATTGTTCTTCGGTCCCAGCGACGTCGCTGACAAGGTATGTGCATGTGACGCTGCCGTAGCGATAATGTTCGCTATGGCAGCTATCACCAAATGTCGCAAGAACGACAGGGGCGGGTGCTATCGCGCACGACATCGCTAGCTATCGCTGGCGATGTCGCAGTGTGTAAAGCACCCTTTAGTGTGACAATACTGATTGCTTTATGGGGATGGTATTTGAGTTAGGAGTGGTATCCAGAATATTTATGTACGAAATATTGGTATATTTACAGGCTGGGATGGATACTATTAATATCTATATTACCTTCTCATTAATTTGTGATTTAATGTACTGATACCTACGATGTTTCGATCTTGATTCCCCGTTGTCTCTGGTGCTGCAGCTGAGCTGCGTGCACGGCACATGCGTGACTCTGGGTGCCTACACCCCGCGGTATCAAAGACGGGATCACGCATGCATTAATGACATCTGGGAAAGGTTCTTTACTGCGCATGTGCGAGTATCCTGTAATTACCGCTGGTCGGATGCTGTATACTTCCGGATCGCGATGGCGGTGTACGCTCAACACTCAGCCGTTTCACATGAGCCACCTGGGAACATTTCTTTATAAGGGCGAGTTCTAATGACACAGACAACGTGTGGTGGCCCTTGAAAAAGGACACGAAATGCGCATCGGTCTTGGGCAGTGGACGGTGTTATCCTGCCAGTGTATATCCTGGTATGTACTGATTCACCCTATGTGTTATACCATTCTATGCATCACTTTGGGAAATTACCCTGTTGAAATGTTGATATGTGTAGTGACTAAGGTTATAGGGGTGCTGTATATGTTATAGGAATCCTTGCTAGTGTCTATGGCAGTCTTACAGTGTAATTATATCCGGAGTGGAGTGATACATGACACTTCCTTGTTGATAAGAGCTATAATTTGCCCACTCTATTTGCTCATTCTCAAATATCACTGTCCTGGCTCCCACCTCTGTGGAGTCATTACTCCTTTTATTTTGCCTCATATGTCTCACGATGTGTGTCACAGTTGTGGTGTATACTACCTTTTAACATTCTTTAGATATTAAAATTATGTAATAAAAGTGTGTTGAACATTTAAAATACTCCATTGTGTGTTTTTTGGACACATATTTTTTGATTAGTACATGGGAGTATATCCTGGTATTAGGAAATCCACCAATATGGGGGAAAAAAATAGTTTTTAACAATTGTTGATGTACTATATGAGGATGCTGTCCCCTATTTATTCTATGAATTTTTTATTACTGTACCTCTTTTGATGTTGCGGTACAATGGATTAGGCGTCATGGTAGTAGAGCATTGTTGGCTAAATCCAACATTGAGTTAGCATTTCAGCTTCTACCGGTCCACCCTAGGTGTTACCATTTGATAGATTGTATGTTCGAGGGCCGTTATTTTGTGGACATGTGTTTACCCATGAGATGTTCAATATCATGTTACTATTTTGAAGTGTTTGCATCTTTCTTGGAGTGCATTGTGCACTTTGAGACCGGCATCCCGTCAGTGGTTCATTATTTGGACGATTTTTTTTGTTCATAGGTCCACAGAATGATGGTACATGCTCTTACATGTTGAACATGTTTATGTAACTCATTGGTCGCATCGCCGTACCCATTGCTAAAGACAACACAGGAAGTCCTACTACAAAACTATCCTTTTTGGGAATTGAGATAAATACAATCACAATGACGTTCAATTTACCAGAAGAAAAGCTATTAAAACTGACATCTCTAATAGATCTGGTCATAATAGCAAAAAAGACAGCATTAAAACAGATTCAATCACTTTTAGGCTTATTGGTCTTTGCGTGTAGGAAAATTCCGATAGAACATCTTTTTTCTAGGCATCTGTTTTGGCGACGCAAGGTATTAAAAATCCGGGTCATTTTATAAAAATTAGAAAATCCATACGTGACAACTTGTTGGTATGGCAAATATTCCTAAAAGATTTTAATGGTAGACTGATATGCCAGGAACAGGAGATTTTCAGCATAAAATTACAATTATATACAGTCGCTTGCTTCGATGTGCCACTTGTTTTGGGGTTGTATCAAGCTCATGCCGTTCTGTTTGGCCCAGTGGGTGGTTAGACACATCATTAGTATTAAATGTGTTAATGCTAGAGCTAATTCCTATAGTAGTCGCGATAGAGATCTGGGGACATCATTGGGTAAATAATCAAATTCAATTATGGGCAGATAACTTAGCGGTAGTGAGTGCAATTAATTCATTATCAGTGTCATCCTTACTAGTGTTGGCTTTGTTGCGAAAGTTAGAGCAAGGCTATGTGCGCACGTGTGCGTAATTCATGCAGTTACGCTGCGCTTTGTAGCGCAGCGTAACTGCATGCGTCCTGTGTCCCCTGCACAGTCTATGGAGATTGTGCAGGGGCCGTGCGCACGTGGCATATTAGAACGCAGCGATTCGGCTGCTGCCCGAATCGCTGCGTTCCAAGAAGTGACATGTCACTTCTTCCGTGCGCTTTGCCAGCAGCCCCTGCTCTGTCTATGGCAGGAGCTGCAGGCAGAGCGCACGTTCTCGCCGGCACCATGCGCTTCAGAACGGAGCTTTTCAGCTGCGCTCTGAAGCGCACCTTTTAGGTGCAGTGCAGAGCGCACACGTGCGCACATAGCCTTAAGGTGCTTGCAGCACAATATATGGCTTAAAGCCTTACACGTCACAGGAACAGACAAGAAAATAGCAGAAGCTTTGTCCCATTCCCAGATGGAGCAATCCAGAGAGCTGCAACTGGGAGCCGAAAACAATGGTTACCATTGCATGGACCACTTATGGAATTTGGTAGAGAGGAACTTGTCCAGTTAATTGAGTCATCGGTAGCTCCGTCTACATGGCAAAGTCATGTCACTACCTGGAATGCTGGAGAAAGGAAGGTTTGTCTGGCACTACTGCCCAAAAAGGTTTATCGGAAATTGCTAAAATTAAAAGGCCTGCGAGACATAACAAAATAATTTGCGATGAGACAGATTTTAAAAGGTTGGGAAAAAGAAAAGTCATCATGTGATTACAGGCGTCCGGTTTTATTTGGCTTATTAACACGAATTAGTGGAAAGCTGTCATTGGTCACCAATAGTTTGTTTGAAACCGATCTTTTTAGCGGAGCTTTTACTTTAGCATTTTTCGCCATTTTTAGGGTCGGAGAATTAGTAGCGCCATCAGCATCGCGCTCTGGCGGTTTAGCAGTAACAGATGGGATAGGTTTAAAAGACAGCTTGAAGATATGCGTTCGAAAATCGAAAATGGATCAAAGTGGTAGGGGCAATTGGTTGACAATACAGAAGCTAGGTGGCCCAATTTGTTCAGTAAAAATGTAGCAAAATACATAGTTGTGCATCCACAGGCCCATCAATTTCTGGTACACAAATCTGGGGCATCATTGACGGCTTATCAATTCAGTACAGTTTTTAAAGCTTGTTTACGGCAAGCCGGAGAGGATCCAGCTCAATTTGGCACACATTCCTTTACGATAGGAGCGTCAATGGAGGCTGATGCACTAGGCCTAGGCATCGAAGCAATAAAGTGACTTGGTAGATGGAAGTCGTCATGTTTTCTAACTTATATTAGACCGGATTTGTTGTAAATAATTATGGTTGAGGCTTAAAAACACCCCTTTTCTTAATTCTTCCCCACAGGTCCAGTTATGCCACATGTATGGATTGTCGGGCACTCATATGTATACTGGGCTGAACAAAGGGAGAGATATCAGCCATCCGGTAAAAGATTAGAACAACTGAGTGCGCAAATACACTGGCAAGGTTATCAAGGTTTGCATTGGTTACAGCTACTGTCCAAGGTCGAGGCGATAAGTAATGTAAACAACCCACAGTTTTAGTGGTGAATGTGGTGTAAAACAATTTAGGTAAGATTAAGTTGGCAGATCTTATTGGGCTCGTTAAATCCAACATGAGCAGGTTTAAAAAGCTAATCATACATAAATATGTTTTGGTTTGGTCAGAAATATGGCAATTTTGGAGAGGAGCTAGAAGCAAGGCAGGTCTGAAAAGAGCTCAAAGTTTACTTAACATGTGAGTATTGCGTTTCATACGGTCTATAGGAGGTATTGCGGTTCAGCACCACATGCTGGAAGGAGTCAAAACTAACTTACTGTTGGACGACGGGGCCCATTTGAATGATATTTGTATGATGGTATTGAAAGCACCTTGGTGATGTTGGGTGCTGGTGGTCGGGATGTCGAAGAGGTGTTTCGACACCTTCCTGTACCGGAATATTGACCCAGAAAATACATGCTCATTGTCTTACGCAATGACCAGGCATGGTAGGAAGTTTGCTGGAAAGAAGGTTTATAAGAATATAAATGGATATGGAAAATAAGAAAGTTCAAAGAATTGGTTAATAAAGCTGTGGCCACTTGTTTCACCCAACATGGTAGTACTGTCTGTTATTATCGAGTTTGTCAGTTTAAACAGGTTTGAACACAAGACATCCTATTTTGGAGTTTAAAGTAAAGCAGTCTCTAGTGAGTGGAGGTCCCACAATATTCCTGAAACACTTTGTAAGGATAAACAAAAAAAGATTCTATTAATCAAATGCTATTTTTTATACATAAATATCTAGATGCATATCAGCTGTCTAAATTAATGATCAAAATTACTTAATTTAAATCCATTCTTAAATATGAGCTATTTTGATTCCTGTTTCCAGGAACATTGAGGCTAACTAAAATTCTGTATGTTACACTGGTGATTCTAGAGGATTTAGTTATATTGCATAGCAGTTCATAATTCGTCTGTATGAACTGTGCGAGTAACGTATGACTAATATTGTCAGAAGGGTAAGAGAAACAATACTGTAGCATTTTGTAAGGTTTTATTACAAATTTTCTTGGATTCATGAAAACTGGACTTCGCAAATTTTCCACTTGTTGTCGCCAAAACCTGCAGATCAGTATTTTTACTAGTCCCAGAGAGCCAGAAGAAAACATATCATTTCACTGGAGAAATGTTACGCCGGGCCATAAATCAGAATATATCTTTTTACACTTTGAACACATCCCAGAAGTAGCAGTTCAGTTAGGAAGACAAGCGTAGGTGTAACTTGTTTGTCTGTTACCACTATACAGACATGATATCGTAAGGAGGTATCAAGTTTAACCATTCATTAATTATTGTCAAATACTGTCTGGTTTTGTTTGTTTAAAATACAACAAATTCAGACAAATTATTTAACAGAAAGGCTTTAATTCCAACTTTGTAGCTCTATTTTTAAATATCCAGAAGCATATAATTATTTCTAGAATAAACAAAGACCCAGATCATCACTTTTGCTGCCTTGTTCCCCACTTGGTACTGTTGCTATCTGTGCTACTGGGTGCAGACTCTGAACAGTATCAGCCTCCTCCACCCCCTACCCATAAAATATCTGCATCTCCATAAAATATCTGACTCCCGACCTTCCCCTAATACGTTACTCCCCTTATTCTTCAAACATAAAGGATGTTTTCTCTGCTTTTCTGCCATTTTATTTTCCAGTCTTCCTTGCTCCTTTCCTGACAAGTAGCGAAGGAAGTTATTACTATTGGCTGCTTTGTATTGACACATGAATTATCGTGGAAAGAACTTGCTGTGGAAAAGGAACCAATGCTCTGGTGTCAGCTCATTAGCTGAATATGTACCTTATTATACACTACTACCATATACTATTTTACCAACAGGTGGCATCACATTATGGGGGTTAATGCCATCACTTTGTTGGAAGATATTACAGAGTGTAAATAGCAAACATAGAATATGAGAGTTAAAGGGAATCTGTCAACAGGTTTTTGCTATGTAAGCTGAGGACAGCATGGTTGTCACGAGGGTACCACGACGGAGTGGACCCACCTATTTCTGTTGTCAGGAGATCACAGTGCAGGACTTCATACACACTTGCTCAGGTTAATACTGCTGGCTGGGCAGATTCTTTTTTATCCAGCGCTGCTAGGCTTAAGTAGATCCTCTGGTCTCCTGAACTCTGAGTGAAAGCTATAGCCAGGTGTTCTCTATTGCTAATTAGCTCTGCTATAAAGACTTCCCTCCAAGCTCAGGTCATTGGTGGTAATAGTTTCTGCTTAGTCTTCCTCTAGAGCAGGGGTGGGGAACCTCCGGCCCGCGGGCCGCATGCGGCCCGCCATGACCTTTTATGTGGCCCCCGGGCAGATTCCCGGGGGAGGCAGTGCTGGTGCTGTCACCGTGGTTTGCTGCCGCCGGCCCTTTAAATCCACACATTGCTGTTTGTGCTGCAATGTGTTCTCCCGTCGGCCAGTGCAAATTGTGGGCGGGTCCACAGCAGCCTCACAGTTTCTAGCCTTGTGTGTCCGCCCCCTGCCCTCCGGAGATCAGTGCCTGCCTTCTCCTTCAAGTTCTGATGCAGTGTGTCCGGCTCCTGCACTCCGGTGATGTGAGTGCAATGCTGCTGTGAGTCCAGCGCCGACCCTCTGCTGCTATATGCCCTGCCCAATGCTTTGTGCCTCCCCACACCAGTTCTGTAAACCTTCTCCCCCAGAGTTGCATGAAACTCTCAGCGCAGTGTGGCCCCCAATGTCCTGTGTGCACCCCTCCCCCAGTCCTGTGTGCAGCCCATCACCCAGTAGTCCTGTTTGCACCCCCCCAATCCTGTGTGCACCCCTCCCCCAGTCCTGTGTGCACCCCCCAGTCCTGTGTGCACCCCCCCAGTCCTGTGTGCACCCCCCCAGTCCTGTGTGCACCCCTCCCCCAGTCCTGTGTGCACCCCTCCCCCAGTCCTGTGTGCACCCCTCCCCCAGTCCTGTGTGCACCCCTCCCCCAGTCCTGTGTGCACCCCCCAGTCCTGTGTGCACTCCCCAGTCCTGTGTGCACCCCCCCAGTCCTGTGTGCACCCCCCCAGTCCTGTGTGCACCCCCCCAGTCCTGTGTGCACCCCCCCAGTCCTGTGTGCACCCCCCCAGTCCTGTGTGCACCCCCCCCAGTCCTGTGTGCACCCCCTCCAGTCCTGTGTGCACCCCCCCAGTCCTGTGTGCACCCCCCCCAGTCCTGTGTGCACCCCCCCCCAGTCCTGTGTGCACCCCCCAGTCCTGTGTGCACCCCCCCAGTCCTGTGTGCACCCCCCCAGTCCTGTGTGCACCCCCCCAGTCCTGTGTGCACCCCCCCAGTCCTGTGTGCAGCCCCCCCGTGATGTCTGTGCAGCCCCCCCGTGATGTCTGTGCAGCCCCCCCGTGATGTCTGTGCAGCCCCCCCCGTGATGTCTGTGCAGCCCCCCCGTGATGTCTGTGCAGCCCCCCCCGTGATGTCTGTGCAGCCCCCCCCGTGATGTCTGTGCAGCCCCCCCCGTGATGTCTGTGCAGCCCCCCCCCGTGATGTCTGTGCAGCCCCCCCCAGTGATGTC
Organism: Anomaloglossus baeobatrachus; assembly: GCF_048569485.1. Taxonomy (NCBI): domain Eukaryota; kingdom Metazoa; phylum Chordata; class Amphibia; order Anura; family Aromobatidae; genus Anomaloglossus; species Anomaloglossus baeobatrachus. The sequence goes on from NC_134358.1 coordinate 466,916,073, forward strand.
TGTGCAGCCCCCCCAGTGATGTCTGTGCAGCCCCCCCCAGTGATGTCTGTGCAGCCCCCCCAGTGATGTCTGTGCAGCCCCCCCCAGTGATGTCTGTGCAGCCCCCCCAGTGATGTCTGTGCAGCCCCCCCCAGTGATGTCTGTGCAGCCCCCCCCAGTGATGTCTGTGCAGCCCCCCCCAGTGATGTCTGTGCAGCCCCCCCCAGTGATGTCTGTGCAGCCCCCCCAGTGATGTCTGTGCAGCCCCCCCAGTGATGTCTGTGCAGCCCCCCCAGTGATGTCTGTGCAGCCCCCCCAGTGATGTCTGTGCAGCCCCCCCAGTGATGTCTGTGCAGCCCCCCACAGTGATGTCTGTGCAGCCCCCCACAGTGATGTCTGTGCAGCCCCCCACAGTGATGTCTGTGCAGCCCCCCACAGTGATGTCTGTGCAGCCCCCCACAGTGATGTCTGTGCAGCCCCCCACAGTGATGTCTGTGCAGCCCCCCACAGTGATGTCTGTGCCTCCCCACAGTGATGTCTGTGCCTCCCCACAGTGGTGTCTGTGCCTCCCCACAGTGGTGTCTGTGCCTCCCCACAGTGGTGTCTGTGCCTCCCCACAGTGGTGTCTGGGCCTCCCCACAGTGGTGTCTGTGCCTCCCCACAGTGGTGTCTGTGCCCCCAGCCCCGCGTGTGGTGTCTGTGCCCCCAGCCCCGCGTGTGGTGTCTGTGCCCCCAGCCCCGCGTGTGGTGTCTGTGCCCCCAGCCCCGCGTGTGGTGTCTGTGCCCCCAGCCCCGCGTGTGGTGTCTGTGCCCCCAGCCCCGCGTGTGGTGTCTGTGCCCCCAGCCCCGCGTGTGGTGTCTGTGCCCCCAGCCCCATGCCCCCAGTTAATTAATTGCTTCACCCAATATAGCAGGGTCATTTAAACATTGATAATTTTGTGTGGCCCCTGAAGGTTGGTAGAAATTTCCAAATGGCCCCCGACAGAAAAAAGGTTCCCCACCCCTGCTCTAGAGGGATCCTGTGAGCAGTGGACCAGGAAGCCATTCAGAGAACATTTGCTGTGTGAAAGCTGTGTTGAGTTTTTTCCTTCCTTTGTCCTTCTTGGTGTTTCTCTTCTGGTCCGTTCCTCATTATTACCTCTTGTTGTTTCGACTGCTTTGCAAGAGTGCTGATTATTTTAGCCTTTTCTGTCTAATCCTATATGTGTCTTTAACCTAGAGCGGGACTAGCATTCCCGCTGCCCTACACTATACAGGACTGACTCCAGGGAAATACGCGGTAGGCACGTGATGGGCAATGGGGTGAAATAATCCATATAGGGATGTTAGGTAGTGCAGAGATCAGCCCTAGGTGAGTTTATGAGGTGACCCTGTTCCCTTTTCCCTATTGCCAGGGCCCACAGTTTTATACGTGTACCCTGTGTGTTGTGGTGCCCACTGGGGGTTCCCGTGTATCTGGCTGAACCCCGGTAGTCACTGCGTGACAATGCTGTAAGAGCTTTAAAAAAAAAAAAGCAACTCTCCGTTTATCAGTGTGTGTGTGCGCAACTGTTTATGTAACTAAAGGGTTCATTACCCTATGATTATCATTACAGGATAGAAACTCACGTGCATGCTAGTCCAACATGCCCCCTGCTGTGATTGACACCTCACAGTCAACACACAATCTCTGTTGAGAGCCTGGTAAAGGCAGGGATATTTCTCAGTTCTGCTGTGTTCCTGAATCTAAATTCTTTCATTGTTTCAGAACGGCTTCATCCAGTAATTTGTTGTGAACACATTTGGACTGGGTCCCGCTTTGGGACTCCCTCTTGTGGCCAGTGCTGGTAGTGGAGTTGGTAACAGCTGATGATGATTAGAAATTAGGTTGTTCAGACTGGGCCTATATAACTGAGTATTGTTCTCCTGCTCTGGGCTGGTGATCAATGTTGACTCCTGTGCTGCTGTGGACATTCTGAAGCCTGCCTTATCTTCTGTTTCTACCTGAACTCCTAACAGATAAGTTGGTCTTTGTACCTCTGCTGGTTTGTTTCCATTTTCTTGTTGTTTATTTTTGAGGTACTAAAGCTTGTCTCCTGATTTTGCTTGTGTGGAGTTCTGGGTGGAGTTGGATCATTCCCTGCTGGGAATGTCTGTGTACCTTGCTCAATATTCTGCAATCTATTTGAGTTTTGTCATGCTTGGTATTAATTTTAGTTCTTCCTCTATATTAGTGTTTTGCTTGGATTCCAGTAACACCAGAGTATTGATATAGTGGGGGAGAGACTGTGTGGTCTCAGCTGTTTTTCATATCAGGTGTGTTGGTTTTTAGAGTTTTGTGCTGCTGCAGTCAGTGCACTTTTCTGTCCTTTCCTATATAGATAGTTTGGGCCTTATATTTGCTGAATCTGTTTTCTACCTGTGTACTGTATTTCATCTAGTCTCCCCGGCTTTATATGTTTGGGGGCTATCTATATCTTTGGGGAACTGCTCCGAGGCAGATTAGCTTTCTTTGTCTTTCTCCCTTTAGGAATAATTAGTTCGCTGGCTAAGTCAAGGCGACCAGGTCATCGTAGGCACATCCCACGGCTACTTCTAGTTGTGTTGTCAGTGTAAGGTCTGCAGTAAGCTGAGTTTCCAACCACTCTGATGACACTCTAGATTTCCTAGTTTTGCCCTTTTTGATCCTACTCGGTCACTGAATCATAGCAGTACTCTATGTGATACACCACTAGATTCAGAATCTCCTTGCCTACATTATGTTGCTGTCAGATGAGGTAGCAAAAACCTGGTGACAGATTCCCTTTAACATTTATCTACCGACAAATATGCTTTTGCTAAACCTGACTAATGCCAAAATTCCCTGACACACTACTATAGTGCTGCTTGTCTCCTCTGCTGATTTCCTCACTTCCTCTTATAGCAGGAACAGCAAGTGACAGCTGCAGTCAATCAGCAGTGATGTTGCCAAATTTGCCACGTGACCAATGAGGCCGCTCATTGGCTGCAGAGGTTGAGTAACCTGCTGAGAAGCAGCGGGACTGTGTATGGTGCAAGAGGATGTCACAAACTCACTTGGACAAGTAGTGAAATTAACTCATTCTTCACATAAAGGTGATCAGAGAGTTAAAACACTTGAATAGTGGTAAATACAATTTCTCATGATTTGAAACCATAATGTCTACAGATCATAACAGTGAATACAACAGTAATACCTGCAGAATCAAGACACAGATGAGAAATCTCGATGGATTCTCATAAATAAAGCATAAGGTGCAATAGTATAAAATCAATTTTTATTGAAAATTTAAAAATCATTAAAAAATACTACAAATACAAAAAGGAACCAATCACAGTCGAGGTATAAATCAAATGGAGAATAATATAGTATAATACTACCAATACCCATATTTATTATTGGAGAGTTGGGGTAATATTCCCCGTTTATTTATTACTAGAAGGTGGCCCGATTCTACGCATCGGGTATTCTAGAATTTACGTATTGTGTAGTTAATGTATGATTTTTGTTATATATATATATAGATGTTGTTGTGTGTAGTTACCAAGTGTTTGTGTAGGGCGCTGTACTTGTTCTGGGTGTTGTCTGGGTGTGGCGGGGGGTGAGAGCGGTGTTGTTTGTGTGTTGTGTGTAGAGCGCTGTGTGTCTGTAGCGTTGTGTGTGTGTGTGTTGCGTGGTTTGTGTGGGTGTGGGGTGTGTGTGTGTGTTTTGGGGACAGGTATGTTTTGTGCAATGTGTGTGTTTGTGTGTTGGGTGTTGTGCGGCGTTGTCTGTGTGTGTGGGTGTCTGTGTAGGGCAGTGTTTGTGGTTCCCAGTGTGTGTGTGGTGTGTTGTGCAGTGCATGTGTGGCGGTGTGTGTGTGTGTGTGTGTTTTGGGGGGAGGTGTACACCCCCCATCGTGCTCCATCCCCCATGCTGTGCACCCCCCATCGTGCTCCATCCCCCATGCTGCGCACCCCCCATCGTGCTCCATCCCCCATGCTGCGCACCCCCCATCGTGCTCCATCCCCCATGCTGCGTACTCCCCATTGTGCTCCATCCCCCATGCTGTGCACTCCCCATCGTGCTCCATCCCCCATGCTGCGCACTCCCCATCGTACTCCATCCCCCATGCTGCGCACTCCCCATCGTGCTCCATCCCCCATGCTGTGCACCCCCCATCGTGCTCCACAGTCACACATCAGACAGTATACACGCACACATCTGATCGCATACACTCACACACACACCCCACTTCTCCCTGTGCCCACCGGTGGGCGGTCCCAGCAGCTGTGCTGCACGCCGTACTCCTCTGCCAACACTCACAGATCTGATCGCATACACTCACACACACACACTCATACATCAGAACACACTCACACACATCCGATCGCATACACGCACACACACACTGACGATATCGCACATACGCGCTCACACAATCACAACATTCGGAGATACCACATGCTTCCGGCCATGTGATCCTCCGGCAGGTCCTGGAAGGTCACTGCACACACAGTATCGCCGCCGAGAAGCAAGCAATATCACGGGATGTTGTGAGTGTGTGGATGCGATCTGATGTGTGTGTGAGGTGTGTGTGAGAGTGAGTGTGATCTGATGTGTGTGTGTGTCTGTTCTTATGTGTGGGCGTGTGTGTGTGTGTGTTCCGCCGCTGCAGGACCTTGATGCGCTCACCTGGGAGCCAGTGTACGCTGGTAACCATGCTACAATATTACTCGATGTGTTCCATGGTTACCAGCGTACCACGCCCCCCGCTCGCACGGGAGCCCACACCAGCGTACGCCGGCGTACGCTGCTGTGGGCTCCCGGGGGTACAGCACTCACCTGGGAGTCGGTTCGGGGAATGCGTGCAGGGGGCGGGGCCAGAGCGAGCGTGCAATGCGTGAGGGGGGCGGGGCGTGGCCGAGTTGCCAATGCGTGCAGGGGGCCGGGGCGAGAGGCCAATCCGTGCGAGGGGGCGGAGCCGAGGTGAGCGGCCAATCCGTGCGGGGGGGCGGGGCCATGGCGAGCCCAGCGGCCAATCCGCTGTTTGTTACCATAAGGACACAATTTTGGAGAAAGACAGACAGACAGACAGAATAAGGCAATTATATATATAGATTGGAAAGCTCTATGAGTTGGGGTAATGTTCCCCGTTTATTTATTATTGGAAAGCTCTATGAGTTGGGGTAATATTCCCCGTTTATTTATTATTGAACATTTTGATTTGATAAGTAATACCTGCAGGTAACTTATATAGAGCTGCTCAGGTGATGTCCAGAGCAGGTGCAATAAGTGTGACGCCCCTGGACTATCGGGTCGTCACAGGGTATTGCACAATCTGCCCTCCCGTATAGTATCCACCTCCTTCTTGGTTTAGGGTCCTTAACTACATGGTGTTGCCTACATCAACTAATCAAATCCTACATACACCCTGCACCACACCCACTAAACACACCAGTGGACGGCTTGAGTGGAATAGAGTCGCTTACCTGGGGGGTTGGGGAGGGGAGGTTAGGAGTGTCAAGAGAGAGTCGAATCTGAGAAGTGAAAGTGAGAGGAGGTCGGGAGCGGGGCTTCTGGGAAGTAATCTAGGTGGCAGACGGTGGTCTGGGCCTAGAGGAGTTGGGCCCCCGGTCGCAGGGGATCGTGGCAAGGGGCACGGATCTGTCGAGGAGGACAGCCGTCAGCCTTGCACCATTACCGGGCTGGGACCAAGGCACGACGGGGTACACGGACTCTAGGTAGGGGAGTAGCTTCAGGCAACCCGATAATTTACCCAAGGAGAATGGAACCTTCAAGATCCAGTCCCACCCACTCCAAAATCGGGGTATTAACGCAACGAGGGGGAAAGAACTTTCCAATTCAAAACGGTCCAGAAAATCCCAACCGTGAGCCCTGAGAGCAAGCTCCCACACTTAGCCATAGTGGGGAGCGGGACCTGGCAAGTTTCACACTACTGGGACCACCAAAGAAGTAAAGGAGGAAGGTTATGGATCACCAAGCAGCACCATTGGGGGCGGGACCCGAACTAAGCTCCCCTCAGCGGCAGCAGTGTCTAGAGACTTGTTTGACCAGTTGTCGGTGTCAGCTTAATGGACTGAGTACCACAGTGACCCCTTTGCATCCAACGGCACTCCCCTTCTATCACCGAGCCCCGGGGTATCCCCCCTACCCGTGGAGGGTAACAACACCTGGCTGCCCCATTCCATCATCCCCGGGTACTCCCAACTGCAGCTGTGGTACTCCTAATTACCACACACCACACACCACGGGTGGCGTCACAAACTCTATAAAATCCCTTGTACATACCCCCCTTCAGTTGAGTGACCGCACGACCCCAGGTCCGGAGACCCTCAAGCCACTGAGAACCCGGATCCAAGCAGCTCAGCTGCTGGCACGGGGGCGGCACATAAGCTTATTCATTTTCACAATAATGTTTTGGGGGTTTATCTCTCCTTCACTCAATCTCTGTATACCAGGTGCCCTTCTGCTCTATACACTCTAACTCATCTTGCTCAGGTATCCAGCCCACACAGAAAGGGTAGGTGCACACAATCAGAGTGACTGTAATGACATAGAATGACTACATAATTGGAGTTAGATCAGACAATCTCTTTAAATGGAACCTATTAGGTCCCCTATGCCCTCCAACCCAGCAGCATTGATACCCATGGCCAAATTCATTAATACTATTAGAATAATACTGAATTCTGGAATAATATCCAGAAATAAAGACATCAACAAGTCGTGCTTAGTGATAACTAAGTAAGGTCTTGAAGGTGGACAGGGGACAAGGGGTGTGCACCGCCTACTATATTCAATTGATATGCTGATAGTTATAAAGGTGGGATAGGGGGTCTGATAATCCCTGATGTTATTCCCTACCTAACCACGGAGGTCAAAAGCACCTTAATTTTTTGGGTGCCCCCCGTTCCTCGGCGGCTAGCCCTAACTGCCCCTGTTACTACTCCTGACCCTAACCCACCACCAAGTGGATTGTGCAGTGGTGCATAACAGTCATGTGTCATAAGTCATACCAATTACAATAAAAAACCCAAATCTCATGTGCAAATTAAGGATTTCAAATCAAAGATGAAGATCCTGTGTGGTCCTTATGTGGGTCCAGTTGATACTCTGTACCCCCCCATTAGGTGCTGGAGTTACAATGAAAGCTCCTTCCACATAATGGTACCAGCAAGGCTCTCTAGGCAGTAAGTGCCTGCAGTGATAGCCTTTCACTGTGGCATCAGGTCCATAAGTCTTATGGATCTTCATCTTATGGAGAATATAAACAATGAGGAGATTGATGGCCTAAACAGATTAGAGATAATTTGATATATCGATATCCCCTGATGAACCCCAAGACGTTGGGGGGAAACGCGTCGGAATCAAGTTAGTCCTGGCAGGATAAGTACTAGGACCACAGGTCCATCACCTTGTTTAGACCCTTATTCTCATGTATCTTCCCAGTTTCATAGCCATATAGGCAATTTGAAAAACTGTGATTTGAAATCCTTAATTTGCACATGAGATTTGCGTTTTTTATTGTAATTGGTATGACTTATGACACATGACTGTTATGCACCACTGCACAATCCACTTGGTGGTGGGTTAGGGTCAGGAGTAGTAACAGGGGCAGTTAGGGCTAGCCGCCGAGGAACGGGGGGCACCCAAAAAATTAAGGTGCTTTTGACCTCCGTGGTTAGGTAGGGAATAACATCAGGGATTATCAGACCCCCTATCCCACCTTTATAACTATCAGCACATCAATTGAATATAGTAGGCGGTGCACACCCCTTGTCCCCTGTCCACCTTCAAGACCTTACTTAATTATCACTAAGCACGACTTGTTGATGTCTTTATTTCTGGATATTATTCCAGAATTCAGTATTATTCTAGTATTTTAATAGTATTAATAAAAGTGACGTTTTAGAGAGAATTTTTTCTGGTTTTCAAGTGATCCTCTATTCTAATACAAATAAAATTGGTCCATGGCCAAATTCCCCTCCTAACAGCCATGTAAAATGATGTTTACTAATATGAATGTTTAAAAAAAAAAAAGCGACTTATAAAACTCACCTTCCCTATGCTAATTAGAGCCTTCACTAGCAGCATGAGTGTTAATTCCCCAGATTAGTAGGCCCTCTTTTCCTATTATCACACCCCTGTGGGTATAACATGATACCATGAGCCAGCTCATTGCCCGCTCCTGGAAATCTCATGCATGCACACGGCTCAATTCGGCAGTGTCAGTGCGCCTCAGAAGCAGGGTGGATGCTTCCCGGCTCCATTAGGCACCCTGCGAATGACAAAAAATTCAGAAGACGTGTACATGAGCCATCTTCTGAACTTCCGTTCATGTGCAGTGTGCCTAATGACGCCAGGAAGCGTCCACTCTGCTTCTGAGGTGCACTGACATGGTCAAAATGAGCAGCGCACATGCACAAGATTACAGGCGTTGGTGGTGACACTAGCTCATGGAAGTCATGTTGTCACCGCTCATAGAGGCGTGATAACACAGAAAAAGGCCGACTACTTTGGGGAAACCATGCTTCTGAAACTAGTCAAGGCCCTAATTAGCATAGAAACAGAAAACTTTTAAGTAGCTTTTTAAACACTCATATTAGTGAATAAGACATAATTTTTGTCTTGGTCCTCTTTCTGTGTGTAGGGAAGCAGACATTGTATGTTTTTAGGAAGACTTCAGAGATCCAGAACTCTGATTCCTGTCAAGAATTCTGCACCAATTTAGATTAAGGCCATGTGTGCACGTTGCGTTCTATTCCGAAGCGTGTAAGTCACTGCCTGTGCGTCTCAGAACGCAGCCGAAAAAGCTGCTTTCTGAGACGCATTTGGCAGAACGCAACGTGCGCACATTCCTGGAGAATTCATGCGTTCTGGATGTTTGCTCTGCCATAGATAGAGTGGGAAAAGCATCCAGAATGCACATTTTTCACTGTGCGGTCCCACTCGGCTCTGCAGCATCCCCATAAACTTGTAGCAGAGACGAGTGGGACTGCACTGTCAAAAAGAGCATGGCTGACTGCGAGACAGAGCCGCGCGATCAGGATGAACTTCACCCAACTTCATTGTGATCGCGCGGCTCTGTGCGTGTGCCGCAGCTTGATTTGCGGTCACACGTGAATGACTCACTTGTGATCACAAATCCCCTGAGTGACTGCAGTGAGCCGCACGATCAGCTGTGCTTTCACTCAGGTTACTCGCGGGCACAGCTACAGTCCTCCACCTGAGAGCGGTGGCCGCGAGTAATCTCAGTGACAGCCCAGCTGATCGCGCGGCTCCCTTCAGTTGCTGCATGGAGCTCACAGGAGCAGCGGTGTTCTACTGCTGCTCCTGTCAGTTTCCGATGTAGCAGAGCTGAAAGTGTCGTGGGACCTTGCGTGGATTACGTGGGACCTGGAGGTATTTTTGAGGGGTTAATAAAGTGGTGAAAGGGGGGGGTTGTCTTTCATTACAAATAAATAATTTTTTGGATGTGTGTGTTTATTTTATTTAACTTACAAGTTAATCATGGAAGATATCTCGGGGCGACGCCTGCCATGATTAACCTAGGACTTAGTGGCAGCTATGGGCTTTTGCCATTAACTCTTTATTACCCCGCTTGCCACCGCACCAGGACAATTCGGGATGAGCCGGGTAAAGTCTCGGGACTGTCGCATCTACTGGATGCAGCAATTCCGGGTGGCTGCTGTCTGATATTGTTAGGCTGGGGGGCTCCCCATAACGTGGAGCTCCCCATCCTGAGAATACCAGCCTTCAGTCGTGTAGCTTTACCATGGCTGGTATCCAAATTGAGGGGACCGCATGTCGTTTTTTCTAATTATTTTTTTTTTTTACTGCTCGATATAGACACGCCCACCAGTGGCTGTGATTGGTTGCAGTGAGACAGCTGTCACTCAGCAAGGGGGCGTGTCTGACTGCAACCAATCATAGGCGCCAGTGGGTGGGGGAAGCAGGGAATATGAGATGGATTAATGAGCGGCTGGCATTTTTAAACGAGGAGAAGCCGCCACAGTGTGAACGCTGTGCAGCGCCGCGCCGGTGATCGTGGATCAGTGAGTATGAGAGAGGGGGTGGGAGGGAGAGACCGACATGGACAGAGAGAGAGATAGAAACATAGAGAGAGAGACCGACCGACAGACTGACTGACAGAGAGAGACAGACCGAAAGACCTGCCTTTGTTATGTTAAAAAAAACATGCGGATCGCAACAATAATGCAGTGCAAACGCACTGCTTAACATTTTGGCAGAGTTTTTCTACAACTCATTGATTTCAATGGGTGTAGAACACTGCCAAAACGGACAAAAGAATTGACATGTTGCTTTTCTAAACGCAGAGATTTTGTCAAATTTTTGACAATCAAAACGCTGTATTTCAAAAAGCATTGTGCGCACGGATTTTGCATGATTCTCATAGACTTTGCTGGGGAAGCACAACGCATGCATTTTGTCAATGACACAGTGCAGTTGTAAACGCAGCCAAAACGCAGAAAAAAACCGCAATGTGCGCATATAGCCTAAATCAAATTAAATCACAGGTACCTCTGCGATTAAGCCCCTAACCATTTTTGGGCCCTACGTGCGCACTGCAGTTTTTTTTACATGGATTTGTTGCAGTTTTTGCTGCAGAATGGTGCAGTTTTTGTTCATAAGCTTTAGGCTATGTGCACACAGTTCGTTTTTCGTGGCGTTTTTGCGCGTTTTTCGGGTGCGTTTTTGGCCTCAAAACTGCAGGACTTTGCTTCCCCAGCAAAATCTATGAGTTTTCATTTTTGCTGTCCGCACACAAATTTTTTTTTAAGCTGCGTTTTTTAGCTTAAAAAAAATGGACATGTCAATTCTTTCCTGCGTTTTTCTGCGTTTTCCCCCCATGCAATGCATTGGAAAAATGCAGAAAAACGCAGAGATAAAAAACGCACCAAATCGCGGTAAAAATGCATGCGTTTTTTACGCGTTTTTTTGCCGCGGGTGCGTTTTTGTGTGGTTTTAGCGGCCAAAAACACACAAAATTGCAGCATCATAAAAACGCAGCATGTGCACATAGCCTTATGCAGTCCTTCCCCAGCAAAGTCTATGAGAAATCTAAAATGTTGTGCGCACGTTGCATCTATTTTCCTTACAGGGTTTGCTGCAGAATTTCTGCAACAAAAAGAAGCAGCATGTCACTTCTTTTCTGTGTTATTCTGCATTTTTCCGCATTTTTCCCTGTGTTTTGCCATTGATAGCATAACAGCATAACGCGGTAAAACCCCATGCGTATTCGGTGCAGTTTTTCCGCAGGTACGTGCATTTTTCTGCCAAAAGGTGCAATTTTTTTTGCTGGAGAAACAAATTCACAGTGTGCGCACATAGCCTTAACCATAAAATAATAAATATACGTACCAGGAGATAGTACATATTGACTGCTAGACTATTGCAGACCACCACTATTATGACAGGAACATTATTACAAATCCCTAAATCACCATTATATAAATGGATAATATGGAATAACTTGCCAAAGTCTGTTTAATCGCAGGCATTTTACAATTGTGGAAAACCCCTTTAAAACTCTGCTTTTCTCCTGACCCGATTACACCTGTTTTCTAGGTAGCCTTTAAAATCCTGAATTCTGATTTTGCACTAGTTTTATGAATTGGCATCATAGATCCTTCACAAAGAACAGATCTAGGTAAAAAAATAGATTGACAGGTAATGCTGGAGTTTCATATACAGCCGATAACAATATTTTTAATCTTGGACTCAGAATTATTAAAACATTTAGTGCTATAATTTTGGGTTTAGGGAAAAGGAAGCAGACAGTAAAGCACATGCCGTAGGCATGTAAGCATCACATCCAAGGCTTTCTGGGAATTACTCACTGACCGCAAAAGTAAAAAAAATCCAATATTTCCTGTTAATCCTGGAGTATTTTCTTAACTTCACAGACAAAATGTCAAATGTGTTTTTATGAACCAATGTGACCAGTGGAAATAGAGAGAAAAATGGAAATTACGGATGTTGTTTACCATAATAGACATTGGAAATGCAAATAATCTATATGTAACAGTTATGGCGATAGAAAATCTACATAGTTTTTTTTATATTTTTTAGTACAATTTTAGTATTAACCCCATCACCCTCTCCGTAATTTTCCGTTTTCTGCTCCCCTTCATACAAAAGTCATAACGTTTTTATTTTTCCGTCAATATAGCCACATGAGGGCTTGTTTTTGGGAGATGTACTTTTGAAAGAGGCCATTCATTGTACCCTATATTGTACTGGAAAACAGGAAAAAAAAATTCCAAGTGCTGTGAAATTGCAAAAATATTTTATTTACCATGTTGTTCACTATATGGTAATACTGCCAGGGCAGTATGATTCCCCAGGGCAGTACAAGTTCGTAGATACCAAACATATATAGTTTTATTTTTATCTGAAAGTGTTCTCATTTTTCGGGATCTGGGGCTCAGTGACGGCTTATTTTTTATGTCTTGAGCTGACATTTTTAATCATACCATTTTGTGTAGTTGCGATGTTTTGATCGCCTGTTATTGTGTTTTAATGCAATATTGCAGCGACCAAATAAACATAATTTTGGCGTTTGGAATTTTTTTCTCACTACACCCTTTACTGATCAGATTAATTGATTATATAACAAGGAAAACAGATGCGGTACTGCACCACCGGGTCACCTGATTCAATACTGCGAAGGATATGAGGAGCGACAATAACCACCAAGGCTCTGTACAGCGGTGCTCACCAGAAGGCAAACAGTCCTGTGAAGATCATCATAAGAGAAGGTAGAATCTTGGCACACGCTGTTGTATAAAGGGTCCTTGCTTTATTATAAATGCATAAAAGGTGTGCGGGTACAAGACCAGATGCTGGCACTCCTCAATCGACGGCCATTTTGCGCTGCTGCGCTTCTGCAGGTCTTGTGAATCGGCCATCGTCCTCCGGAGTGCCAGCATCTGGTCTCGGACCTGCTCACCTGTTATGTAAGGACTTTTATACAACAGCGTGTGCGAGGATTCTTCCTTCTCTTACGATAATCCTAATTGATTTTATATTTTGATAGATCAGGTATTACTGAACTCGGTGATACTAAATTTGTGGATATTTTTTTATTGTTTTATTTTCAATGGGGCAAAAGGGAGGTGATTTGAACTTTAAGGCTATGTGCCCACGCTAGAATGTCCCTGCGGATTTTTTTGCCTGAAAATCCGCGACTTTCGCGGCAAATCCGCACCCGCGGATTTGCCGCGAATTTACCGCGGATTTACCGCGGATTTGCCGCGGATTTTGATGCGGATTTCATTTTTATTTTTTTCCCCCATTCAAAACCAAAAATCCGGACCAAATCTGCACCAAACAATTGACATGCTGCAGATTTTTCCGGATCAAAATCCGCGGCAAATCCGCAGCGGAAAAATCCGCAGCATGGGCACAGCATTTCCAAAATGCCATTGAAATGGCTTGGAAGTGCTGCTGCTGCAGATTTTCGGGAAATCTGCGGCAAATCCGCGGCAAAATCCGCGCAAAATCCGCGCAAAATCCGCAGCGTGGGCACATAGCCTTAGGGGTTTTTTTCATTTTTTAAAACTTTTTTTTTTACATTTTGTATTGATTTTACACTTTATGCCGGCTGTGTCCAATCACTTCTGCTGATCAGAGCTGTACTTCAGAAATGCTGTATTCCTGTGGGTACCGGAGATTTGCCGACACTTACAGTAAGTGAGTCATGACAGCGACAGGGGTCATCATCTCACCCTCGCTGTCATGACAAGCCATTTGCGCCCTGTGATTGCGTCATGGGGCCACCGATGACTGCAGGGAACACTGCGATCCTCACTGAAGCACATTAGATTGCACTGTCAGATTTTAAGGGGAAAACAGGCGTGAGTGGATCGCCGATCCAGCCGCAAATGTCGTTGATCAGATCAGCAAACATATTCGGGGATGAATTTGGGCTCGCCGCCCAAGCCCATGGTAACGGGAAGGAGGCGGCCTAGGAAATATACGGTATACACATTATATGTCATGAAAGGATTAAAAGAAAACTTTAAAAAAGGCTTATGTTGCAATATTCTCATATATATATATATATATATGATGAAGCTTATGAGCACCTGTTTTTTGCTGACTGATCAGTAGTTTTATTGTGATCATTCTGGGGTACATACTGTATGGCATTGATAGTTTTTTTTTTTAATTTATTCCATTTTTTTGTGGAGAGGCGAAGACAGCAATTTTGGCAAATTGAATTTTTTTTCTTTCCATTGTTCAACTTACTGCCAATACCAAATATGATCTTTTTATATTGTTTAGAAAATTGGGCAAATGTATTTTTTTTATGGGGGGTGAAGTAGGGTTTCAGTAATTTTTTCTTTTATTTCTTTAAAACATTTTTTTACTTTTCTTAACATTGAAAAAACTCATCCTGTGACCATTTGATCAATTGTACAATTAAAAAATACTTATTTGCAGCCTTCTGTAATGTATGGCCAATTTGCAAAGACAGAGTTCTAGCATCCTCTAGTGGTAGATGTGATATCAGCAACTTAATAGCTTATATTTTATCTCCTACAGATCATTACTATTCAAGACTAACATTTATTCTTATAGCGCTAATATATTCTGCATTGCACAATATCTTAACCCCTTACCAAGAAAACCTGTATTTGCCTTCGTGACTGAGCCCCATTTTTAACCCCTTCAGCCCCCAGCCTGTTTTCACCTTAAAGACCCGGCCATTTTTTGCAATTTTGACCAGTGTCACTTTGACAGGTTATAACTCTGGAACACTTCAACGGATCCTGGCGATTCTGAGATTGTTTTTTCGTGACATATTGTACTTCATGTCAATGGTAAATTTAGTCCGATATGTTTTGCGTTTATTTGTGAAAATTTCGGAAATTTAGCGAAAATTTTGAAAATTTTGCAATTTTCAAAATTTGAAATTTTATGCCCATAAATCTGAGAGATATGTCACACAAAAAAGTTACTAAATAACATTTCCCACATGTCTACTTTACACCAGCGCAATTTTTGAAAAAAAAAAAATTCCGTTAGGAAGTTAGAAGGGTTCAAAGTTCATCACCAATTTCTCATTTTTCCAACAAAATTTACAAAAAAAAATTGTTTAGGTACCACATCACATTTGGAGTGATTTGAGAAACCTAGGCGACAGAAAATACCCAAAAGTGACCCAATTCTAAAATCTGCACCCCTCACTCTGCTCAAAACCACATCCAAGAAGTTTATTAACCCTTTAGGAGCTTCACAGCAACCAAAGCAATGTAGACGAAAAAATGAAAATTTTACTTTTTTAACACAAAAATGTTACTTTAGCCATAAAAATTAGTATTTTCACAAGGGTATCAGGAAAAATGCATCATAAAATGTATCGTGCATTTTCTCCTGAGTACGCAGATACCCCATATGTGGTGGTAATCAAATGTTTGGGCACACAGCAGGACTCGGAAGGCAAGGAGCGCCATTTGAATTTTTGAGTGCAAAATTAGCTGCACTCATTAGCGGACGCCATGTCGGGTTTGAAGACCCCCTGAGGTGCCTAAACAATGGAGCTCCCCCACAAATGACCCCATTTTGGAAACTAGAGCCCTCAAATATTTTTTCTAGATGTTTGATGTGCACTTTGAACCCCTGGGGGCTTCACAGAAGTTTATAACGTTGAGCCGTGAAAAGAAAAAAACATTTTTTTACCACAAAACTGTTGCTTCAACCAGGTAGCTTTTTTTATCACAAGGGTATCAGGAAAAAATGCACCATAAAATTTATGGTGCATTTTCTCCTGAGTACGCAGATACCCCATATGTGGTGGAAATCAAATGTTTGGGCGCACGGCAGGACTCGGAAGGCAAGGAGCGCCATTTCACAGCAAAATTGGTTGGAATTATTAGCGGACGCCATGTTTCATTTGGAGACCCCCCTGAAGTGCCTAAACAATGGAGCTCCCCCACAATTGACCCCATTTTGGAAACTAGACCCCTCATGGAATTTATCTAGCTGTTTAGTGAGCACTTTGAACCCCTGGAGGCTTCACAAACGTTTGTAATGTTCAGCCGTGAAAATATTTTATTCTTTTTTTTACCACAAAATTGTTTTTTCAAACAGGTAGCTTTTTTTTCCACAAGGGTATCAGAAAAAAATGCACCATAAAATGTATTGTGCAATTTCTCCTGAGTACACAGGTACCTCATATGTGGTGGAAATCAATTGTTTGGGCGTACGGCGGGGCTCAGAAGAGAAGGAGCGCCATTTCACAGTAAAATTGATTGGAATTATTAGCAGACGCCATGTTTCATTTGGAGCCCCCCCTGAGGTGCCTAAACAATGGAGCTCCCCCACATGTGATCCCATTTTGGATACTAGACCCCCCCCATACAAAAAAAATTAGTTTGGCGAAATAAAAAATACAGACATCAGTAAAAAAAAAAAAAAGAGCGCCTGCCACTAAGACCAGTGCCAAACGTGAGAGCAATGCACGAGTCTCGCATCGCATCATCCACTGCAGTCTGGAAGCGAGCAACTGCGCTGGATAATGCGATGCGAGAGGGCGGGGTGGCAGATGAGAAAGGGCGCAGCGGATGGAAGATGGGAAAGGGTGCAGCGGATGGAGGAGCGGCAGAGGATGGGAAAGGGCGCAGCGGATGGATGATGGGAAATGGCGCAGCGGATGGATGGGAAATGGCGCAGCGGATGGAGGAGCGGCAGAGGATGGGAAAGGGCGCAGCGGATGGATGATGGGAAATGGCGCAGCGGATGGAGGAGCGGCAGAGGATGGGGGGGGTGAGATGGGGATACCTACCTTACAGGATGGATCTAGGCAGCAGGATCACAGCAGACAGAAGAGGCAGCAGATGAAGGAGGCAACAGATCGAGGAGGGTGAGAGGGGGCAGTAGATGGAAAATGGGAGAGAGCAGGCAGCAGATCGGGGAGGGGGGCAGAGTCTGATGCGAGAGAGAGATGGCACATGTAGGGGAAGGGAAGGGGGCTTGCAGCACATGTAGGGGGAGGGAGGGGGGCTTGCAGCACATGTAGGGGGAGGGAGGGGGGCTTGCAGCACATGTAGGGGAAGGGAGGGGGGCTTGCAGCACATGTAGGGGGAGGGAGGGGGGCTTGCAGCACATGTAGGGGGAGGGAGGGGGGCTTGCAGCACATGTAGGGGGAGGGAGGGGGGCTTGCAGCACATGTAGGGGGAGGGTGGCTGGCTTGCAGCACATGTAGGGGGAGGGTGGCTTGCAGCACATGTGCTGCAAGCCAGCCACCCTCCCCCCACATGTGCTGCAAGCCAGCCACCCTCCCCCCACATGTGCTGCAAGCCAGCCACCCTCCCCCCACGTGGGGGGAGGGTGGCTTGCAGCACATGGAGGGATAGGTGGTGTGGCGATGGAGAAGGGGCAGCCGATGACGGAGGCGGCGGCGGCGGCCGCCGCCGCCGATCGGGGGCAGCAGCGGCTGAAAAAGGTGGGTGCGACGGCGGCGGGGACAGTGGCGAGCATGGCGGCGGGGACGGCGGTGGATCAGGAGCAGCGGCGGGGACGGCGGTGGATCGGGAGCGGCGGCGGGGACAGCGGTGGAGCGGGAGCATGGCGGCGGGGACGGCGGTGGATCGGGAGCGGCGGCGGGGACAGCGGTGGAGCGGGAGCATGGCGGCGGAGACAGCGGTGCAGCGGGAGCATGGCGGCGGGGACGGCGGTGGATCGGGAGCGGCGGCGGGGACAGCGGTGCAGCGGGAGCATGGCGGCGGAGACAGCGGTGCAGCGGGAGCATGGCGGCGGGGACGGCGGTGGATCGGGAGCGGCGGCGGGGACAGCGGTGGAGCGGGAGCATGGCGGCGGAGACAGCGGTGCAGCGGGAGCATGGCGGCGGGGACGGCGGTGGATCGGGAGCGGCGGCGGGGACAGCGGTGGAGCGGGAGCATGGCGGCGGAGACAGCGGTGCAGCGGGAGCATGGCGGCGAGGACGGCGGTGGATCGGGAGCAGCGGCGGGGACAGCGGTGGAGCGGGAGCATGGCGGCGGAGACAGCGGTGCAGAGGGAGCATGGCGGCGGGGACGGCGGTGGATCGGGAGCGGCGGCGGGGACAGCGGTGCAGCGGGAGCATGGCGGCGGAGACAGCGGTGCAGCGGGAGCATGGCGGCGGGGACGGCGGTGGATCGGGAGCGGCGGCGGGGACAGCGGTGCAGCGGGAGCATGGCGGCGGAGACAGCGGGAGCATGGCGGCGGGGACGGCGGTGGATCGGGAGCGGCGGCGGGGACAGCGGTGGAGCGGGAGCATGGCGGCGGAGACAGCGGTGCAGCGGGAGCATGGCAGCGGGGACGGCGGTGGATCGGGAGCGGCGGCGGGGACAGCGGTGCAGCGGGAGCATGGCGGCGGGGACAGCGGTGCATCGGGAGCATGGCGGCGGGGACGGCGGTGAAGCGGCAGCAGCGGCGGGGCGATCGGAGACAGCGGCGGTGAAGCGGGAGCAGCGGCGGGGCGATCGGAGACAGCGGCGGTGAAGCGGGAGCAGCGGCGGGGACAGCGGTGAAGCGGGAGCAGCGGCGGGGCGATCGGGGACAGGGGCGAGCGGCGGGGCGATCGGGGACAGGGGCGGGCGGCGGGGACAACAACTTACCGCTTTCCTCGGCTTCTAGGGACGATCACAGGCCGCAGATCCACATTGATTGGAGAGAGCGGTCACAAGACCGGTCTCTCCAATCAGAGCTGGGGGCGGGTGAAGCATCGATCACCCAGCTCCAGCCAATGGCCAGTGCTACAGCAGCACTGATCAGGGCTGGATTTCAATGTTCCAGCCATTTTCAATGGCTGGAACATTACAGTGGCTGTAATTGGCTGAGCGGCGTTCGTCAGCCAATCACAGCCTCTGTAGGTTCGGGGAGGAGGCACCACCCCTCCTGACGTCAGGCAGAGGTCCCCTCCTTCCCGAATCCACCGTTTAAGTAAATAAATTTCACTCCCTAGGGCTCCGGGACCGCGATTTCGCCAGGACGTACTGAGTACGTCATGGGTCGTTTAGCACCATGTCACCATGACGTACTCAGTACGTCCAAGGTCGTTAAGGGGTTAAATTCTGACATGTCACTTTATGTGGTAAAAACCTGGTAAAGTTTTTACATACCCCAGTGATTACTTCATGACAGTGGTAAATTGAGGTTGATAACATTTTCTTTATTTATGAAAATACCAGAAATTTGGTGAAAATTTAGAAAAATGTTTGATTTTCAAATGTTTAATTTTTAATCCATTAAAACAGATAAATAATCATCTAAAAAAATATAGTTAAAAAAACACTTTATCAGATGTCTACATTACATCAGCATTAATTTTTAATGCTGATGCTTTAAATAAAATGCCTATTCTGGACACTCTGTGTCACTAGCCTCTCTCAATTCACATGCGCCGCCTGTGAAATTGAGAGAGGCTACTGACACAGAGTTGGTGAGACCGTTCCAACTATTATAACCATATTATTTTAAGAAATGGTATATGTTTAATGGCGGTCGTTTACACCAGTTATCTACACATTAGATAATATTGAAGGTACAGAGTGGAGGGCGGTTCCCTGTACATGTGACCTCTAATATAGTACTGAGGTGACATAATAGTGACCCAGTCTAGATAGTGTTTTGTGTGCTGTACTCAAACCAGGGTCCATTTGAGCTTGGTGACCACTGCTTATTGGGTATTCTCATTTTATACTCACATTTTTATGAGATTTTCTCGTTTTAAATGAGCACCATTAAAAGTTATATTTTATGTTTAGTGTGCGGTTGCACAATGTCCACACATCTTGCTATTTAAATTTGTCTTTTGGTAGTGTGAGTTGGTATCTTGCTATATAAGTAGCTATGTTACATTAGCAGAGGTCTAGAGGTGCCAGAATAGTAGAAACCCTCCAAGTGAACCTATTTTACAAACTATACCCTCAAAAACCTCATCTGGTGCCCTCACCTTCCTGACTGCCAAACATTAGGGCCTAGATGACTAACTTCTGAAACTGAAGGAAGGTCCCCATATTGCCTTCACATCGAAACAGCACAAAAATGTTGTACAAGTCATCGATACAATGTGCACTCCCAGCTTTTTGAACCAAACTTTTGTTTTTTTCCCACGGCACTGTATGGTTTCAGGACCTGATCTGAGAGATCTACACCCCATAAATGTATTATATTCCAAGATACAATCTGGCTTTGGGACTTCTGTTGTGGTACCTCAGACAGTGACAGGGGAGCTGTTGTTATGGTGTATTGTGGTCGTCAAGATAAGGACATCCATCTTGACATAAGGATATGTGACGCCCTGTCAAAACCAGGTAGTCACACATAGTCCTCCGCATAACACCTTCTCTCACCTAGGTGACATACAGCCGACCTGAAACCCTAGTCACCCCCCTCAGGGCAAGACAGGCACACCAGTGGGCGGGACCAGGCGGTTAGGGAACGCCCACCTAGCTCGGGGCGGGAAAACAAGCAGTTAAGCTTCAGTTAAGCTTTAGTTAAGCTTTAGTTCAGTTTTGGAGTTCAAGTGGAGAGGAGTGTGGGCTGGAGCTAGGTGTAGCTCCAGCAAAGGAAGCTCAAGTTGAACGGTGCCAGGGTCGGAGCCCTGGTACCTTGGCTAGGTGGCAGACGGTGGTCTCCGTCAGCAGGAGATGGGAAGACAGCTCGGCAGGTCCGAGGAGGACCGGAGAAGGGTTGGAGCCCACCAGTACTGACACCGGAGATCCGACCGGAAACCGTGCACAGAGGAGGTACTCGGACCCTGAAGCCAGGACCGAAACAGCGGCCTAGCTAATTAACTGATTCAGGGCAGGATTACAGGTCTTGTCCCAACCAAAGTCACAAAATCAGACAACCACCCACAGAGAGGGATAGGGCAACCGCCAGGGCCCATAGATCCCACGGGTCAGCGTCAGCGGGCATGGCTCCTTAGGCACACAGAAAGCTGGGAGCAGACTCCTGAGTTCCAAACCAGGCAGCCCACAATACACAAAACAGTGCAGAGGAAAGGACAGAGATTACCAGCCCGGGTGAGCGGACCAGAGTACAACCGGCCGCGGCGGCCGGCCACCAGCACCTTGGTTTACCAAAAGACTCGTGTGATTCATTCAATTGTGAGTAACCAACTATCTCCTGGTTCATCTGGGCATGCAAGGCCCTGCCGTCACCATACCCTGCACAGAGACACTGGGCCCCGGGGCAACCATCCCTACCCACGGAGGGGTTAACATCCGGCTGCCATTACATCTCCCCCGGGTATCCCACAACAGCAGCGGTGGTGTCCCACTTCACCACACACCGTGGGTGGCATCACAGACCTTCTACAATCAATCCCATACAAATTCGTCCCCCTTTTATTCGGAGTGTTCGCGCGACCCCCGGGTCCGGGGAACCCCTCAAGCCGTACCGTAGGCCCTGGATCTGAGCAGCACCGGCTGCTGGCACGGGGGCGGCACAGATACTTGACTATTAATATATTGTCGCTTCTTTTGGCTGTCCTTGCACTCTTTCTGAGCAATTGCTCAATTAGCAGCCTAGGGTGGTCTTTGACTTTTTTGCACGGTACTGCATGTAACTGTATCTCTGGAAGAGAGGTATGCTGGTGTAGACATTATACACGTAAATGCAAAGCCGGAGAAATTGGAGAATTGAGGCAACAATCGTGTGCAAAAAGAATCATTTTATTCATATAAATTACATACAAATGGATATAAGAAATTTATTGCATGGGTGGATAAATTCAACCCAGCAGTGAGACATAAAAGTGGGGGTATGCCAGGGAGGGGGGGGGGAAGGGGAGGAATGGTGGGGCAACCCTGCCAACCAGGACCAACCCAACTATGGTTAAAAGATTATTGTTGTGGTACCACCAATCACATGGGAGTACCATGTGATAAGTTGTGGTGAGGAGAGCAGCCCGGGCGACGTCATGAAAATCAAAAATAATCTGCGGGATGCAACGACCTATGCAGATGTCGCCCCAGGGACACACCGCAGACTTATAACATCAAATTGGATCACCGCGCGGAACCACAGGCAAGGATGGTCTGAATGAGGTTGTGTCAACAACAATTATTTATTAATAAGTCCAAGCCTGGTGCACCGCGCAGCCGGCACAGTAAGATGGAAACAACCGTTCCTGTAAGACTGCGGCGATGTAATGCAGGGAGGACTGCAGGGCCGTGCACCTGTAATTGTGCAACGTCAAAAAATGCAGAGTGGTACAATTTACGCTAGTGCCCACTGGGACTGAATCGCCTCAGTGTGGCATGTGTACAGACGGCGCACTAAGCTACCGGGAGCTGCAGAGCGAGCAGTGAGAATCAATGAATGAGTGATAATAGCGGTCACTGTGCAGCAATCCGGAGCAGCACGCCGTCAGACAATGCCTTACACATGGTGGATTACCGATAGTAAAAATACCTGTTGGTTGGTTGGTACTGGGGGCAGGGGAAACAGCCTCCTGACAGCTGTTTCGCATCGTTGCTTTTTCGGAAGGAGGTATGCCTATTAAGTGCATGCAAGACTTTATAGGAAGAGGGTAAGGTGTATGGGATTAAGCACTAATCGCGATCATGCTTCTGCGCATGCGCCGGTGTCCAAGTACGGAAAGCGAGGAAGAGCAAAACACCGCTGAAGACGGCGCACGCGCGGGACCACGGGACGCGTCACCATGGTACCCGCGCGTGCGCACCAACGGGCCCGCTCCCCGTCGCCACCCGCAGTTAGCACACCGGAGGACGCGCGTGACCGTTCAAGAGTAGGTAACGAACAGTGAATAATAATGCAACAAGTTACAATATACATAAAGATACATATAAGAGCCACACAGAAAGTTGCTGTACAAAAAACCGCACATTCAACGAAGAGGTATAGTAAAAACTTGTATTCTCAATAGAGGATATATAAGAAACCTATAAGAATAGAAAAAAGGGAGAATAAAAACAAATGTTAAAATGGTGTATAGCATACACAAAAATAGAGCCCCACAAGAACACCCCATCTTACAGTTAATGGTAATAAATATATATCAATAACAAAACATTACTAGTATAGCAACCCGAAAAAAGAGGGGGAAGGAGAGGTATTAAGGGAGCACAGAAGGATAAAATGAGTTGAATAATTGGAAATCCATGGTTAGGATTTTAGCATCAACAGGCAACGGCACGGTATCCTGACCAAGCACAGGAGAAAGAGCGGGCGAGTGTAATTACAGGAAAGGGGCGTAACTAACTATCTCGTTTAAACCAAGAGGGACGAGGGTGTTCAGGGAGACGATCCACTTGGACTCTCGCTGAGCAAGACTCTTCCGTAGATCGCCCCCCCGAACACCCCCGTGAATGACATCAATGCCCCTAACCTGCAGGGATTTAGGGCTACAATTATGAGCAGCCCTAAAATGACGGGGCAGGGTTTTCAAAAGGGTGACGTCTTCCACAGTGGCGGCAGCAGTAATATCTCTCACGTGCTCCCTGACTCTGATGCGGAGCTCACGAGACGTGAGCCCCACGTAAATCAGGGAGCACGAGCACGTTGCATAATAAACTACATGTGTAGTACTGCAGGTGATGTAATCATTAATAGAAAACGTTTTTTTGCCATCCGAAGAGGTGAAAGAGGACACCCTGATGATGTTAACACATGCGGCACAATGGCCGCATGGGAAGCAGCCCCGAAGTGGGCCCCTAGAGCCAAAAGGGTTCTGTCTGGGAGGGACATAGTGGCTCTTGACGAGAAGATCCCCCAGGTTTTTTGCTCGTCTAGCCGTCATGAGAGGTCTCCTAGGAAGCACTGCAGCCAATGTGGGCTCGGTAAAAAGTACAGGCCAGTGCTTCTCCAGGATTCCCCTCATCGTGTCCCACTCGTGATTGAAGGTCCCAATAAAGCGGATCTGATTGTCCATGGTTGGCCGACGTTGTTTATATTGGAGAAGGTGTTCCCTGGGGGTATTTTTTGCACGTAGATATCCTTTCTTAATGCATCTATTGCATTTTAACCATAGTTGGGTTGGTCCTGGTTGGCAGGGTTGCCCCACCATTCCTCCCCTTCCCCCCCCCCCTCCCTGGCATACCCCCACTTTTATGTCTCACTGCTGGGTTGAATTTATCCACCCATGCAATAAATTTCTTATATCCATTTGTATGTAATTTATATGAATAAAATGATTCTTTTTGCACACGATTGTTGCCTCAATTCTCCAATTTCTCCGGCTTTGCATGTTCCTCGGAGTAGGCAATTCCTTATGGGACACTACTAAGTGCCTCTATAGGGTTTATATTTAATATGGCTAAAATTTTGATCATATTATACACGTAAATGTAGTAACCGTGATCCAGCAGTAGGTACACCAATTTCCACAAATGTTTCCACTCACTCCCACGACAGGGGGCATTTAGAAGGGTAGCTCTAGGTGTCCCTTCCCTTCGTAGACCCCTAAATATGAGTGTGTACCCTGAGGTACTCTCACACAGCTTGCAGATTTCAATTCTGTACTTCGTCCTATTACTGGGCAAGCACTGTTGGAATTTTAACTTCCCTTTGAAATGCTTTAGACTCAACTAGTCTCTACAGATGTCCATTTGGGATTTGTACACCTCATCAACTTCTCTGGTAAAGTTGATCAACTATACAAAATTCAATGAAAAGTTGATCAAAGTTGGGGTTAACTTGGGAGTACAATATGTATTATTATTCTTATTATGCAAAAATGTTAAGATTGCGCTAAAGTGTGTACTTGTCATGGTGATATGGAAATATGGTGTGTTGGATAAAAATGCAGCACTGCACTACTGATGATTCTGTTTTTTTCACTATGCCCATATGCAGCTGTACCGCCCCCGTGTCAGCGGCCGAGCCGCTCGGATCCGGAACCACGGTGGTTCGAGGGGTCTCCGGACCCGGGAGGGGGTCGCATGGACACTCGAAGTTAAAAGGGGGGAAACAGTGCCTACAAGTAGTATTCAACCCCCTGCAGATTTAGTAGGTTTACACATTCGGAATTAACTTGGCATTGTGACATTTGGACTGTAGATCAGCCTGGAAGTGTGAAATGCGCTGCAGCAAAAAAGAATGTTATTTCTTTTTTTATTTTTTTTTTTTAAATTGTGAAAAGTTTATTCAGAGGGTCATTTATTATTCAACCCCTCAAACCACAAGAATTCTGTTTGGTTCCCCTAAAGTATTAAGAAGTATTTCAGGCACAAAGAACAATGAGCTTCACATGTTTGGATTAATTATCTCTTTTTCCAGCCTTTTCTGACTAATTAAGACCCTCCCCAAACTTGTGAACAGCACTCATACTTGGTCAACATGGGAAAGACAAAGGAGCATTCCAAGGCCATCAGAGACAAGATCGTGGAGAGTCACAAGGCTGGCAAGGGGTACAAAACCCTTTCCAAGGAGTTGGGCCTACCTGTCTCCACTGTTGGGAGCATCATCCGGAAGTGGAAGGCTTATGGAACTACTGTTAGCCTTCCACGGCCTGGACAGCCTTTGAAAGTTTCCACCCGTGCCGAGGCCAGGCTTGTCCGAAGAGTCAAGGCTAACCCAAGGACAACAAGGAAGGAGCTCCGGGAAGATCTCATGGCAGTGGGGACATTGGTTTCAGTCAATACCATAAGTAATGTACTCCACCGCAATGGTCTCCGTTCCAGACGAGCCCGTAAGGTACCTTTACTTTCAAAGCGTCATGTCAAGGCTCGTCTACAGTTTGCTCATAATCACTTGGAGGACTCTGAGACAGACTGGTTCAAGGTTCTCTGGACTGATGAGACCAAGATCGAGATCTTTGGTGCCAACCACACTCGTGACGTTTGGAGACTGGATGGCACTGCATATTACATTAAGAATACCATCCCTACAGTCAAGCATGTTGGTGGTGGCAGCATCATGCTGTGGGGCTGTTTCTCAGCCAAGGGGCCTGGCCATCTGGTCCGCATCCATGGGAAGATGGATAGCACGGCCTACCTGGAGATTTTGGCCAAGAACCTCCGCTCCTCCATCAAGGATCTTAAGATGGGTCGTCATTTCATCTTCCAACAAGACAACGACCCAAAGCACACAGCCAAGAAAACCAAGGCCTGAGGTTCAAGAGGGAAAAAATAAAGGTGTTGCAGTGGCATAGTCAGTCTCCTGGCCTTAACCCAATTGAAAACTTGTGGAAGGAGCTCAAGATTAAAGTCCACATGAGACACCCAAAGAACCTAGATAACTTGGAGAAGATCTGCATGGAGGAGTGGGCCAAGATAACTCCAGAGACCTGTGCCGGCCTGATCAGGTCTTATAAAAGACGATTATTAGCTGTAATTGCAAACAAGGGTTATTCCACAAAATATTAAACCTAGGGGTTGAATAATAATTGACCCACACTTTTATGTTGAAAATTTATTAAAATTTAACTGAGCAACATAACATGTTGGTTTTGTAAGATTTATGCATCTGTTAATAAATCCTGCTCTTGTTTGAAGTTTGCAGGCTCTAACTTATTTGCATCTTATCAAACCTATTAAATCTGCAGGGGGTTGAATACTACTTGTAGGCACTGTATGTAAAGGGGACTTAGAAGTTTGTGACTCCACCCACGGTGCGTGGTAAGATGGAGTACCACTGCTGCTGTTGGGAGCGCCCGGTGGCGGTGGTATGGCAGCAAGGTGTTTAACCCCTCCATGGGTAGGGGGTTGTGACCCGGGGCCCGGTGATGGCAGCGAAGGGGTGCCGTTGGGGAGGAAAGGGTTTCTGCATACTCACTCAGTCCAATAATACTGACACCGACAGCTTGTAAACCAGAATTCTGAGCACTGCTGCAGCAAGGAGGGAGCACGCTTGGATCCATGCCCTTCGTGTTGCTTGTTAGCCTGTGACCTTTTCTGTGGCACCTTCTTCACTGTTTGGACCCTGTAGTGTGGAACTAGTCGGGTCCCGCTTTCCCGTATGGCTAACAGAGTGAGCTTGCTCTCAGGGTTCACGCTTGGGATTTGATGGACTGTGTTTTAGGAAAAGTCCTATTCCCTCGTTGCGCTAGTACCCCGATTTTGGAGCAGGTGAGGGATGAATCTTGAAGACTTCACCCCCGTCGGGTAAATTACCAGGACGCTTGAAGCTACTTCCCGGCCTAGGGTCCACATATCTCGTCGTGCCCTAGCCCCTGCCCAGAGATCGCTCAAGGCCGCTGGCTGCCCTCCTCGGCAGATCTGTGCCCCTTGACACGATCCCCTGCGACCGGGGTTCCAGCTCCTAGCAGGCCTAGACCAACGTCTGCCATCTAGTAGTCTCAAGGAGCCCTGCTCCTAAACCGGTGACCTCTCACTTTGAGAGTCACCAATCCACACTCCTACTTTTTCACTTTCTCTCTCACTTCTCCCTCTACACTTCTCACTTTCCCCTACCAACCCCCCAAGTGGGCGGCCCTATTCCCTTCAGGCCTCCCAATGGTGTGTCTGGTGGGTGTGGTGCAAAGTGTTCCTAGGGTTTTGACTGGCTCTGATCTTAGCAACACCAAATTACAGGGATCCGTAACTAAGGAGGATGTGGATACTGTGCAGAAGGGAAGATTGCACAATACCCTGTGACGACCTGATAGGCCAGGGCGTCACACAGCACAATGCCCCAAAATGTCATAATTTTTGCTGCATTTACATGGGTCCATCTGCTTCCCCTGTACATAGAAACTATTAATTCTCTAGAAAGACATGGGATTTTGGGTGAAAAATTGATGGCGTTATAAATTTGAATGGACCACCATAAGATTTATTATATCCTCAGTGAAAAAGACTGAAAACATTAATTATAGTGAGACACGCAATGAAATTAAATTCCTAAGCTGTCCATGAATATAAAGCTTACAATTTTCAGGGGTGCAGTTCATTTCTGATTAATTGCTGGATAGGGGGTTTCCTCTGAAGTCCAAGGTTGCCATGCTGGGGGTCCTTCCTCCCTAGATGAGGATGAGGAAGAATAAAAAAAGAGGAACATGACATCTTCCTCACTGCCTAAATCAGTCTCAGAGGCAAAAAAAAGTGTATGCCTCCTCCGATGAAAATGATCTTTGTGACGACTGGGCCATTTTATTCTTCTACACACACAGGTATACTGTATGTGTGAGTGGTGCTTTCACACATGTATTGTATGGGGTGTGAATAAATGGTGTTTATTATATTTTATAGTAAATGCACAGAAAAAAAAGGAAAGTAAAAAAAAAAATAGGGAAATAAAAGAAAAGAAAAAAGTGAAATAAATTAGGATCAGTAAAAATAAGTTTTTATTAGGGATGAGTAGACCCAGACTGTAAAAGTCCTGATTCGCATGGTTTCAAAGGTGCCCGGGTGCTGGGCCCGGGATTCTGGCTGTTTGATCTGGAGTCAGCACTCGAGAAATGAAACAAAAAAATAAAGGAGAAATAAAGAAAATAAGAATGAAGCAAGTGCTTCATACTTACTGAGGCTACGTTGCAGCTGTAAACTGATCCTGCGGCCTCTCCTTCACTTACTGTACTGCTCATCAATACTCATCACATATGCCCTGCTTTCCTTGCTTTCCCTGCCCACCGGCTGTCCTTGTGTCTGTGATTGGTTGCAGTCAGATGTTCCCCAGCCTGTGTGACAGCGTCTGCCTGCAATCAGTCATCGCTCATCATGGCTCATTCATTCTCTGTCTGCACTCACAGCGAGTAGACATGTTCTATGGCCACTCGCTCTGACTGAGTTGCAGCAGAGCTGCAATCGCCGTAGGACCTCGCGTGGATTACGTTGGACCTGCAGGGGTGTTTAGGGGGTTAATAAAGTGGTGAAAGAGGGACTTTTGTATTTTATTCCAAATAAAGGATTTTTTCGCTGTCTGTGTTTGTTTACTTTCACGTACAGATTAGCGATGGGGGTGTCTCATAGGCACCTGTGCCATCACTAATATAGGGCTTAATAGCAGCTGTGGGTTGTAATTAATCCCTTATTACCCCAATTGCCACTGTGAAGCGCCAGGCTTGTCACATCTAATGGGATGTGACAATCCTGGGCAGCTGCAGGTTGCTATTTCTAGGCTGGGGTGCAGCAAATAACCATGGCTCTCACCAGTCTGAGAATACCAGCCCCCCCGGCTTTATCTTGGCTAGGTATCAAAAATGGGGGAGTTCTTGCACGCTGTTTTTTTTAATTATTTATTTTAATATTTTTTAAAAAGCCACATGCGGTTCATCTTATTTTGATACACAGCCAGGATAAGTGCAGGGCTGGGGCTGGAGCCTGTAGCTGTGGGCTTTATCTGTTATGGGTGTCATAATATGGGGAGACTCTACTCCAATTTTTCTATTTATTTATTTTTACTGTACAGGTAGAGTCACACTGACGTATGACTCACACGAGTGAAGTGAGAAAATCCCACATTGCACTCAACCCCATGTAAGACAATGCTGCAGCTCCCATTTGGGAGCTTTTTCTCAGCCCTAATCAGACTGAGGAAAAAATTGCAGCATGCTGTGATTATCTGCGAGTCTCCTATCACTTGCACCCATACAATTTATGGGTGCGAGAGAAACGTCGGACTGCACTCAGATAACATTCAAGTGCAGTGCAATATACGCGCAGGTTGACAATGGAGGAGATGAGGGGATTAATCCCTCCCTCTCCTCTGCAGCTGTGCTCCGATCGCAGGATTGGGTCAAAGTCACATCACACTCGGACAATGCTCACAGCAGAGCCTGAGCTGAGGGTCATTAGCATATTGCATCCGATGCTCTCGCATCGGATGCCATATGCCAGTGTGACCCTGGCCTACGATATAGACGTGCATAGCGCCTGTGAATGTAAGTGTTGCGGGCAAGGGACAGACCACGGCAGGGGGGCTGCTCGAGACGCTCGAATCCGTGCGGTTGCTGTGGCTCTAGTGGCAGCCGGACCCGGGCTCGTGCAGCCGTCCGTCACCCACAAGTGAAAAAGGGGGTTATTTACAGGGGAGAGTTTGTCAGTGACGCCACCCATGGGTTGCGGTGATTGTTGGTGACACCGCCACTGCCTTGGTGTGGGGTGCCCGGGGCTGATGGGGCGGGGCAGCAGGATGGTATTCCGTCCATGGGTAGGGGAGGTGTTGTCCCGGGGCCCAGGTGTAGGTGGAGTGCTGGGACGCAGTCTGCAGGGATGGACCGGATGATACTGGTGTACTCACTGTTTTGAAATAAATCACACAGAGAGAGTCCAGATAGTAAACCAACTGCCGGAAACCGGTAGTCTTCGGAGAGGTGAACAGAATAGGGGCCCTTCCTCCTGCACTTAAGTTTGGTGTCTTGTGTGTTGACAAGTCCGCATGAAATGGGGTAAGTCCACTCCCGGTGACTCTTCTGTGGGAGCTGTGGCCTGCGAGAGCTGAACCATGGGATTTTAACAGGCACTTGCAGAAGCCCTATCCCCCGCATTGGGCTTCCGTCTCACTCTATCTGGGCTCTTAGTGGGACAAGACTTGGAATCTTGTCCCCTGCTGGTTAATTGGAAATGGCTTGCAGCTGTCCTCGCCCTAGGGTCCAGGTACCCCGACTGTGCACGGCCTCCGGACCGGATTCCCGCTGTCGGCACCGGCGGGCTACAACCCTACCCCGGTCCACTTAAGATCTCCCGCAACTGGATCTCCGTCGCCTGTGGCCCTGCTCTGCCGTCTGCCACCTAGTCAGCTCAGGTAGTCCGGTAGTCTGGGAGCTACAACCCCCGACTACCACTTCACTCCTCTAACTTTCTCTGTCAGCACTCGACTGTTTGTTCCCTCCCATTGACACCTCAGAACCCCTAGGTGGGCATCACCATCTGCCTGGCCCCGCCCAGTGGTGTGTCCCTATTGTGCTGGGGGGTGACTAGGCTTTTGTGGCTGGTGTTTGTACCTGTGTGGGATTGTGTCGGAAGGACAAGGAGGAGAGAGTGCTGCAAGATGGATGCAGTCTCCTGTGACAACCTGATTTTGTCAGGGCATCACAGAAGCAGTCAGCTGACATGCTGCCACTCAGTGTGGGGGTGTGGCTGACTACAATCAATTACAGGCGCCATTGAGAAAGCAGTACATATTCAATGACAGTTAATTAGCTGCTCCGGAACTGAATGCGCTACCTGAAAGCAGCTTGCAGCCATGTCAGTGCATAAGTGAGTACACCACGTGCTCTTATTTCCCTATTCCTTCCACAAACATTTTTAATCTCCGCTTTCTGATCCTCATAGTTTTAAATTGGTACCGGATTCTGGATCAGAACCGGATTTAAAAAAAAAAGATAACGGACCCACCAGTCCCGGTTTTCTGTGAGTCTGCTCATCTTTAGTTTTTATATAAAAAATTACAGTGACTTTCCCTACCCTATTGCACTACTTTTAAAGCTAATAGGTGCTAACTACTATGATATATTCCTCCAAATACAGACATTACTAACTATTGTTAAAAAAAGAATGGACATCACTGATATTGCAACTTACAAAATCACTAATTCTTTATCTATAAATCAAAAAGGTATTAACTATTATTATTATTGTTTTATAAAATGAGAGCTGGGCACTGCAGCTGTGGGACACAAAAATAAGTGCGGCAAAAATTGAGCACAGATGCTCAGTGCAGAATACATTTTGGGGAGAAGGAGGGAATAAGTGGGATGGGAGGTGGGAGGTAGCTGGAACTGTGATTAGCAACTTGGCGGCTGCTGCTGTAATCACTGATGAGTCACACAGAGCTAACAGCAAATAACTCATCGCAACACAGGAACAGAACATCTGAAGATCTAGATCACATATGTCAAATTCTGGCCCATGAGACAAATCTGGCCCGCAGGGTGAGTATATGAGGCCCACGACACCAGGCAAATCTCCTGAGTATATGTAAGGAAGTGGACTGTTGCTGTCACATTCCCTTCCCTGAAAACACCAATCGCATCATTGCATTATCATGTGAATTGTGCCTTGTGTCTTTGTAAAATAATGTAGTATGTGAATTGCAATGTAATAAAAAGTGTGTTACTGTATGTCTTAATTCATTACCTGGCAGCCAGACTGGCTTGCAAAGTCTCCTTAAGGAGAATAGTGTTCCCCCGTGGTCCCCACATAGCTTTCTCATGAGCCAGATCAGACACCCCCATACTTTGCACTGACGAGGGGCAAGCACCCCGAAACACCTTGTCTGCAAATTGGGATTCTGATCTGGCTTATATATCCTGAGTCATATTGCAAAGGATTGTTGAAAATCCACTTGTGACTTTTAGGATCGCTACTTCCCATAGGTGGCGCTGTGCTAGAGTTTGTCTCCTTTACTGGAGAAACAATTTGAATATTTCTTAGAGGGGCGTGGCAGCTATAAGTCCCCTTACCTGGCAGCCAGACTGGCTTGCAAAGTCTCCTTAAGGAGAATAGTGTTCCCCCGTGGTCTTCATTATGAAGGTAATGTGATGTAACATGTTATAATGTTTTCATGTATGATGTTGCGCATTGTCCTGCTGGAGGAGTTGAGTTCTGCCCAGCAACAAACAGTGGGCAGGGTCAGAGACAGTTAAGTGTTGGCACTAGCCCACTAGACAGGGCTTAGCTCATAGGGAAAGCGTTTGGAAACAAATTCCTCTAAGGGAGACTAAGGGCACATCACAGCCTGAGGGCTGTGATCCTCGGAGAATGGACTTTGTATGCAATGGTGAGGGGACATGTCACCAAAAACCTCTCTAGCAGTGGCCTTACAGGAAAAGACAAGATTCCCCAGAATTGATAGCGGAACTGTACTAGGACACAAGTGTATGGGAGGCATTCGGAAGGAACTGTTGAGTGATGTAACTGAGATGTGTTTATGCCTGTTTATAACAAGAGAATTGTACAGAACTGTGCCTACCATATGCTGTACATGTGACGGCCCTGGACTATTCAGGTCACATAGGTCACAGGGTACTGCACAAACTGCCCTCCCTGTGCAGTATTCGACCCCCCCATGGTTCTGGGTCTCTATCCTGCAGTACTGCCTCCACCAGCAAATCAAATCCTAGATACACCCTGCACCACACCCTGTCAGGCACACCAGTGGTCGGCTTAAGCTGGAATAGGGCCGCCCACCTAGGGGTCAGGCAGGGAGGTGGAAGATGCTAGACTAGTGAAGTGGTAGCCCTCGAGCTGAGAGGAGCTCTGAGGAAGCTGTGAGTTGTAGCTCCCAGGGGAAGAAGACTAGGTCACAGACGGTGGTCTGGACCTAGATGAGTCGGACCCCCGGTTGCAGGGGATTGAGGCTAGGTGCCTGGGACCTGTGAAAGAGGATGGTCAGCAGCCTGGTCCTATCACCGGTCCAGGAGCAAAGGCACGGCGGGGTACACGGACCCTAGGTCAGGGAGAATTTTCAGGCGACGCGGCAATTAACCTGTGGAGGAAAGGGCCTTTATGGACTGTTCCCAAGAAGCTCAAAGATCGGGGACACTAGCGCAACGAGGGGGATAGGGCTTTCCAAACAAGCAGCCCACTGAAATCCCAAGCGTGAGCTTCTGAGAGCAGACTCCCTCACTTAGCCATAGTGGGGAGCGGAGCCCAGAGAGCTCCAAGCTGTCGGGCCACAACGGACACTTTAAAATTAATGTGCCAGGAGGCAGGTTACGGACCACCAGGCAGTGCTGCAGGGGACGGGACCCGGACGAGCTGCCCTCGAGAGACAGCGGCAGTCTGAGACATGGTTTACCACATTGTCAGAGTCTGCTTTATTGCTGAGTGAGTACCTGATTGACCCCCTGCAACCAGCGAGCCTGCGCTCCCCCTGCACACCACTTCACCATCCAGAGTCCCGGGGCCTTCCCCCTACTTGTGGAGGGCAACGACACCTAGCTGCCCCACTCCATCACCCCGGGTACTCCCAATGGCAGCGGCGGTACTCCCAATTACTGTACACCACGGGTGGCGTCACAAACTATATCTCCCCTGTAAATACCCCCTTATACATTTGAGTTTGGCCCCTAGCCCTCGGATCCGGAGACCTTCAAGCCACGAGTAACCACCCCCACGGATCCGAGCGGTTCGACCGCTGCCGGGGCGGCATATACATAGTTGTCACCAAGCTAAAGTTTAGTAAAAATACTATTTTTGGACATTGGTCTCTCTCAATTCACTGTGAACCATATGGTCTTAGCCTATCATATCCGATGGAAAAAAGGGCAGTCTGTGGAGACGTATTGCCCAGGTAAAAAGAACCACGGAGACACACACCTAGCCAGGACCCACAGTTTGATGTACTGCGGTGGGGCACGAAAGACGAGTAGATAACTTCTGCTCCTGACCACGTTACACGTGTGGCAGATGTTAGCACAGGGATAATGGTTTTGTACCAAGTTAATACATTATACCCTGTCAGTGGATAAAGGATCATTTATTGATTACTGGGGATCTCATCATAAGAACCCACAGCGAAAATTGAGCTCTCAAAAGCTCCGTCTGAATGTAGCATTTACCAGACATTTGCATTTCTGCTTCATTTTCTATGGGACTGCCAAACATAGTCAAGCACTGTACTAATGTATGAATGATTGTAGCTTTGGCATTTATTTAGTGGCTTTTGAAAATTGCTTCTGTTGTTCTGTTTCCCAAATTGTACTCCTTCTTTAAAGGAATTGCTCAGTTTAAGAAGAAAAATGTGACTGTAGACTGCTGATTGATAAAGTGTGTGATGAGTACACTGTCACGATTCACAAATCACATTATTGCAGCCATGTGACAATTAGAGTTGAGCGCGGTTCGTGGTTCGTGGTTCTCCAGTTCGCGGCTCGAGTGATTTTGGGGCATGTTCTAGATCGAACTAGAACTCGAGCTTTTTGCAAAAGCTCGGTAGTTCTAGAAACGTTCGAGAACGGTTCTAGCAGCAAAAAGCAGGGCTTTTTACAGCTGCAGTGTGCAGGAGCCATCGCTGGCAGCCTGCCAGAAGCTGGTAACCAAGATAAACATCGGGTATCCAAGCAAAGCGCTTGGTTAGTAACCCGATGTTTATCTTAGTTATGTGCAGGAAGCCCACACTTCCCGCTCAGCTCGCTCCGCCCCCTCCTGCCCGCGGCATGTATACATACATATACACACACACACACACACACACTCTCACACACGCACCCCCCCTCCCCCCCCCCCGCTCGGCTTACCTGCGGTGGTGAAGTCCCGCCATCCAGACCTCAGCGCTGTCACTGTCCTCCATGGCCGCCGCTTGTCACATCACCTCTCGCTTCCCACCCGAGACGTCACGGACCTCTCGCGATACTTGATGTGAAGGCGCCGGTCATTGACCTCAGTGACAGGGGCTGTCAGTGTGCTGGAGATCAGCGCAGGTAATGTACCTCGCTGACAGCAGCACTTGTCATGCCCTGCAGTGACCTGGGCTGACCCATTGATGTTAGCTCAGGTCACTGCATTGCTCTCCCAGCCAATGGGGAACATCCTGCTCTTCATTGACTGGGACAGTGTGGATCGTCATGGCAACCCCTTGGATTACACCAGACCTGGATTTGTTTTTCATTCTAATAAATTGGTTAAAGAGGGAATGTTTTGGGGAGTGTTTTTTCAAATAAAAATGTGTTTGTCGTCTATTTTTGTTTATTACTGACTGGGTTGGTGATGTCGGGTATCTGATAGACGCCTGACCTCACCAACCCCAGGGCTTGATGCCAGGTGACATTACACATCTGGTATTAACCCCATATATTACCCCGTTTGCCACCGCACCAGGGCGCGGGATGAGCTGGGGCGAAGCACCAGGATTGGCGCATCTAATGGATGCGCCACTTCTGGGGCGGCTGCGGCCTGCTATTTTTAGGCTGGGGAGATTCCAATAACCATGGACCTCCCTAGTCTGAGAATATCAGGCCCCAGCTGTCTGCTTTACCTTGGCTGGTGATCCAATTTTGGGGGACCCCTACGTGGTTTTTTTTTTAATTATTTATTTAATTTAAAATAACAGCGTGGGGTGCCCTCAGTTTTGGATTACCAGCCAAGGTGAGGTTGCCAGCTGTGGTCTGCAGGCTGCAGCCGTCTGCTTTACCCTAGCTGGCTACAAAACTAGGGGGAACCCTACGTCATTTTTTTTTCATTTTTTTGGCTAAATACAAAGCTAAGCATCCCTTAGTGCCACATGAAAGGTACCAAAGGGTGTTCCACTTTTTCTCCATTTTTTTCTCCACTTTTTCTCCATTTTTTTCTCCACTTATTCTCCACTTTTTCTCCTCTTATTCTCCACTTTTTCTCCACTTTTTCTCCTCTTATTCTCCACTTTTTCTCCACTTTTTCTCCACTTTTTCTCCATTTTTTTCTCCACTTTTTCTCCACTTTTTCTCCACTTTTTCTCCACTTTTTCTCCACTTTTTCTCCTCTTATGCTCCACTTTTTCTCCACTTTTTCTCCTCTTATGCTCCACTTTTTCTCCACTTTTTCTCCACTTTTTTCTCCACTTTTTCTCCTCTTATGCTCCACTTTTTCTCCACTTTTTCTCCACTTTTTCTCCACTTTTTCTCCTCTTATGCTCCACTTTTTCTCCTCTTATGTTCCACTTTTTCTCCACTTTTTCTCCACTTTTTCTCCACTTTTTCTCCTCTTATGCTCCACTTTTTCTCCACTTTTTCTCCACTTTTTTCTCCACTTTTTCTCCTCTTATGCTCCACTTTTTCTCCACTTTTTCTCCTCTTATGCTCCACTTTTTCTCCACTTTTTCTCCTCTTATGCTCCACTTTTTCTCCACTTTTTCTCCACTTTTTTCTCCACTTTTTCTCCTCTTATGCTCCACTTTTTCTCCACTTTTTCTCCTCTTAATCTCCACTTTTTCTCCACTTTTTCTCCACTTTTTCTCCACTTTTTTCTCCACTTTTTCTCCTCTTATGCTCCACTTTTTCTCCACTTTTTCTCCACTTTTTCTCCACTTTTTCTCCTCTTAATCTCCACTTTTTCTCCTCTTATGTTCCACTTTTTCTCCACTTTTTCTCCACTTTTTCTCCACTTTTTCTCCTCTTATGCTCCACTTTTTCTCCACTTTTTCTCCACTTTTTTCTCCACTTTTTCTCCTCTTATGCTCCACTTTTTCTCCACTTTTTCTCCTCTTATGCTCCACTTTTTCTCCACTTTTTCTCCTCTTATGCTCCACTTTTTCTCCACTTTTTCTCCACTTTTTTCTCCACTTTTTCTCCTCTTATGCTCCACTTTTTCTCCACTTTTTCTCCACTTTTTCTCCTCTTATGCTCCACTTTTTCTCCACTTTTTCTCCTCTTATACTCCACTTTTTCTCCACTTTTTTCTCCACTTTTTCTCCTCTTATGCTCCACTTTTTCTCCACTTTTTCTCCTCTTATGCTCCACTTTTTCTCCACTTTTTCTCCTCTTATGCTCCACTTTTTCTCCACTTTTTCTCCTCTTAATCTCCACTTTTTCTCCTCTTATGCTCCACTTTTTCTCCACTTTTTCTCCACTTTTTCTCCACTTGTTCTCCACTTTTTCTCCACTTTTTTCTCCACTTTTTCTCCTCTTATGCTCCACTTTTTCTCCACTTTTTCTCCACTTTTTCACCGTTCTTTTTCTATGGTCAGTCTACCCATTAGCTCTGCCATGCGTACTGTAGCTCTACACCTACTGCACATGTTACTTTATGATTGACATCTCTTTCGTACCAGAGCTGTCTAAGCCTACTCTGACCCCATATTTGTCATTACTATATTGTCCTTGTACTGTATTATGACATTTGTATCATGTGTTTCATTTCTTGCTGTGTTGCAATTTTTTTGCTGCATCCCAATTGTACCTCTACATTGTTCGAGTTTATGTTATTGTTCTCTCACTCTTATGTGATACTGATTATTGTCATTTTTCATGATTACATGCAGATAAGTCCAATCTGACGAAGGCTCAGGCCGAAACGTCATTTGTAACTTGTTTTGGACAAAAACATATATGCTTATGAAAAAAAAAATGTTCTTAATACGGACCAATAAAGAGTGATTTTGCATTACTATCCGTTGTGACTTACTGACTTAGTCTGGGAGATTTAGAGTGCCGAGGTTACTCACTAATTTTATCTATTATTACCTCTGAGCACCTATATACCAGTGAGCAGAGCTTCCTCTACAGTAGTTCTCCTGATTAGGCATGCCCTTACCTCATGAGCAGGGCATTGCAGCTTTGGTAGCAACCATTACGACATGGACTCTGCTGCTGTGGACCCGGGGAGAGTGAGTGCAGATTCATTGCACCCACACTCCTCACATGAAGGGTCCGCACTCCTAGAAAATGGGGGATACGTTCCCTGAGTGTCTCCCCCCCATATTCTAGACGGTCCAGAGTCGTCGTGGGACCCCTTTATTTTTTTTCTTACAATAAATTGGTGAAAGAGGAAATGTTTTGGGGACTGTTTTTTCAAATAAATTTCTTTTGTCGATTTTTTGTTTTTGTTAGTACTGACAGTTTATGATGTTGGGTATCTAATAGACACCATGACATCACAAACTGCTGGGCTTGATCTCAGGTGACTTTACAGCTAGTATCAACCCGATTTATTACCCCGTTTGCCACTGCACCAGGGCACGGGATGAGCTGGGGTGAAGCGCCAGGATTGGCGCATCTAGTGGATGCGCCACGTCTGGGGTGCCTGCGGCCTGCTATTTTTAGGCTGTGAAGGCCCAATAACTATGGACCTTCCCACCCTGAGAATACCAGACCACAGCTGTCCGCTTTACCTTGGCTGGTGATCCAATTTGGGGGGGACCCTACTTTTATTGTGTAATTATTAATATTTATAAAATAATTATAAAAAAGAGCCTGAGGGGACCTCCACATTGGATCCCCAACCACGGTAAAGCTGCCAGCTGTGGTTTTCAGGCTACAGCCGTCTGCTTTACCCTAGCTGGCTATCAAAAATGGGGGGACCCAACGTAATTTTTTTTTTTAACTATTTTTTAAATAGAAAAAATTAATGGGCTTCCCTGTATTTTGATTGACAACCAAGGTAACGGCAGGCAGATGGGGGTGGCAACCCATAGCTGTCTGTTTTATCTGCGCTGAGAATCAAAAATACCGCGTAGCGCTACGTCATTTTTTTAAAGATTTATTTTTACAGCACTGTGATGTCCAGCAATCAAAATACAGGGAAGCCCATTTTATTTTTAGTTATTTAAATAAATAATTAAAAAAAATATATATGGGCTCCCGCTGCATTTTTTGTATTGCTAGCTAAGGGTAATCCAAGCAGCTACTGGCTGCTAACCCCCACTGCTTGGTGTTACCTTCACTGGCAATGGAAAATCCAGGGAAGCATTTTTTATTTTTTTTGCCAAAAAACTACAAAAAAAGGACGTGAGCTTCGCCATATTTTTGTATGCTAGCCAGGTATAGCAGGCAGGTGCTGGAAGAGTTGGATACAGCGCCAGAAGATGGCGCTTCTATGAAAATGCCATTTTCTGAGGTGGCTGCAGACTGCAATTCGCAGCAGTGGGGCCCAGAAAGCTCAGGCCAACCGGTGGTGCGGATTCCAATCCCCAGCTGCCTAGTTGTACCTGGCTGGACACAAAAATGGGGCAAAGCCTACGTCATTTGTTTTCTAATTATTTCATGAAATTCATGAAATAATAAAAAAAGGGCTTCCCTTTATTTTTGGTTCCCAGACGGGTACAAATAGGCAACTGGGGGTTGGGGGCAGCCGTACCTGCCTGCTGTACCTGGCTAGCATACAAAAATATGGCGAAGCCCACATAATTTTTTCAGGGGGCAAAAAAATTCTGCATACAGTCCTGGATGGAGTATGCTGAGCCTTGTAGTTCTGCAGCTGCTGTCTGTCTGTATGGAGAAGAGCAGACAGCAGCTGCAGAACTACAAGGCTCAGCATACTCCATCCAGGACTGTATGCAGAAGTTTTTTGCCCACCAAAAAAATGACGTGGGCTTCGCCATATTTTTGTATGCTAGCCAGGTACAGCTGGCAGCCACGGGCTGCCTCCAACCCCCAGTTGCCTATTTGTACCCGGCTGGGAACCAAAAATATAGGGAAGCCCGTTTTTTTTAATTATTTCACTTATTTCATGAAATAATTAAAAAACAAATGACGTGGGCTTCGCCCTATTTTTGTGTCCAGCCGGGTACAACTAGGCAGCTGGGGATTGGAATACGCAGCACAGGTTAGCCCGAGGTTTGTGGGCGCCTCTGC
The DNA here is from genome assembly GCF_048569485.1 of Anomaloglossus baeobatrachus. Classification (NCBI taxonomy): domain Eukaryota; kingdom Metazoa; phylum Chordata; class Amphibia; order Anura; family Aromobatidae; genus Anomaloglossus; species Anomaloglossus baeobatrachus. The sequence continues at coordinate 466,956,182 of NC_134358.1, forward strand.
TGCGGATTTCAGTCCGCAGCCGTCCCAGAAAATGGCGCTCTCATAGAAGCGCCATCATCTGGCGCTGTATCCAACTCTTCCAACAGCCCTGGAGCCGGGTGGCTTGTTGGGTAATCATGAGTTAATACTGGCTTTGTTTTACTAGCCAGTATTAAGCCAGAGATTCTTAATGTCAGGCACGTTTGACCCGGCCATTAAGAATCTCCAATAAAGGGTTAAAAAAAGACACCACACAGAGGAAAAATACTTTAATAGAAATAAATACACAGACACATTAGAGACTCCATCTTTATTACCCCCTGTCAGCCCTCCACGACCCTGCTCTTCTGTCTTCTTTCTTTCTAGTGTAGTAGTAGTGACGATTGTAGTGAGGAAGGATGAGATTCACCAGCTCATCACTTGGGGCTGGGGAACCTCCATCCTCACTACAATGCTCACTACAATCGTGCAGCAGCGTGCAGCCTTCACTCCGTGAGTGATCACTGCTGGCTGCTAGCGGTAACGCTGACAGACGCGTTACCATAGCAACGGTGCTCTCGGAGCCGCGGTTAGCGGTGACGTCACCGCTAACTGCGTTGCTATGGCAACGGTGATCTCCGTTAATGACCGGCTGTGTCAGCCGGTCCCTAACGGAACGGGGAGTCGACCGTGTGCTAGAGCATGTCGCCGGTACACGGCGATACACATATGTGCACCGTGTACCGGAGAGATGCACTCGCAGGTCCTACATGACGTGTCATAGTCATGTGACCAGTCTGTAGCCAATGAGATAATAGCCACATGACTGGTCACATGGCTATTTTGACGTCACGATAGGTCCTGCATCTCTGCTGGCAGTGCAGGTCACCGGGAGGATTCAGCGATCATCGGATGGAATAGCGGCAGGAGACAGAGTGCAGAAGGGATCGCGAGGACCGGTAAGTGTTATGGCAATGTTTATTAACTGTTTGTGTACATTTATAATGCATTTTTATGTGTTTGTGATTGCCTCCCATTATAGCCTATACGTTCGAGTTCGGTTCGTCGAACGTTCGACGAACTGAACTCGAACGAGACCTCCGTTCGGCGAACCACCTCGAGCCGAACCGCGACCGGTTCGCTCATCTCTAGTGACAATCCACCCACATGTGGTATACAGAGGAATCATGACAGGATTTGCATCACAAACTGTCACAATTTGTCAGTCTGCAGTCACATAGAGTTACTACAGACTTTTTTTTCTTAGACTTGACAACCTCTTTAAGTGCCCCTGCTAGTGGCATTTGTAAGATTCTATAGTTTTCTTATTGTGACCTTAGTGTGACCTTCTGTTTGTCATTTTAAGGCTGGATGTACACCATGGTATGGCATCCGATGCGAGTGCATGGGATACGATATACTAATGACCCTCGGCTTCCTCTGTGCTGCCAGCGTGAGCCGAGTGTCATGCAACTGTAATCCAATCCTGCAATCAGATCACAGCTGCGAAGGAGAAGGAGGGATTAATCCCCCCTATCTGCTCCATTGTCAGCTGATGTGATTATCGCACTGCACTCCGGGGTCATTCGAGTGCAGTCCGATGTTTCACTTTCACCTATAGACTTGTATGGGTGCGAGTGACATGGCTCTCGCTGACAATCGCAGCATGCTGCGTCTTTTCTCTCATCCAGAATCTGGATGAGAAAAAGCTGATCATCTGCTCTCCCTCATTAAAAAACATTGGTCTGAGTGTAATGTGAGATTTTCTCGCATTGCACTCGTCCGATTCATACGCTCATGTGAGCTATGTGCGCACGTTGCGTTCTGTACCTTGCAGAAATAAACGCATCCTCTGGCAGAATTTGACAATGTCAAATTTGGTTTTGACCGCAAAAACGCTTGAAAAACGCATGCGTTTTCGAGTAAGTTTTCATTGCATTTTAGGTGCATTTTGAATGCTTTTCACATGCGTTTTTCTTGCTTTTTGGTAGTTGCGTTTCCAAAACATTGTCATGATAGAATAAAGTTTCCACAAATGAAAAAAAAAAAAAATTAACATCAATTGATGTCATTTCATGCTACCAAACAGTCATTACATTCTGTAGAATAGGTAGAATCTCTTAGAAAATGTCTTTGCAAAATGCAACTCTACGTTAGTTGAGGATGTGATGTAATCAGGGAAGCCCTTGAGCTCACTACCAGAAAAAAACGGATGCGTTTTTGTTGACAAATATACATGCAGACCCAGATAGCTTTAGGCACCCTCATGTGGTATACAGTCCGCATATAGCACAATGCAGACCCAGATAGCATTAGGCACCTTCATGTAGTATACAGCCGCCATATCAATTAATGCACCCCCATGGTCATCTGGCCACATTGATGAAATATATACTCACTTCTCGTTCCCCCGCTGCTCCGGTCTCCTCAGCGCGCCCACTGCTGTTCTTCTGACTCCTCAGCAGGCGCGCAATGTTGACGTCACGATGCTCCGCTGATGATCTGCCAGATCGCCGACAGACACAGTGGGGAGAATGGTGAGAGAGGCAGCGCGCTGCTCCATCTCATAATTGTTCTCAATTGTATCGGCAACTGCAATGCCGATACAATTGAAATAGCAATCCTCGGCGAGGGTGAGGCCTGTGACAGAGCGGGCACTGGCCACTCCTGCTACCGTGAGTGGGCCCTCCCGGCAGCCCAGGGCCCCGACATTTGACCAGGTTTGCCGGGTGCTAACACTGGCCCTGCTTTACATAGTTACATAGTTACTTAGGTTGAAAGAGGACCTAGGTACATCTAGTTCAACCTTCCTCCACCAGATCTACATTTGGTCACTAAGTCATTTATAACCAATAATGTTTTGTGTACTGAGGAAACCATCCAGCCCTTTTTTAAAAGCTGTTATAGTGTCTGCCATTACTACCTCTTGTGGTAGGGCATTCCACAGTCTGACTGCTCTAACTGTAAAGAACCCTTTCCTATTTAGCTGTCAGAATCGCTTTTCTTCCACTCGCAGAGAGTGCCCCCTGGTCCTTAGTATTGTCTTTGGAAGAAATAAGTCATGTGCCAGTCCTTTATATTGACCACACATGTATTTATACATATAAATGAGATCTCCTCTGAGACGTCTTTTTTCTAAGCTAAACATATCTAACTTTTTCAACCTGTCATCATATGTGAGGCCTTCCATCCCTTGTAGTAGTCTAGTTGCCCGCCTTTGAACTGACTCTAACTTCTGAATGTCCTTTTTAAAATGTGGAGCCCAAAACTGGATCCCATATTCCAGATGTGGCCTTACAAGTGATTTATAGAGGAGCAACAATACATTGGGATCACGGGATCTAATCTCTCTTTTTATACACCCTAAAATCTTGTTTGCTTTAGCAGCTGCTGCTTGACATTGAGTGCTGTTGCTCAGCTTATTTGTAAGGAGAATACCCAAGTACTTCTCCTGTTCTGTAGTCCCGAGCTTACTTCCATTTAATGTATATGCATTTATAGGATTACTCCGTCCTAGGTGCATTACTCTACATTTATCAACAATAAATCTCATTTGCCAAGTATCTATCTGCCCATTCTGACATCTTATCCAGATCTTTTTGTAATATTGTACTATCAAGGTCAGTTTTTAATATCCTACATAGTTTGGTGTCATCAGCAAAGACTGACACTTTACTATCAATCCCATCCACAAGGTCATTAATAAAGAGATTAAAAAGAATCGGTCCTAGCACAGATCCCTGCAGCACCCCACTGCTGACTATAGCCCATTTAGAGAATGTACCATTTATGACTACTCTTTGTTTCCTATCTTTTAGCCAATTCCTTACCCAGTTGCATATAGTTTCCCCCAGTCCTTGCTTCTGGAGCTTTAGTATAAGGCTATTATGTGGTACAGTATCAAATGCCTTTGCAAAGTCCAAATAAATCACATCAGCTGCATTACCAATATCCAGGTTTGCACTTACCCCCTCATAGAACCCCAACAGATTGGTTAGACACGACTTATCTTTCATGAATCCATGCTGTTTGTCAGTTATTATATTATTTTATGCAATATATTTTTGCATGTCATCCCTTAAAGTTCCCTCAAAAACTTTCCATACTACTGATGTCAGGCTTAGTGGACGGTAGTTGCCTGGATCTACCCTCTTACCTTTCTTAAATATCGGTACCACATCAGCAATCCTCAAATCCTGTGGCACTAACCCTGTTACAAGCGAGTCTAAAAAGATGAGATACAGCGGTCTGTCGATTACGGAGCTCAATTCCTTCAATATTCGTGGATGAATGCCATCTGGTCCGGAGGATTTGTCAATGTTTAATTTACTCAGACATAGGCGTACTTCATCTTGTGTTAAATTAATTATATCGGGTAGTGAACTTTGATTTCTCACTTGCTGAATGATCCCTGGTACAGTCAGTTCCTTGGTGAACACAGATGAGAAATGCCTATTTAATATCTCAGTCTTTTGTTTGTCCTCTATAACTAACATGTTATTATATTTTAAGGGGCCGATACTATCCTTTGTTTTCCTTTTGGCATTAATGTATTTGTAAAAGATTTTGGGATTTATTTTAATGTCATTGGCGATTTTTGTTTCAGTAGCTAGTTTTGCTTGTTTGATTTCTTTTTTACATTTCCTATTGATATCTTTATACTTCTGAAATGCTATTTCTGTATTCTCAGCCTTCAAGATTTTAAACGCCCTTTGTTTTTGTTTTATTATACTTTGTACAGTCTTATTTATCCATAGTGGTTTCTTTTTATTCCTGGACATTTTATTACCAGAGGGTATAAGTTTTTTACAGGACTCTAGTAGTATATTCTTCAACTTACCCCATTTATGTTCGGTATCCCCAGTTACCATGACTTTGTCCTAATCTACACCTTTAAGCTCTTCCCTTAATTTGTTGAAATCAGCTTTCCTAAAATTCAAGGTTTTAGCATTTCCCCTTTGAAATGTTCTATTGAATATTACGTTGAAGCTTACCATATTATGATCGCTGGTGCCCAAGTGCTCCCGGATCTGTAGATCTGAAATTGTATCCGGTCTATTTGACAGGACCAGATCTGGCAGATTATCTCCCCTGGTCGGTTGGCTTTGAACAACCAATTAAGGGTGAATATGTCTGCGCTCAATGTCAGCATGTTACATATTTGGAAGCACACGTAACTGATCTAAATATGCAGCTTATAACACTCTGGAACATTGCAAACCTGTAGAGGAGTTTAGAGCTCACTGAGTGGCTCTGGCTGGGGCCAGTGATATGGAGGAAGGTGGAGGTGTAAGAGGGTTACCTGCGGTCGTGAGCCACCTGAATACATCAATGCTTGTATTTTATATGTGTAATAGTAAAATGAGTAATGTTCCCATGTGGGGTTATGTAGCAGTACTGCCAGCTACCACTAGGTGTCACCGGGCTCTCTAGCTGTAAGGGAGTCTCAGATAGGAGGTATAGTGGCAGGACTGAAAGAATTAGCTGAGACCTAGCCAACAGTGAAGGGAATGTAGTAGGGAGTATTTTCTGGTTTTAGGCCTAAAACACACTTCCGCAAAAAAAACGTCCGTGTGACACGGTCCGTTTTTCGGGTCCGTGTTCTGTTTTTTTGGGGCGTTTCTCCGGTACGTATGGCATCCGTGTGATGGCGTATGCGAGCCGTGTGTACGTGTAAAATGTCCGTATTTGTGTCTAAAATGCCCGTGTATGTGTACGTGGAATGTCCGTGTGGAATGTCCGTTTGTGTGTTGCACAATGCCGTTGATACATGTCGGCTGACAGCAGACAGAGTTGCGCGATGAGAATGAACTCGGGTGAACTTCACCCGACTTCATTGTCATGCCACGGCTCTGTCTGTGTGCCGCGTACTGATTAGCGGTCACCTGTGAAGGATTCACCAGTGACCGCTAATCCCCCAAGTGAATGAAGTGAGCAGCCCTCTCTCATACTTACCGCTCCCCGATCACCACCGCGGCGAGGAACAGCTGTGCAGAGAATACGCGGCAACAATTACTTTGAATATGCCGGCCGCTCATTAATCAATCTCGTATTCCCTGCTTCCCCCACCCACAGACGCCTTTGATTGGTTGCAGTCAGACACGCCCCCCACGCTGAGTGACAGCTGTCTCACTGCACCCAATCACAGCAGCCGGTGGGGAGCCCCACGTTATGGGGAGCCCCCCAGCCTAACAATATCAGTCAGCAGCTGCCCAGAATTGACGCATACATTAGATGCGACAGTTCTGGGACTGTACCCGGCTCTTCCCGATTTGCCCTGGTGCGTTGGCAAATCGGGGTAATAAGGAGTTTTTGGCAGCCCATAGCTGCCAATAAGTCCTAGATTAATCATGTTAGGCGTCTCCCCGAGATACCTTCCATGATTAATCTGTAAATTACAGTAAATAAACACACACACCCGAACAATCCTTTATTAGAAAAAAAAACACAAACATATACCCTGGTTCACCACTTTAATGAGCCCGAAAAAGCCCTCCATGTCCGGCGTAATCCAGGATGGTCCAGCGTCGCTTCCAGCTGTGCTGTATGAAGGTGACTGGAGCTGCAGAAGACACCGCCGCTCCTGTCACCTCCACGCAGCTAATGAAGGGAATAGCGCGATCAGCTGAGCTGCCACTGAGGTTACTCACGGCCAACGCTGAATACAGCTGATCACGCTATTCCCTTCATTAGCTGCGTGGATTTGATAGGAGTGGCAGTGTCTTCTGCAGCTCCGGTCACCTTCATGCAGCACAGCTGGAAGCGACGCTGGACCATCCTGGAGTACGCCGGACATGGAGGGCTTTTTTGGGCTTATTAAAGTGGTAAACCATGGTATATCTTTGTGGGGGTTTTTTTTCTAATAAAGGATTGTTCGGGTGTGTGTGTTTATTTACTGTAATTTACAGATTAATCATGGAAGGTATCTCGGGGAGACGCCTGACATGATTAATCTAGGACTTATTGGCAGCTATGGGCTGCCAAAAACTCCTTATTACCCCAATTTGCCAACGCACCAGGGCAAATCGGGAAGAGCCGGGTACAGTCCCAGAACTGTCGCATCTAATGTATGCGGCAATTCTGGGCGGCTGCTGACTGATATTGTTAGGCTGGGGGGCTCCCCATAACGTGGGGCTCCCCATCCTGAGAATACCAGCCTTCAGCTGTATGGCTTTATCTGGCTGGTATTAAAATTGGGGGGGACCGCACGCCGTTTTTTTTAATTATTTATTTATTTATTTTACTGCACAGTATAGACACGCCCACCGGCTGCTGTGATTGGGTGCAGTGAGACAGCTGTCACTCAGCGTGGGGGGCGTGTCTGACTGCAACCAATCACAGGCGTCTGTGGGTGGGGAAAGCAGGGAATACGAGATTGATTAATGAGCGGCCGGCATATTCAAAGTAATTGTTGCCTCGTATTATCTGCACAGCTGTTCCTCGCCGCGCTGGTGGTCGAGGAGCGGTATGAGCCGGGGGAAGAAAAAAACCGAGCGCCAATGTAAGTATGACTGAGAACAGCAGGAAAAAAGGTAAGTATACTGACTTTAATTTAAAAAAAAACAAAAAAAAAGATCGCTAGTGTAAAAACACACGCACGAAACGTGCTGAACACGGACATACTCCGTGTGCGGTACGTGCAGGCACGGACCCATAGACTAAAGCGGGTCCGTGCCTGCGTGCTGCCGGCCAAAAACGGACATGTGGTCCATGTAGAAAAGCGCACACACGTACTTACCACACGGTCACACGTTCCGTGTGATTTTACGTGTGTGTGCCATCTACCATTGAATAACATGGGTCTCCGTGTGTACGTGTCTCCGGTACGTGCAAATACGTACCGCACACGTACAAATTAAACGGATGTGTGTTGCGGGTCTTAGTCAGATAGGGATAGAGTGACGCAATGTAGCAGAGTGAAGAAAGTGGTGTGGTGAGGTGAGAACAGGCTGAATTTTCGGAAGGAGGAAGAAAACCTTGTGACCACATACAGATTGCAGCAGGGTGGCTTCTTGGAAGTACAAGTAAAATATATCTTTGCACCGTGTTAGCCAGTAGAGATAAAAAAAATGTTTAAAAGAACAGAGAGTCCTCAGTGGTTGATACCTTTTAATGGCTAACTGAAAAGATGGTAATAATTGCAAGCTTTCGAGTCTACTCAGGTCTCTTCATCAGGCATGGTATAACACAAAATCTGAAGAGTCACATACAGTTAGGTCCAGAAATATTTGGACAGTGACACAATTTTCGCGAGTTGGGCTCTGCATGCCACCACATTGGATTTGAAATGAAATCTCTACAACAGAATTCAAGTGCAGATTGTAACGTTTAATTTGAAGGTTTGAACAAAAATATCTGATAGAAATTGTAGGAATTGTACACATTTCTTTACAAACACTCCACATTTTAGGAGGTCAAAAGTAATTGGACAAATAAACCAAACCCAAACAAAATATTTTTATTTTCAATATTTTGTTGCAAATCCTTTGGAGGAAATCACTGCCTTAAGTCTGGAACCCATGGACATCACCAAACGCTGGGATTCCTCCTTCTTAATGCTTTGCCAGGCCTTTACAGCCGCAGCCTTCAGGTCTTGCTTGTTTGTAGGTCTTTCCGTCTTAAGTCTGGATTTGAGCAAGTGAAATGCATGCTCAATTGGGTTAAGATCTGGTGATTGACTTGGCCATTGCAGAATGTTCCACTTTTTAGCACTCATGAACTCCTGGGTACCTTTGGCTGTATGCTTGGGGTCATTGTCCATCTGTACTATGAAGCGCCGTCCGATCAACTTTGCAGCATTTGGCTGAATCTGGGCTGAAAGTATATCCCGGTACACTTCAGAATTCATCCGGCTACTCTTGTCTGCTGTTATGTCATCAATAAACACAAGTGACCTAGTGCCATTGAAAGCCATGCATGCCCATGCCATCACGTTGCCTCCACCATGTTTTACAAAGGATGTGGTGTGCCTTGGATCATGTGCCGTTCCCTTTCTTCTCCAAACTTTTTTCTTCCCATCATTCTGGTACAGGTTGATCTTTGTCTCATCTGTCCATAGAATACTTTTCCAGAACTGAGCTGGCTTCATGAGGTGTTTTTCAGCAAATTTAACTCTGGCCTGTCTATTTTTGGAATTGATGAATGGTTTGCATCTAGATGTGAACCCTTTGTATTTACTTTCATGGAGTCCTCTCTTTACTGTTGACTTAGAGACAGATACACCTACTTCACTGAGAGTGTTCTGGACTTCAGTTGATGGTGTGAACGGGTTCTTCTTCACCAAAGAAAGTATGCGGCGATCATCCACCACTGTTGTCATCCGTGGACGCCCAGGCCTTTTTGAGTTCCCAAGCTCACTAGTCAATTCCTTTTTTCTCAGAATGTACCCGACTGTTGATTTTGCTACTCCAAGCATGTCTGCTATCTCTCTGATGGATTTTTTCTTTTTTTTCAGCCTCAGGATGTTCTGCTTTACCTCAATTGAGAGTTCCTTAGACCGCATGTTGTCTGGTCACAGCAACAGCTTCCAAATGCAAAACCACACACCTGTAATCAACCCCAGACCTTTTAACTACTTCATTGATTACAGGTTAACGAGGGAGATGCCTTCAGAGTTAATTGCAGCCCTTAGAGTCCCTTGTCCAATTACTTTTGGTCCCTTGAAAAAGAGGAGGCTATGCATTACAGAGCTATGATTCCTAAACCCTTTCTCCGATTTGGATGTGAAAACTCTCATATTGCAGCTGGGAGTGTGCACTTTCAGCCCATATTATATATATAATTGTATTTCTGAACATGTTTTTGTAAACAGCTAAAATAACAAAACTTGTGTCACTGTCCAAATATTTCTGGACCTAACTGTATTTATACACAACAGGACTTTAGAATAGTGCACTAAAAAAAAAAAAACTGCACTATTCTAAAGTCCTGTTGTGTATAAATATGTGACTCTTCAGATTTTGTGTTATACCATGCCTGATGAAGAGACCTGAGTAGTCTCGAAAGCTTGCAATTATTACCATCTTTTCAGTTAGTCATTAAAAGGTATCAACCACTGAGGACTCTCTGTTCTTGGAAGTATTGAGAGGGATCAAAGATAGTGTCTTCTTGACAAGCAGGCTATCAAGTGCGGTTAGTGAAAGGGCCTTCATCTTCAGGCAGCCATCGTCACTGCGGGATTCTGATCTTCGGATGCAACCCGATAAAGTAGAATAGCCTCTCAAGGGATAGCATAGTGCCTATACCTGATGTGGAAAAACCCTCATTCTCCTTGGTAGCAGGTGGGACTCTGACTGCAGCCGTTACAGAAGAGCCCAAGTGTATTTGAGTGATAATTGCTGTTAAGAACATTTGCCTCATTTAAGAAGGACAATGGTGTGTTCGTTATGTCACAAGTAAACTTGAAGCAGTTGGTAATTGGTCTGAGTGCATTTTTAACCCCTTAAGGACGAAGCCAGTTTTGTACTTAATGCCCAGGCCATTTTTTTCAATTCTGACCAGTGTTCCTTTATGAGGTTATAAGGGTATGTGCGCACGTTGCTTTTTACCTGCTTTTTACCTGCTTTTTTGCTGCTTTTTCTTCTGCGCTGTTTAATGCCAAAATGGATGTGTTCTTCTATTCAAGCAAAGTCTATGGGAATTTGGGTTTCTTGTTCACACTATGTTGTTCAAAATGCTGCCTTTTTGTGGCAGAACTTTGGTCAAAAACTCAGCTTTTCAAAGAAGCAACATGTCAATTGTTTTTGCCATTTGGGTTTTGCACTGCAAAGCTGAGTTTTTGACCAAAGTTCTGCCACAAAAAGGCAGCATTTTGAACAACATAGTGTGAACAAGAAACCCAAATTCCCATAGACTTTGCTTGAATAGAAGAACACATCCATTTTGGCATTAAACAGCGCAGAAGAAAAAGCAGCAAAAAAGCAGGTAAAAAGCAGGTAAAAAGCAACGTGCGCACATACCCTAACTCTGGAACGCTTCAATGGATCCCCGTGATTCTGACATTGTTTTTTGTGACATATTGTACTTCATGATAGTTATAAATTTCGAACGATATTGTTTGCTTTTATTTGTGAAAAAATCAGAAATTTGATGAACATTTTGCAATTTTCAAACTTTTAATTTTTATGCCCTTAACCCAGAGAGTTATGTCACACAAAATAGTTAATAAAAAACATTTCCCACATGTCTACTTTACATTAGCGCAATTTCTGAAACAAAATTTTTTGGGGTTAGGAAGTTAGAAGGGTTCAAAGTTAATCAGCAATTTCCCATTTTTTCAACAAAATTCACAAAAACAGAAGGAGCAATATTTGAATTTTGGAAAGCAAATTTGGCTGAAATAGATTGCGGGCACCATGTCGCATTTACATGTCCTGTAAGGTACCTAAACAACAGACACCCCTCACAAGTGATGTAATTTTGGAAACTAGACCTCTCAAGGCTTCTATCTAGGGGTATAGTGAGCATTTTGGACCCACAGGTACTTTACAGATTTTGATAACGTTACGTTGTCATATTGAACATTTTCATTTTTTTCTCAAAAATGTTGCTTTAGCATCAATTTTTTCACTTTTTCAAGAGGTAATTCCAAAAATTTGACCCCAATGTTTGTTACCGACTTTTTTATGAGCGCGGTGATACCTTACATGTGGTCTGAAACCTTTGTTTAAAGAAATGGGAGGGCTTGGAACGGAAGGAGCAATATTTGAATTTTGGAAAGGAAATTTGGCTGAAAAAGATTGCGGGCACCATGTTGCATTTGGAGGACCCCTAAGGTACGTAAACAGCAAAAAAAAACACAAGTGACCCCATATTGGAAACTAGGCCCCTCGAGGAATTTATCTAGATGTTTGGTGAGTACCCTGAACCCCCAGGTGCTTCACAGAAGTTTATAACGTTGAGCCATGAAAATAAAAAAATACATTTTACCACAAAATTGTTACTTCCACCAGGTAGCTTTTTTTTTCACAAGGGTAACAGGAAAAAAATCACCATGAAATTTATTGTGCAATTTCTCCTGAGTTTGGTGATATCTTGTATGTGGTGGAAATCAACTGTTTGGGCACACGGCAAGGCTTGGAAGAGAAGGAGTGCTATTTGACTGCAAAATTGGCTGGAATCAATAGCGGACGCCATGTTTGGTGAGTACCCTGATCCCCCAGGTGCTTCACAGAAGTTTATAATGTTGAGCTGTGAAAATAAAAAAATACATTTTTACCACAAAATTGTTACTTCAACCAGATAGCTTTTTATATAGCAAGAGTAAAAGGAAAAAAATCTGTATAAAATGTATTGTGCAATTTCTCCTGAGTATGCTGATACCTTATGTGTGGTGGAAATCAACTGTTTGGGTGCACAGCAGGGCTCAGAAGGGAAGGAGCGCCATTTGACTGCCCAATTGGCTGGAATCATTAGCGGACGCTATGTTGCATTTGGAAAGCCCCTAAAGTGCCTAAACAGTGGAGGTCTCCCACACTGACCCCATTCTGGAAACAAAACATCTCAAGGCTTTTATCTAGGTGTATATTGAGCATTTTGAATCCACGAGTACTTCACAGAATTTGATAAGCTTAGGTTGCCATATTGAAAATGTTCATTTTTTTCACAAAAATGTTGATTTAGCATCAAATTTCTCACTTTTTCAAAATGCAACAACAAAACGTGGACCCCAAAGGTTGTTATCCAATGTCTTATGAGTGCAGGGATACCCCACATGTGGCCAAAAACCTCTGTTTGGATAAATGGGAGGGCTTGGAATGGAAGGAGCACCATTTGAATTTTGGAAAAGCTGAAATAAATTGGGCGCACCATGTCACATTAGCAGGGCCCCTTGAGTACCTATACAGCAGAAACCCCCCACAAGTGACCCCATTTTGGAAACTAGACCCCTCAAGGATTTTATTCAGGAGTATAGTAAGGATTTTGATTCCACAGGTACTTCACAAAAATGTTGCTGTAGCAACAAATTTCTCACTGTTAGGCTATGTGGCCATGATCCAGCAACACGATGTCTAGTATACAGTGTCAGCCTTCCTGCAGAGATGTGAGTGTTGTCCACGGGAGAACACAACTGCCCATGCCCACGATTTGGGTTCAGGCTGCTGTGGACTTTAGCTCTATTCTACCTGCAGAGAACACTCTTGTCTCCGCAGCATAAATTGACATGCTGAGGCTCGGGAAGCTGCACCACAGGTCAGTGTATGCTGCGGAGAAAAGAAGCACAGTGTGCATGGGATTTCTAAAAATCCTTCCACTGTGCTTCTACTGTACAACGCAGCGTTATGGATGCAGGAAAACACTCTGCGGTCAAAACGCTGCAAACCCTGATTGTGGGCATACAGCGTAAAATGCTACAATGGATGAATGGATAGATGTCAAACATATATAACGTCCCACCCCCTGCATATTCTAAGCTGGCGCCCTTTAGAGCCTTTCATTTGGCACTAAAGGGTGCCTAGCCTTGTATTTAGCCCCCCAAAAAAATAATTAAAATAAATGACGTGGGGTCCGTCCTATTTTTGATAGCCAGCTAGGGTAAAGCAGACAGCTGTAGCCTGCAAACCACAGCTGACAGCTTTCTCTTGGCTGGTGGTCAATTTAGAGGGCTCCCCAAGCTGGTTTTTTTTTTTATTTTTTATAAATAAATAATTAAAAAACCAACAAACGTGGGGCCCCCCCAAATTAGATCACCAGCCAAGGTGAAGTTGACAGCTGTGGTCTGGTATTCTCAGGGTGGGAAGAGCCATGGTTATTGGACTCTTCCCAGCCTAAAAATAGCAGGCCGCAGCCACCCCAGAAGTGGCGCATCTATTAGATGTGCCAATCCTGGCGCTTCGCCCCAACTCATCCCGTTGCCCTGGTGCGGTGGCAAACGAGGTAATATATGGGGTTGATACCAGATGTGTAATGTCACCTGACATCAAGCCCAGCAATTAGTGATGTCACGGCGTCTATCTGATTCCAGACATAACTAATTGACAGTAATAAAAAAAATTGACAAAAAAAAAAAATATTTGAAAAAACACTTCCCAAAACATTCCCTCTTTCACCAATTTATTGAAAAGAAAAAAAAATCGGGTCCGCTGTAATCCATTTTGGAGGTCCCATGATGATTCTGGACCTTCTAGAATATGGGGGCACGTTCAGTGAATGTATCCCCCATTTTCTAGAAGTGCAGACCTTCCATTTGAGGAGAGTGGGTGCAAAGAATCTGCACCCACTCTCCCCGGGTCACAGCTGCAGTGTGCCGAGCAGCCAGCACAGCTCCACAGAAGTAGGTAGCTGGGCAAAAGAAGAAGAGGTAAGGGGTAATGTGTCATGGAGCCTAGTCCTAATCAGGCACAACCTAGTAAATATAGCTGTTTGTCTGATATTAGGAATGCAGGCCCAGGGAGGACTATGATCACTACAGCAGGATGTTGCTCCTAGCAACCAGGAAAACGACTGCTGTAGGAAGGAGTGAAATAGGAGTGCAGCAAAGGCCAGACAGATGTTGGTGGTGGGGGACTGTTTAATTAGACGGACAGACAGGGTTTTCTGCTGCTGAGACTGTGAAAACAGTGTGTTGGATGCCGGGTGCTCGGGTTCAGCATATTGCAGATTAAATAGAGAGATTGCTGGGTGGGGCTGGGAAAAACCCAGCGTTCATGGTACACATTGGTACTAATGATAAAGTTAGAGGGCTGTTGAAGGTCCAGGACCTCCAAGGTGGTGTTTTCAGAAATACTGTTTGTGCCGCAAGTGTCACTAGAAAGACATCAAAAGCTTATAGGGAGATACATAAGTAAATAACTGGCTTAAAAATTGGTGCAGGAAGGTGTAGCGCCAGCGTCCCTGCACTGCTCTGCCTCTCCCAAATAGGGACGCCGACTCACTCACTGCCGCCGCTAGCCTGCACCGCCCTGCCTTGCTTTGCCGCATCCTCCACATGTGAGTCTCCTTTGGGTTTGGGTTTATTAAGAACTTCTCTGTTGGCTATAGTCTCTACGGTAGGGATGGACTGCATCTCAATTGGGAGGGTGCAGTTGTTATGGGGAAAAAAATGGTCAGACAGATGGAGGAGCTTTTAAACTAGGATATGGAAGGAGGGAGGGTAGTTGTGCAAAAAAGGGGATAGAAAGAATAGAGAGAGAGACAGTATGGGTTAAGGAGAATTTAGAGGGGCTGGGACATGCAAGAAAAGTAGGGAGGTGAGTAGAGATGAGCGATGTTCGAGGTACGCCAATTTCATGTTCGAGTGATTTTGGGGGGTGTTCGAGTCGTTCGACGAACTCGAACGATTTGCTAAAAGTTCGGCAGTTCGAGTTACGTTTGAGAACGGTTCGATCACCAAAAACGTGGGTTTTTACAGCTACGTGTGCAGGGAGCCATCGCTGGCAGCCTGCAGTAAGCTGGTAACCAGGGTAAATATCGGGTATCCAAGCAAAGCGCTTTGCTTAGTAACCCGATATTTACCCTGGCTACGTGTGCAAAAATCCCCGAAAGCCAAACAGAAGCACTTCCGTGTGACTTCCGTCGGATGCCGCTGCAGTCTGTGTCCCGCTCCAGCTCCAGCCCTGTGGCTGCCCACTCAGCAGTGTCTGCAGCTGCCCGCACCTTAAGGTGTCCGCAGCTGCCCACACTGCAGTGACAGCAGCCGCGGGGATGACAAGCGCTGCCGTCAGGAGGTTAGTAAAGTTCCTTACCTGCGGTGATGATGTCCTGCCCTCCCGACGTCAGCGCTGTCACTTTCCTCCATGGCCGCCGCTTGTCACATCTTCTCTCGCTGCCGACCCGAGAATGTCACTAGCGGTGACGTCACAGGCACCCGCGATACTTGGTTGTGAAGGCGGCGGTCATTGAACTCAGTGACAGCTCTGCTATCAGGAATGCAGCGATCACCGCAGATAATGTACCTCGATATCCTCCTGACAGCAGCACTTGTCATGCCCTGCAGTGACCTGGGCTGACCTATTGATGTTAGCTCAAGTCACTGCATTGCCCTTCCAGCCAATATGGAACATTCTGTTCTTCATTGACTGGGACATTGACTATGGTATGGATCGTCATGGGACCCCCTTGGATTACACCAGACCTGGATTTGTTTTTCTTTCTAATAAATTGGTGAAAGAGGGAATGTTTTGGGGAGTGTTTTTTCAAATAAAAATGTGTTTGTAATAAAAAAATTTTTATTACTGACTGGGTTGGTGATGTCGGGTATCTGATAGACGCCTGACAATACGAACCCAGGGCTTGATGCCAGGTGACATTACACATCTGCTATTAACCCCATATATTACCCCGTTTGCCACCACACCAGGGCAACGGGATGAGCTGGAGCGAAGCACCAGGATTGGCGTATCTAATGGATGCGCCACTTCTGGGGCGGCTCCGGCCTGCTATTTTTAGGCTGGGGAGAGTCCAATAACCATGGACCTCCCTAGTCTGAGAATATCAGTCCCCAGCTGTCCGCTTTACCTTGGCTGGTGATCCAATTTTGGGGGACCCCCACGTGTTTTTTTTTTTAAATTATTTATTTAATTTAAAATAACAGCGTGGGGTGCCCTCAGTTTTGGATTTCCAGCCAAGGTGAAGCTGCCAGCTGTGGTGTGCAGGCTGCAGCCATCTGCTTTACCCTAGCTGGCTATCAAAAATAGGGGGAACCCCTTGTCATTTTTTTTTTTAATTTATTTTTTTTTTTTGGCTAAATACAAGGCTAAGCACCCCTTAGTGCCACATGAAAGGCACCAAAGGGTGCAAAATTACAAAATGCAGGAGAGTAGGACATTATGTGTCTTTCTGCCATTATAGTGACAGAAAAGACTGATATGAAGTGTACAAGCACAGGAAAATCACCAGAGCGCTCTATGCTGTGAAAAGCCGTAGAAAATGGCACTGGAGTGAACATGTGACCACCTTATGTAGGTTGAAGCTATGGATCCTGGGTAAATTTATGTATTTTCCCTCCTTCAGTTTTTTTGCAGTACTCAAAAAAATGGAAGGCACACGGATGACAAACGGATGACATACGGACCGTATACAGCACGGAAATGAATGCCACACGGATGCATCCATGAAAAAACGTACCGTTTTTTGCTAACCGTAAAAACGGATCGGTCGTGTGAATGTAGCCATATTCTGATCTGCCGTTTATAAACAGCAGGCAGAAATAAGTGAATAGCGCGCCCCCCAGCGTCAGAAAATCTCCAGGGTTTCAGGGGGTAGCTGAGACCCTGGAGATCATGATTCAGGCCGGTTTTTCCGGTCCCCGCTCACGTGATTACCGGTATACACAGTATACTGATGATCACGTTACAGTAAATGACAGCAGCGGTAAAAAATTATTTATCTCTCATCTGGCATGAACAAACTTGTCAGATGGGAGATAAATCTCCTCCCCGGTCCCCTCCGGTCCCCCGGTGTCGCCAAAGTGCCCCCCCTGACCCCCTCTCGGAAATCCAAGATGGCCGCGCGCACAGCAGCGCGCCGGCCGCATTCACCTTACTTTTCTGATTTCTGTCGCATGTGCCATGACACATGCGACAGAAAACTCCTCCCCAGGCCCTGCCAGGTCACCCCTATAACCCCACCGGTGTTCCCCGGTGTCCCACGGTACCTGTTCAGCGTTGATCCCCCGCGGCCCCCTCCTTCACAATTAGACGCTGCCGCATGCACAGAGCGGCTGTCAGCTCAGCTTCCTGTGTTCAGACACAGTGAGTGGCAGTAACCATGCATCTGTAAGCTATTGCAATGCCCTGCTCATGAGATAAAGAACATAGTTGATCAGGAGAGCTATACTACATTTCCAAATGGAGGTATTTGATTTTATAGTTGCCCTGCTACGACTACCAAACATGAGAGTCCATTATACACCACAAAAAAACATGTCTAAATAGCGAGCTTTGTTGTTTAGTATTCATTCAGCTGGATAACTGGACTTAAAGGGGTATTCCATCTCCAAGATCCTATCCTCAATATATAGTAGGTGGAATAGCAATAATATCAGCAAATACCAATATTTGGAAATGTAGAATAGTTCTCCTGATTAGGCATGCCCTTACCTCATGAGCTGGGCATTGCAGCTTTGGTAGCAACAGTTACGACATGGACTCTGCTGCTGTGGACCTGGGGAGTGTGGGTGCAGATTCATTGCACCCACACTCCTCACATGGAGGGTCTGCTCTCCTAGAAAATGGTCTAGATGGTCTTTCCTTACAATAAATTGGTGAAAGAGGGAATGTTTTGGGTTTTGGGGAGTGTTTTTTCAAATACATTTTTTTGTCTAGTTTTTTTATTAGTACTGACAGTTTGTGATGTCGGGTATCTGATAGATGCCATGATATCACAAACTGCTGGGCTTGATGTCAGGTGACCTTACAGCTAGTATCAACCCCATTTATTACCCCGTTTGCCACTGCACCAGGGCACGGGATGAGCTGGGGTGAAGCGCCAGGATTGGCGCATCTAGTGGATGCGCCACTTCTGGGGTGCCTGCGGCCTGCTATTTTTAGGCTGTGAAGGGCCAATAACTATGGACCTTCCCACCCTGAGAATACGAGACAACAGCTGTCCGCTTTACCTTGGCTGGTGATCCAATTTGAGGGGGACCCTACTTTTTTTTGTAATTGTTACTATTTATAAAATAATTATAAAAAAAGAGCCTGCCAGCTGTGGTTTTCAGGCTACAGCCGTCTGCTTTACCCTAGCTGGCTATCAAAAATGGGGGGACTCCACGTCATTTTTTTTTTTAAACTATTTTTTTAAATAAAAAAAAAATAATGAGCTTCCCTGTATTTTGATTGCCAGCCAAGGTAACGCCAGGCAGATGGGGGTTGCAACCCGTAGCTGTCTGCTTTATCTGCGCTGAGAATCAAATGTACCGCGGAGCACTATGTCATTTTTTTTTAATGATTTATTTTTACATTACTGTGATGTCAGGCAATCAAAATACAGGGAAACCCTTTTTTTTTTTAGTTATTTAAATAAATAATTAAAAAAAAATATATGAGCTCCCGCTGCATTTTTTTTATTGCTTGCTAAGGGTAATCAAAGCAGCTTCTGGCTGCTAACTCCCACTGCTTGGTGTTACCTTCACTGGCAATGGAAAATCCATGGAAGCATTTTTTATTTTTTTTGCCAAAAAACTACAAAAAAAATGACGTGAGCTTCGCCATATTTTTGTATGCTAGCCAGGTACAGCAGGCAGTTACGGCTGTCCCCAACCCCCAGCTGCCTATTTGTACCCGGATGGGAACTAAAAATTTAGGGAAGCCCTTTTTTTTAATCATTTCATGAATTTCATGAAATAAAAAAAAACCACATGGGCTTCGCTTAATTTTTGTGTCCAGCCGGGTACAACTAGGCAGCTGGGGATTGGAATCCGCAGCACAGGTTAGCCCGAGCTTTCTGGGCCCCTCTGCTGCGAATTGCAGTCTGCAGCCGCCCCAGAAAATGGCACTTTCATAGAAGCGCCATCATCTGGCGCTGTATCCAACTCTTCCAGCAGCCCTGAAGCCGGGTGGCTTGCTGGGTAATAATGAGTTAATACTAGCTTTGTTTTACTAGCTAGTATTAAGCCAGAGATTCTTAATGTCAGGCAAGTTTGACCCGGCCATTAAGATCCTCCAATAAAGGGTAAAAAAAAAGATACCACACAGAGAGAAAATACTTTAATAGAAATAAATACACAGACACACTTAGAGACTCCATGTTTATTACTCCCTCTCACCCCTCCACAATCCATGGTCTTCTGTCTTCTTTCTCCTTCAACCCATGCAGCTCTGCTACATCAGACAGTACTGCATGGGAGGGAGACACTGCTGCTTCCCGTGCAGTCTATTCACTCAGTGAGTGAGCAGAACCTGCAGGCTGTAAGCGGTGACGTCACCGCTGACAGGCGGGTTACCATAGCAACGGTGCTCCGATCACGTGATTCCCGATGCCGCTATTTACCGGCTATGACAGCTAGTCCCTGCATGTGGTTGACTCTGTAACGAGCGCCCACATGCAGGAACGGGGAGTCGACCATGTGCCAGAGCATTTCGCTGGTACACGGAGATGCTTGAACGATCACCGCGTACCAGGGAGATGCACTGACAGGACCTAGCAATGACGTCTAGCCATGTGACCAGTCTGTAGCCAATGAGATAATAGACACGTGACTGGTCACATGCTAATTTGATGTCACGATAGGTCCAATCATCAGTGCTGGTTACCGGGAGGACACAGCGATTATCAGAAGGAAAAGCAGCGGGAGACAGAGTGCAGGACGCGTGGCAGGGACCTGTAAGTGTTATGGCAATGTTTATTAACTGTATGTGTACATG
Source organism: Anomaloglossus baeobatrachus (assembly GCF_048569485.1). Taxonomy (NCBI): domain Eukaryota; kingdom Metazoa; phylum Chordata; class Amphibia; order Anura; family Aromobatidae; genus Anomaloglossus; species Anomaloglossus baeobatrachus. Next base: position 466,976,443 of record NC_134358.1, read on the forward strand.
TATAATGTGTTTTTATGTGTTTGTGTTTGCCTCCCATTGTTTTCAATGGGGTTCGAGTGGTTCGTTGAACGGTTCGTCGAACGTTCGTCGAACGGAGCCTCCGTTCGGCGAACCGAACCGAACTCGAATGCTAGCGGGGTGGCTCATCTCTAGAGGTGAGTAGGAGTGATAAATTTGCTAACAGTATTAAATATCTGCTGGCAAATTAAAGAAGTCTTGTAAACAAAATGAATGAACTGGAGACTCTTATGTTAGCCATGGATTACAATGTGGTGGGCATTACAGGAACGTCGCTGTATGAGAGCTATGGTTTGGTGACAAAAGTAGGGGGTTTAACTTAAAACCTATGGTCAATGATGACATTGGGGGGAGCTGTGAAAATATAGTCAGTATCAATAAATGTACATGGGATGTTAATAATGGATAGCTACAATTCAAGAAAATTTCCTTTCTCAATTGGTAGATGAATCAGCAAGGGGAGATAATTTGCTGAATCTGGTCTTGTCAAATAGACCAGATACAATTTCAGATTTACAGGTCTGGGAGCATTTGGGGTGCAGCAACCATAATATGGTAAATTTCCATGTAATATTCAATAAAACATTTCAATGGGGAAATGCAAATACCTGGAACTTTAGGAAAGTTGACTTGAACATATTAAAGGAAAAGCTTAATCGTGTAGGCTTATTGTGGCAGCTTGAAGCATCAGTGGCAGGTTAGAGATAACAGCAGCAGTACACTCAAACATAAACATATGTCAGCAGCAGAAACTAGCACAATACAACAGCAGCAGAGGAGACAGCAGCACAGTGCTAAGGGACCTGAGAACTAGAAACATGTAAGACTCGTTGCCCACTTCCTAAAGGGAGGGAGTAGCTTAAATAGCTCCAGCCTCAGAGAGGCACTTTCGGGTTAAGGGGACAATGGCCCTTTAAGAGCCCCTTGGGCACAACCAGGAAGCCTGCAATGAGTACACAACCTCCGGGAGACAGCAGCATGGCACGGGAACGGGGCGGCCACTGCAGGAAGGCCGGACGGGTGAGAGGGCCAATGTCCCTGCTGGGGGAGAGGGGTAGAACAATGCAGGGGCGCCAGTGTGCGCAATACATCCTCTTATGGTACATTCCCTTTTCCTTTCCATACTGAGCCCCTTCTTTACACTGTCCTCTCACACTGTGTTCCCCCTATACCAGGGGTGGGATTCAAATTTTTAACAACAGCTTCTCTGTAAACTCCGCCCAGTTGAAAACCACTCATTCTGTAACCACACCCATTTTGTTAGCCACACCCATTTTCACGCACTTTCCTCAACCAAAAAATACAAGTAATTTAAAGTAAAATCTCCTTCCCCTCCTATACCTTTCCTCTCCTGTCCAGCATCAGTTGTTCCCGTCACTTTCAGTCATATTGTATTAAATGGTTTTTCTACAATTTTTAAAAATTATTACTAAAGGAGCCCTGCTAAAATTGGAACGGACGACCTTCCCCCTACAGATCCCATCCCATCATGGCTTCTTTTCCCAGCATATCTTATCCCATGTCTTAAAGAGACACTAACACAAATGAATACAGGGAACTGGATCGCCAGAGCTGTTTCTTGCCGGTTCTGGGAACCAGCTGCTATTTTAACAACCGGTTCTCCAGAACCAGACAGAACCGGCTGAATTCCACCCCTGCCCTATACTGTCAAGTTTGTACCCACTTGTCACACTCCTCCTCCTCCTCAGCATACTGTCCCCCCATGCTATTCTTTCTCTATACCAGCCAGCCCCCCAGACTACCCAGTTTTTATTCTGTGCCACTCACAGTTTTCACACCCCCATACTGTCTCCTCACACTATTCCCCTCAAAAGGCTCGTCACACATTTCCCCCTCCCTCACACTGCCTACTGTCACATTCCCCACTAACCATACTTTCTCCTCACATATTTACCACATCACTCTCCATACTATCTCCTCACACATGTCCCCTGTTTGTGTCTGCACCCATCCCATCCCATGCCCATTGCTCCCCATACTGTGTATGCATACATCCCCCCTCTCGTACTGTTTCCTCATACATGCCCCGCCTTGCTTCCCATACTGCATGTGCACCCATCCACCCTCTCATACTGTTTCATCATACTTTCCCTTCTTCACTCCTCATACTGTGACCTCAAATGTCTCCCTCTCACTCACCATACTGTGTCTGCATACATTCCCTCCCTCGTTCCCCATACTGTGTCCACAGTCATCCCCCTTCACTCCCCATACTGTGTCCGTACCCATCCCCCTCACTCTTATACTGTCTGTATACATCCCCATCATTCCCAAACTGTGTCTTCAAAATTCACCCCACCTCGCTCCCTATTCCATATCAGCACCCATCTTTCCTAGCACCCATCCCCGCCTTGCTCCACTGGAGCACTTACCACCAATGACATCTGCGCCTCTGCGGCGTTGGTGAATGAAGTTAGCAGCATGATCAGATGACCTGATCATAGTGCTGAAGTGATCAAGAAGTGCTGGTGGTCAGGGCTTCAACTGTACTTGCATCTGAAAGACGTGTGTACAATTGTGTGTACAATTGTGTGTTCACTTTCTGTGAGCTGGCTGTCAGCTCAGAGAACAGCCGAATCTGAGTCCAGGGGGCAGCAAAATGTAACTGCAGGGGGACACCTCGGACCGCCATATCATGGGATCAGTTGGTACACCCCTGCTCGCTGTGCCCTGGGGCACATGCCCCACTCGCTCACACCCTCGGATACGCCCCTGAATAATGTATATATACAGTATGTATATAACTATACCTGTATATATAGAGTACATATATAACTATACCTATACTTATGATTATCCCCCAACAAAATCCTGAACCTGCCACTTAATCCACATCGGAATGAATAGAGCTAATTTATTCTACTGACAACTGTTCATGAAAGAGGAAATGTGAAGGAAAACAATAAGATTAAAAAAAAAAGAAATATAACTATAGCATGCGGATGAAAACAGAAGACTAGACATTCTGGAAAAACACTATATGGCCACCATGATTCAATACTAACTGGTGACACATACAGTAGTAATATAAGTGACAATTATAGGTTCCGAGTAGAGGCATTATCTACAGTAGTCAGATTGCCGTAATGATTTTCTAATCTCAGCTAGGGATAATGATAGCTGTAGTTTAATTAGTTGCTGCTGGCAACTTCATGATTTATTTATTCACATTTTTCTTGAATTCAGTTTGTATAAATTGAGCTCTTTTTATTCTCATGTTGTGGCTAAGCATGGGCTAGCCACAGCTACTTAGTCTTATACATAGAGATCCTAGTTATTCAGTGCATTATACTTTTAATTAGATTGCTTTCATAGTGAAATGTACAACATTCATGAAACAGAATTTCTTAGACCAAGGGGAAGCAAAAATCCTCAATCTCAATCAATGAACACACATATGAAAAAAGTGTATCAATAATTTACTTTATGCTGTCAGACTGGGTTTGAGTCAAACATGTTCTAAGTCATTTATGGTAAAGCAAGCAAAAATCTCCTGACATCCCATGGGACATTTTGGCAAGATCCAAAACATGTTGATGTTGATAGTGCATCCAAATATTTGCAGACTGTGCTATGAATCCTGTGTAATATTTGTGTGGTATTTGGATTAAAGCTTTGCATTATCTGTTTATCTCTCTGCTTTGATGTTAAATGAAAAAAAAATCCCTAAACGCCATTAAGGCCATGGTTGATGCTGATTCATTGGTCGCCAGTTGACGCCAGATGTTGCTGTAACAGGACAAATACATGGTCAGACGGAGCTAGGAGGCGATTAGAAAGAACAGTAACTTCTAGGGTTTCTAGCCTTAGTATCCGATAGACAAGTTACAGCAGGCAAATCCAAAGGGGATAGGTAATTGGAAGAGTATAGGAGCTGAGCTAGGTCATACACAGGCAGGGAAGCAAGAGAATATCAGGTTAGAGGCAGATACTGATTTGATACCTAGTTAGTCACCGTTTGACTTCCGGAGGTTGTAGTCACTTTCCCAAAGAATTCAGAATAGCATGAAATGTAACAATAAAATGATTTCCCTTTGCAGCTACACACTATTATGAAATAAAAAGGATAGTGTGATGCTAGTCACTACTTACGGATAGTTTAGACGGAAGGGTAGTCAGACAAGCCGGGGTCAGGAAACAGGAGGACACAACGGGACACAAGGAGTAAGAGGAAATACAGTCAAGTGACAGGCCGAGGGTCAGAATTCCAGGAGAGTACGTATTAGATTCAGAGAGCAGACAGAGACGTGGACAGGTAAACAGTCTGAGGTCAGAAGCCAGGAGGTAACAACAAATACAGGGAGCGGGCAGAGAGGAGTCAAGGAACGGTCAAGGGTCAAGAACTATAGATCAGAACATAAGCACAAACACAAGCCAAGAGCACAACTGCAGAACCAGAGAGTACAACTGGTGAGGTTCTGAGGGAGCATGCTCGGTAATAAAACAGAGCAATTACCAGGAAGGTGGAACACCTGAGTAAAAGCACCTAACAAAACCTGCATGGAATCCTGTGCTGTCAAACAACCTGTCAGGTAGTGCTCAAAGAAACACAGCAGAGCATTTCCAAATGCAAGATGCTCTGCACAAAGGAAACATGTCACTGCCAGCTATGAAGTTCAGGAAGGCGCGGCAGAGCATCACCTGTGAGCAAGATGCCCTGCACAGAGGAATCGTGACAGATAGCCCAAGATTGGTCACAGACAGTTACTATTGGGGTGCGTGCCCACGATCAGTCTTTGCAACGTTTTGGACGCAGCATGCTTCAGCTGCGTCCAAAACACTGTATTGTACAGTAAAAGCATAACGGACGGGATTTCTGTGTTTGTTTTTTCCGCAGCAAACACTGACCTGACGTGCGTCTTTCCAGACCGCAGCATGTCAATTGTTTGCTGCGGATTCGCATGCGTCCTCCGTAGGGAGAACACAAGCGAGAGACCGCAGCACACTGAACCCTGATCGTGGGTACTAACAGCTGTGGTCTCCTGCGTTCTCCTGTGGAGGAGACTCGCGGACCCACAGGTCAGAACTCGCTGCGTCCAGGACGCAGTGAGTCCTGATCGTGGGCACATACCCTTAAAGTTAGCAGAGGTATTTTGAGCTTAGCTTTATAGGTACATTTCTTATCAACATGACCTAATTATATCATATTTGCACCTGTAACGTCCTGGTGGTGGACCCACGGGACCGAGCATCGGACTCCCCCAGAGAGGCAACTCGGAGCGAACCCCTATACAGGGACTGTCCGATCACCCCTCCAGAAGGCCTAGATGCACGGCAGCCAGAACACTAGAGGTACGGAGTACAGGTCCTTCAGAAGTCTGTATGGGAGATGACTATTAGTCCAACGGGAACCGTATGCAGGACGGATGACTGGTACCGGGTACAGGTGCCGAGTAGTAACAGCAGACGGGGTCCAGATCCAGCGGGATGTGCAGGCTGAAGTATCCAGGTGGAATCCAGGATCGGTGACGGGTTCAGGCTGACGGAAGATGGCGGGATCCACAGCAGACAGTCACCGGGACACCTCCTGGGAAACCGGCAAGCTGGACACAGTCAGGACGGCAGACGGGCACTGCGGAAGAGACAGGGTTAATCTGGGTACAAAGCACAGAGGGACCTGAACACCTAGCTACAGGAACACGTTGAACAGGCACCGCCCACATGGAAAAAGAAGTCTTAAATACCCTGTACCTGTAATCAGCCATATCCTGTTCCAGGGACGCTGGCCCTTTAAGAAGAGGTGAGTGAATGCGCCCGTGCCCTAATGCGCATGCGCAAAGCCCAAGTGCCAGAGACCAGTGCAGGAAGCAGAGAGGAAGGTGGAGGAGATGCAGGGGACCAAGGCACAGAATCCTGGATTGCAGCGGGACGCTGGGACCGGCAGACGGGAGGCATGGAGGACGCACCGGAGAGGGAGTGAGAGGGGCAGCCGCGGGCAGGAGGATCGGATAACGGAGCAGTGAGTGACAGGCGGTGCCGGGATCCGGGGAGCGTGACAGCACCCAATATAAAATACCATAATTTGTATCATATTGGTCACAACTATGTGGAAGCAGGTTTAGACCAATTATAAGAGAACAACCTAGATTAGAAATTTTTGGGGAAAAATGTCATATTATTGCTCTACTACACTTTGAGAAATAAAGAGATTGACAGCTCAGTTCAAAGAGAAAAAAACAGAACGGTCCATAGAACAAGTGAAGGTCAAAAGTGAAGAGTATGAGATCAGAGCTACAAGCATAAAAGGATCATCAGAACATAAGGCTGATTCAGAACTAGGACATCCAATTAACCAGACAGTAGCTATGACCCATAAGAATGAATTACAAAGAACCGTTGTCTAGGCAATTGCGACTCAAAAGATTTATACATAAATACTGGAAACATACCAGATTCTGCAAATGCAGCTCTGCATGGATACCAAAGTCATTCCAATTAAAGTGCACAAGAGATAATTTAGAGGGATCACAACTAGTAATGGCCGAATCCGATTGTAAAAGTGCAGATCTGCGCAGGATACCTAGCATCCGTGCACTGACCCCGATCACAGAGTCATCAGGGAACTCCGGATAACTATCCGGATCCAGCTATCTGGGTAATTTAAAAAATATAAAGGAAAAAGTAAGAAAATAGAAATAAAGCAGCGTTCTAACATGCTAAAAGGGCAGACTAGTTGGGGGAAAATCATACCCTTATGACTAGTCCCTGCGCTCATTAGCATATCATAAAGGTTCTTTAGAAATACTTTTCCTAAAGATCTCTTTATCTATGCTACTAGATGCAGGGACAGGTAGGCAGAGATTAGCAATATGTGTTGCGGGCGGAGGAGGGGACGCTGCGCTCACCCACTGCTCGGGTCCGGCTGCTGCTCGGTGGTGGCTTGAGCGGTGGGCCGGATCCCGGGGACTCGAGTGGCGTTCCTCGCCCGTGAGTGAAAGGGGGTGGTTTGGGTTTAGGGATATTGTCCGTGACGCCACCCACAGTTGTGGTGAGATTGGTGACACCACCGCTGCTCTGTACGGAGATCCCGGGAGCGATGACGGGGAGCAGCTTGGATGTTGGTTCTCCCCTCCGTGGGTAGGGGGTTGGTTGTCCCGGGGCCCGGTGAGGGGGTAGGGATGGATGGCAGGCGGGTTACGCGGCCCGGTGAGGTGCAGGGTCGCGGGGACAGTGCTGTGCCGCACGGCACGGTGGTACTCACTCAGCCAATGATGAATGCAAAGTCTCCGGTAAAACAAACGGCTGGATGGACGGGTCCCACAGACGGCTGCGGCGTTTCTCCTCCCGGCAGGTTGATGGTGACTGCCTTTCCCTGCACCTGTGTTGTGTTACGGTTCCAATGGCTTCCCACTGGTAACCCGCTCCCCAGCTTGGATGGAGGCTGAGGGAGCCCCTTTTGCCCGCAGGCTCTGGCCCTGGGAACTGTAGCCTTGGCGGTGACTGTGTTTCCCTCTACGGTTTGAGCGGTTGCCTTCAATCGGGTCTTGACTGCTGGGAAACCCCGGAGGTTCCCTTCGCTAACGGATTTGACAAATTCAACGGCGACTCCTAGCCTTGTCGGGGTCCGTAAGCCCTGCCGGATGGTGCTGGCTTCTCTTTACTCTCTCCGATCCGGTACCGCCGGGCCACCGCCCGTCCACGGTCCATACGGTTTGCTCCAATTAGCCTCTCCTGCAGACGGTCACCACCGTCTGCCAACCTTGCTGTTCCGTCCGGGCCACACACCCAGACTGACTTCAGACTGCTCCTCTACCACTTTACTTCCTCTCACTTCAAAACTCTAATCTGATCTGCTCCCCTTTTCCCGCCTCCAGGACTGTGAACTCCTCGGTGGGCGGGACCAACTGCCTGGCCCACCCCCTGGTGTGGACATCAGCCCCTGGAGGAAGTCAACAAGGATTTTGTGTTTGGCTTTGGTGTGCCTAACCGGGGTGTGGGGTGTGTTGGTGTAGTTCTGTGATGACCTGGCTGGTCCAGGGCGCCACATATGCACCAGAACTGCTCATGGTTCTGGATGCATATTATACCTGACAGGTTCCATTTAATCAAAAATATATTTCAAAAGTTCTACAATACTGGGCATGAAAACATAGACATAATAGCCTACTACCTATCAATGTTTTAGCACCTATTTTCTCCTCACATTTGATTCCAAAATCAATGCCTTATCTGCTCAGTGACATAGTTATCTATTTGCTCTATGCACATCATTTTGTAGAACTGGAGAGAAAATTGAGCATTGCTTACTAATTGGCCTGAATTTAAACACACACTGTATATGAAAAAGTCACAATTTTTGCATCTGTTCTCCAGGGGTAAGGTGGTGTAGAAAAATTAGCATACCCTGACTGAATGTTATAAAAAAATGAGATGAAGTTGTCCCTTGTGTAAAATGTATCGTATCATACATCCTTTGCTGAAGAGATAAATTAAGTTTAAAATGCATTAGTGTGACAAAAATGTATTAATCAAAAACTTATTTAAAAAAAAAACAATGATAAAAGCCAACTCCAAAAATATGTTCCTATGTTCCAATACTCCTGTAGCCTACAACTTCTAGATTCATAACAGTGGCTTCTTGTGCTTTCCTGATGATGGAGTGCACATGACACCTTATGACTTGTAACCAATCTGTACACAGGGGTCCTCTGTATTAAAACTGTTTATAATATTTGAAGATTACTGCTAAAAGTTATAAATTATTTTAGATTTCTAAAATAAGTTCAGTCGCCATCAGCAAGAACTTGATATTCAAGATTAAGCGGTTTTTATAAAACTAACCAAATATGTGGTCTGATGTTAAAATTATACCAAATAATATTTAGGCCCCATGCGCACGCGCTGCAGTTTTTGATGCTTTTTTGTGCAGTTTGTGGTGACCTCTTAGGCCCCTTTCACACATCCGTTTTTTGACATCAGTCACAATCCGTTGAAATGTTAAAAAAACGGATCCGGAGCTGGATCCGTTTTTTTCTCATTGACTTGTATTAGCAACGGATGGAATCACGATACATCCGTCGTACGATGGATCCGTTGACAAATGTGACAGAGACAACGTCCATAGGAACTTTTTTTTGTGTGCGTTAAAAAAACGGACAGTGACGGATCCGTCGTCATCAGTCGTTTGTTGTACTGGAAGCCTATGTGTGCAGGATCTGTCGTCATCCGTCAAATGACGGATTTGTCGACGGATTCCATTTTTTATATCCGAGCATGCCCAGTAGTGTTGTAAATTCACTATTGGTCCTGATCTCTCTCTCTCTCTTTCTCTCTCATGGGTTCATATAGGAGTTCAATAGCAAATAACCTTTGCCATGAAAAAATAATGGCACGACGGATCCGTTTTTGACAGTATCCGTCGTATCAGTTTTACCACAATCTGCCATGGATCCGTCACATTAGTCACAAAACGGATTGTGACTGATGCAAAAAACTGATGTGTGAAAGAGGCCTTAGTCACCACAAACTGCACTCTTTTCCTTCCCTAACAAAGTCTATAAGATTTCAAATTTGCTGTGCACACGTTGTTTTTTTTTTTGTTGCATTTTTCTTGTGGCCACAGAACTGCAGCATGTCAATACTTTTTGCATTTTTCCCTGTGTTTTTCACCACATCAAAAACGTATGGTCAAAAAACTCATCAAAAAGGCACCAAAAACAAACCAAAAACGCATGCGTTTCTTTGGCCACAGGGCACATTGTTGTGGTTACCACAAAAATGTATTGTGCGGTTGGTTATAGCCTTACAACCATTTTGTTGTGCATTTTAAATGGTGGTACAACCCTGTCTTATACTATGAGAAATACAGCCATATTCAGCTGATGAAGGCAGGTCCACTCCTAAGACCCCAGCTAGCTTGTCATCCTTATGTCAGCTTAAGTCCTCCTTCATACATGCATTTAAAAAAAGAATGTTTTGCACAGTCAATTTTTGACATCTATATGACCATCCGTATGTCCATGTGTATCATCCGTAAGATCGATAACTGAGAAAAAAACGCATGGTACTGAAAAGAATGTTTTTTTATGTGTAAAAGATGTGCAAAGCTAGGAAAAAGATAGATAGATAGATAGATAGATAGATAGATAGATATTAGACACAGTGGGGGAAATAAGTATTTGATCCCTTGCTGATTTTGTACGTTTGCCCACTGACAAAGACATGAACAGTCTATAATTTTAATGGTAGGTTAATTTTAACAGTAAGAGAATATCCAAAACAAAATCCAGAAAATCACATTTTCTTAATTATAAAAATGTATTTACATTTTACAATGCATATTATAATAGAAGCAGGGGTCTGGGGTTGAGACCCCCAGATGGGGGGGCGTGGAGGGAGGGGTGAAGCCCCCCTTGCATGGTTATGATAGATGAGAGGAAACATCACCACGGCCACTAACCTGGATGAAGCCCATATATTTTAGTCTCACGGTAGCTGCTAGGCTGTATGGGCTCCTTTACACTGCTTTCCGCGCCCACTGGCTCTCCTGGCGCATGTGATTGGATGCAGTCAGTTGACATCCTGCCACTCAGCATGGGGGCATGTCTGACTGCGCGTCTGACTGTAATCAGCAGCCCAGGCAGTGAATGCAAGGCCTGGGAACAGCGTAGCACCATGCTGGAGCCTTGGTTCCACTGCATGAGCTCCTATTCCTCTATCCCTTCTACCATTTTTAATCTCCAAATTCTGCTCACCATAGACTTAGGGACCTGACTTTTTTTTCGAGTCCATGCAGCTCTACTGATAAATAAATGCTAGATAGATAGATAGATAGATAGGTAGATAGGTAGGTAGATAGATAGATAGATAGATAGATAGATAGATAGATAGATAGATAGATTGTTCAGCTATTTAGTAAAGTTAATAAATCCTTTTAGGAAAAAAAAGACATGGGGTTCCCCTAATTTTCATAACCAGTAACAGTACAACAGCAGCTGCAGGCTGCAACCCTCAGCTGTCCCTTAGCTGGTTTTGAGAAATAAAGTGGATCCCATGCTGTCTTTCTAATTATTGGAACAAATAATTTTTAAAAACTGCGTAGACTCCTCCCATTTTTTGTCAAAACCAGCCATGGGACAGCAGACAACTGGGGGCTGTTAATTTTAGAGGCTGAAGATCCATGGTTATTTGGCCCTTCCCAGGCTAAAAATAACATCCCGCAGTTGTCCCAGAGGTGGCGCATCTATTGGTGGCGCTGTACTTGGCTCTTACCATTGCTCTGGTGCGGTGGCAAATGGGATAATATATGGGGTTGATGCCAGTTGTGGTGGTCTCAGAACAGAGCACTTTAATCTGCAGTAGTACGCATACCCAACTTCTGTTCAATTCTCTATGGGACTGTTGGAAAAAGCTGAGTTCAGCGCATGGCACACCAAAAGAGAATGAATGACATTCATGTGTGTGAGTAATCTGACCCCCAGGCTAATGTGAGGACAGGCTAGTTCTCCAAACAAAGCAAAGGAAATTAATTTAGAAAAACTGCATGGTGCCTACAGTGATACATGGTAGGTAGTGACAGTGTTTTTTTTATATAAGGCTGTATGAGTTCTGCTGGTGTCGGAGAGTTACATTTTATTGATAGTGTCATGAATTCACAGAGGTACTGCTCTGTATTGAAAGAGAAGATGCTACCATCATTGTGCCCTTGGTAGACATGCATTTTTCCAACATGATGTGAAAGTAAGTCAGTAGTCAAGTACGTCACCTTATCTAAACCCAGTTGAACACCTATGGGGAATTCTGAAGAGACAAGTTGAGCATCATTCTCCATCCATCATACAGGCTCTAAGGCTATGTGCACACAGTCCATTTTTTATGTAGATTTTTATGCATGTTTTTGAGAAATCTGCACAAAATTGGATGCCTATCCTGAAGCCAGCAAAGTCCACGAGATTTCTGAAGTGCTGTGCAGACATTGCTTTTTTTCCTTCCAGATTTTGGGGAAGAAAAAAATCTGAAGCATGTCAATTGTTGGGGTGTTTTTTTTAGGCCTTCCAGCCATTGACTTCATAAAAAAACATATGGAAAAAACACACCACAAAAAAGCATCAAAAACGCATTAGTTTTTCGGTGTTTTCTTGCCAGAAGGTACAAATTTCTGTACCAAATCTGCAGCATGTGCAAATACCCTATCAGAAGTTGTTTTTGAAGAATGGAAAAGGATAGATGATGCAATATGTCTCCAATTTGTTCATTCCATGCCTAGAAGACATGGTGCTGGTCTCGCATTTTGATGGTTTGTCTTTGTAAAAAAAATTTGATTTGAAAGAAAAATCATAGAGAACATACAAAGTGCTAGATGTAGTAGTTTTTGATGTGGAGTGTATTAATTTGTACATCAACTATTTTGAGTAAATCTGAACATTTTTTTAATGAGCATGTCACTTCTTTTCCACAGGTACCTGCAGTTTTTGCCATAGATAATGGTAAAAATCCGCGGGAACCAACTTGTGGAAAATCCGTGGTAAAACCGCATGCGGATTTTGTTGCGGTTTTGGTGCGTTTTTTTACCACGGGTGCAGGATTCTTTAAGAGGGTCCAGATTTTCCTTAAGAAAAAGTCACTTTCTAGTGCGCACATAGCCTTAAGGCCGCTTTACACACTGCGATATCGGTACCGATATCGCTAGCGTGGGTACCCGCCCCCATCTGTTGTGCGACATGGGAAAATCGCTGCCCGTGCCGCACAACATTGCCCAGACCGATCACATGGACTTACCTGCCCGGCGACGTCGCTGTGACCAGCGAACCGCCTCATTTCTAAGGGGGGCGGTTCGCTTAGCGTCACAGCGACGTCACAGCAGCGTCACTGAACCGCCACTCAATAGAAGCGGAGGGGTGGAGATGAGCGGGACGTAACATCCCGCCCACCTCCTTCCTTCGCATTGCGGCCGGGAGGCAGGTAAGGAGAGCTTCCTCGTTCCTGCGGCGTCACACGGAGCGATGTGTGCTGCCGCAGGAACGAGGAACAACTTCGTTACTGCTGCAGTAACGATATTTGAGAATGGACCCCCATGTCACCGATGAGCGATTTTGCACGTTTTTGCGACGATGCAAAATCGCTCATAGGTGTCACACGCAACGGCATCGCTAATGCAGCCAGATGTGCGTCACAAATTCCATGACCCCAACGACTTCGCATTAGCGATATCGTAGCGTGTAAAGCCCCCTTAAGAGTGAATATTCAAGCCCAAAGGTTATAAAAAATTGCATACTCCAAAATCCCTCAGGGCGTGATTGGTGTAAAGTTCCCCCAAATTTTGCTTCTTTTTTTAAAAAGTCACAATTGAAGAATCAGGTGAAAACATATGGAATTGCTAGACTATGCCCATAAAGCAAAAAAAAAAAACAACAACAGGCAAGCTCATTTAAAATAGACTTCAAATAGAATAATGTACTGGGTACAGACAAAAAAAAGTCTCAAAACACAAAAAATGGACAAAAAACAGACAATGATGAATAGCCGCTCATATCTTATTGATGTAACCTGAATCTTTAGCGCCATTGGACCTTCTATCAGAGCAATGATCTCAAACAAACCTCAAAAGAACCACTGCTCATTTTCAGAACTCCTGGAAGATTCTTGAGTTCCGTCACGGTTTCCTGCTTGAATCCTATAAGAAATGTTTGGTCGGATTTGAAGAAGACATTAGCAATACGCAAACAAAAGAATATTAGTGAAATAGATGCCATTGCCCCATGAAAAAGGAGCTGGGACAGCCAATAGCGGAAAATGTGTCAATTTTGCTAATAAACCAAAGTTACATATATGGTTGAATATTTTTTGATTGAAACTTGCTTGCGCGCCTTTTTCTACCACACTTTTTCCTTCCACTCATCTTTCCATTAATATGCTTGGATACGGCACTCTGTGAACAGCCAACTTCTTTAGCAATGACCTTTTGTGGCTTACCCTCCTTGTGGAGCATGTCAATGACTGCCTTCTGGACATCTGTCAAATCAGCAGTCTTCCCCATGATTGTATAGCCTACTGAACCACACTAATGGACCATTTTAAGTGCTTAGGAAGCCTTTGCAGGTGTTTTGTGGTAATTATTCTAATTTTCTGAGACTTTTGGATTTTCATGGGCTGTAAGCCATAATCATCAACATTAACAGAAACAAACACTTAAAATAGATCACTCTTTGTGTAATGACTCTATATAATATATGTGCTTCCCTTTTTGTATTGAATTACTGCAATAAATTAACTTTTTGAGGATACTCTAATTCATTGAGATGCACTTGTATGTAATGTCTATGGGGGATATTCATATTTATATTTAGAATAGTGTATGTTTTCAGATATATCATTGATATTTCCAGTACCCATATTCCACAATAAGGTGCACGGCTGTCAGGGAATATGGAACGCCACTAAACAACATGAGATAGCTTTATGGTAATGATTTTTGAACGAGATTGCACTTGAGCAGTTTACTCAGAAACTTGCACAGAACATCTTCATTATTTATCCACCTTCAGATGATCTGAGTGTCTTTGCCAGGAGCATTATAGGTAACAGCAGTAGTGACGTTATTCAGTGATAGATCTGGGAATGTGCACATGACCCAGTTTTCTGCCTAAACTAGAAACTTTCCAAAGAGAATGTGAAAAATAAAATAAAATAAAACAGAACATACAACGATCGAGCACATGATTATAATTATTATTAAGTGTTTTAATGTTTCCATTGTTTCACAATCCCTAAAATCCCTAATTAAAATTAATCTTTCATTATTTAGCCTACAACCAGTAAGTAACTCTCAGACTGTATAGCATTTAAGAAATGTGTAATTAGTAGTTTTATGGTTTCAGTCAGTAAATGAAAGCAGAAATATATTTGTATTTCACTCAAACATATTATTATATTGTAACAGCCTCAGTCCTCGCTGCCCTGGAACCTGTGAATGTTGACAGGGACTGCCAACCTTTCAGTGGGGGGATATGTAACGATGCGAGCAGCTCTGACTGTGTTGTGACTGAAAAAGACATGGAGACTGACATTACACAGGATGGTGCTGCCACCTTGTGGACAAGTGCTGAAATTGCTCGAGGGGCGGACGCTGTAAAATCTTATCCCCTCCCACAGGCACTGGTTGTACAGGAAAAAAAGTGCGGGGAAAAAAGACACTGAGCTACTGGAGCTGTACCTGAACAGACCTGCCTCGGACTGCTCTCATCGCTGACGTGTGAGGGATTGCCAGAACTGCTGCAGATGTGATCCTGGACTCAAGGGACCTCCGGACCGTCTCCTTCCTCCATTCCAAGAGACTGTGAGCTAGTCCTCTGGTGAGAGGGCTGAAGATTTCCCCATCTCTGCTCCTTGGAGTCGCCGCTGTTTACCCAGAGTCCAGGCCTGCTACGTGGGAGCCCTCCCTCCTTGTGTTTTGGACTGGTAATGTAACCTATAGGGCAAGTCAGGGACAGAATTCTTGTTTATCATTGCTGTTTTTTTTGTGTTCTGCGCCGTGTGTCTGAAGTTAAAGATCCGGATAGCAAACCCTGGTTATGTGTGCTGCTAAGCCAGCTGCGTGTGTCATTGAGATGTTTACCAGTAAAGAAATGTACCCTTGCATAAAATTCGAGCGTGGGGATTTTGTTGGCGCAGATTATGGGAACTCAGCCGCGGTCAGACCTGCGGCCACTTCATCTGGCGTAGTCGGCAGGATCTGTGACCAGCAAAATCCCCTCCCTGTGGTAGCTTATAGTCAGACAGCTCCTCCGGCGGCTATTGTAAATCAAGTGAGAAAGTTTAATGGACGGAATTACCCTGTACCTGAATGGGCGGAACAACTTAGGATAGTGGGGGAAATGTATAATGTTGATCCTAAGACCCTAGCGGAAATGGCTATGCTGATGTTAGAGGGGGAGACATGGACGACGGTCAGACTGGAGACGGTTAGGGGCCAGCGTACATTAGATGACTTGGTGCGGGTGCTAGAGAACACCTATGGGCCGACCAGATACCTGGGAACACTGCGCTACATGTTCTTCCAGCGTACACAGCTCAAGTGGGAGGACATTCCCCGATATGCGAACGCCCTCCAAGTACTGCTGGAACAAGCCTGCAAAAATGGAGAAAATCTAGCTGGTACATCCTCCCGCGACCTGGTGCTGAGGGACCAATTCGTAATAGGACTGAGAGATCCGTATCTCAACCGCTCATTGCAGGACTTACTCCGGATAAATCCAGCCCTTACATTTGCTGAGGTTAAACAAGAAGCCATAGAGCGTTCTAGGGGACCTGTTACGGGAATAGAGACTTATACCGCTACTTGCAGATCCATGTACAGTACAAATACTCCGAACAGCGACACGGAGGAACTGAAGCAGATGGTGGCGGATTTACAGAAGCAGGTGCTGCAGCTCACATTAGACCAACAGGCGGATAGGCAAGTGAGACGGCAACCTAGCCGGCCTATGGGGAAGTGCTGGACATGTGGTGACCCCCGTCACAGAGCAAACCGTTGCCCCCAGAACTCCTTCCAACCCGACCCACAGCCGTTCCATCGAATAGACTCTCAAACACCCCAGCAAGCGGAGTTTCACTCGAAACAGCGGATGGAACCCCAGGCCTATCCACTAGAACCGCCAAGCCATGCCTCTCAACAGCGGGCACCTTTAAACTAGACACCCCGGCTGAGGAGGCTCACTCAACCGGGAGGACCACGGAGAAAAGGAGCCAACAAAGGAGCAAGCTTGCATCAAACAGCCCTACACTGAAATTAATGCTAGAGGGGGTTGCCGTGCAAGGACTAATGGATACTGGATCCCAGGTGTCCACCATCTCAGAACAGTTTTACGAGAAATATCTACAACCACGGGCTGCTTATGACCCGAATAACGTCATCAAGATCAAAGCGGCCAATAATATACCCATTCCAGTAACGGGAGTAGCTTGGATGAGCAACGAAATGTGTGGACAGGACCTCGGGAAGAGGGGGATAATCGTGGTCAAAGAAGGCTTCGGTTCGGACACACCCATGATTATTGGGATGAACATCCTGAAAGACCTGGACCTGGTATCGTTTACCAAGCGGGGACCCAAATACTGGCAGGAAGTTACCACACACGGGGCCACCCGCCGAGCATTCCGAAGAGTGGTTCGGGCCTGCAGCCTACAGCAAATGGCAGAGGAACAACGGCCCATAGCCACTATCACCGTGCCTCGCCACACTAGGATCACCTTACCGGCTGAAAAGGAGACAATTATCTCGCTACCCCTTAGCACCACAAGACCGCTTGAAGGCGTGGAGGTACTGATTGAGCCGCAAACCCCGAGGAAGGGAAAATTGAACCCATTAGTCGCTCGCACTCTGGCTGTCGTGAGGAGGGGAAGGATCCCTGTCCGTCTGAGCAATATGGCTAGTGTAGGCGTCGATCTAGAAGCGGGGACACAGCTCGCCAGAGTCTACGCCCTACCTACAGAGGTGAATCCCAGGGGCCCCTTCCAGTTTGCCCCATCGACAGAGGGAGATTGGACAGTGACTGTCTCCGCCATGGCCACCGCCACAGATGACACTGAAGCTGGAAAGGAGCTGCTAGAGAAGTGTCAGCTGGATACACCCCAATACTCTAAACAGGAAGTGTCACAGGTGGAAAAACTACTACAGGAACACCAGGCGGCCTTTGCCCGGCATGACACTGACTTTGGATGCACCACCAGTATCCAACACGAGATCCCTACGGGTAACGCTTCTCCTATCCGTGAGAGATACCGGCAGATACCACCCCAGCAATACCAAGAAGTTAAAAGCCTCCTGAATTCCATGCTCCATGCCGGAGTGGTACGAGAGAGCCAGAGCCCCTGGGCTGCACCGGTGGTAATAGTTAAAAAGAAAGACGGATCCCTGAGGTTCTGTGTGGACTACCGCCGCCTGAATGCTTGCACCACCCGGGACTCATACCCTTTGCCGAGGATCGAAGAATCCCTGACGGCTCTGAAGAAAGCCAAGTACTTTTCCTCCCTGGATCTGGCCAGCGGCTATTGGCAGGTACCCATGAGCGAAAAGGACAGAGAAAAGACCTCTTTCGTCCTACCCATGGGCCTGTACGAGTTTGACAGGATGCCCTTCGGCCTGAACAACGCGCCGGGAACTTTTCAGAGGCTGATGGAGCGCTGCTTGGGAGACTTCAATTTCGACTTCACCCTCATCTACCTTGATGACATTGTGGTCTATTCAGCCACGTTCGAAGAACATCTACAGAAGCTGGGCCGCATGTTCCAGAGGCTAAGAGAACATGGCCTGAAGTTGAAACCCAGCAAGTGCCGTCTTCTACAGCAGGAGATCGATTACCTGGGCCACAGGATCTCGGCCGAAGGTGTACAACCGTCGCCGGAGAAAATAGCCGCTGTACGGGACTGGCCACAGCCCACAACTGTCAAGGAGGTCCGGGCTTTCCTGGGACTGGTAGGCTACTACCGTCGGTTCGTCAAGAACTTCGCCCGGCTTGCTGCACCACTGCACGACCTGCTTCGAGGGACCACCAACAGTCCCAGAGGACGTCACATCAATTGGGGGCCTACCCAAGAGGAGTCCTTCCAAGCTCTAAAAGGTGCCTTGACGTCGTCCCCCATCCTGGCATATGCAGATTACACCCTGCCCTTTCAATTACATACTGACGCCAGCCTACAGGGTCTGGGGGCAGTACTCTCACAGGTACAAGAAGGCAAGGAACGTGTTGTAGCCTATGCCAGCAGGTCCCTACATGAAGGTGAAAAGAATCCCACCAATTACAGTTCATTCCGGCTGGAGCTGTTGGCCTTGATGTGGGCAATGACTGAGAAATTTGCCGGATATCTGACAGGGACAGAAGTACTAGTCCTGACGGACAACAACCCTTTGGCCCACTTAGAAAATGCGAAACTTGGGGCTATGGAGCAGCGATGGATGGCTCGGCTCTCCAAGTTTAACTACAAGATTAAATATAGAGCTGGGGCTGAAAATCAGAATGCGGACAGCCTGTCCAGAAGGACATCCCCCTCGCCCAATAAGGACCGGGACGAAGAGCTGGAAGGAGACGAGATGCCTGACTTCGCAAGATTAGCCCGGCAGATGATGGATTGCCGCCAGTATGCTGTGGATGAGGCTGGTACTCCAGTAGGGTCCCCACTGTCCCCACAGGAATGGTGCAGAATCCAGGACCGGAATGCTGAATGTGCCCTACTAAAACAATGGGTGAAGCAGCAGCAGAAGCCATCCTCTGACACGCGGTCACGACTGTCCACCAGTACCCTGACCCTGCTGAGCCAATGGGATCATCTGATTCTGAGAGAAGGAGTGCTATACCGGAGGATCTTCCTATCCCACATGCTGGAGGAGTGCCTACAGGTTGTAGTGCCGGCCCAAATGGCCCGTGAGATGGTGGGAGAAGCACACAAGAGGAACGGCCACTTTGGAATAGACAAGACCTTCCGGTGAGTCCAACAGTCCATCTATTGTCCGGGACTCCGCAAGCTGGTTGAAGATGTCTGTCAAGCCTGTCGCACCTGTGAGCTTTACAAGTCCGCTGAACAGCGTGCACCTGTCCAAACAGTTGAGACATCCCGGCCCCTTGATCTGTTGATGGTGGACTACCTGTCGATTGGGACGGCGAGTGGTGGCTACCAATAATGTCTGGCTATGGTAGACCATTTCACAAAATTCGCAGTTGCTGTTGCTACCAAAGATCAGACTGCTGAGTCAGCTGCGCGGGCCATCTGTCGACAGTTCATCCAGGTCTATGGGTGTCCGGAGAGGTTGCACTCTGATCAGGGGGCTAGTTTTGAAGGTCAAATGATCGAGGAGCTGCATCGGATGTATGGGATCCAGAAGTCCAGAACCACCCCTTACCACCCACAGGGGAATGGTGCATGTGAGCGCTTTAACCGGACTCTACTCCAGTTGATCCGCACCTTAGCCGATGACAAGAAAGACCAATGGCCCCAATTTCTCCCAGATCTAGTGTGGGCCTACAACAATCAAGTCCACTCCGTGATGGGTTTTACCCCACACACCCTTCTCTTTGGCCGCCCAGGAAAAGGGGTCCATGACCTAAACCTGACCAGTCCGGAAAAAAATACTGGCGGTACCTATCCATCCTGGCTACACACTCATCGTCAGAAGATAGAAACTGTATACCGACTGGTAGGCCAACAAATCCGGGGCCAGAGACATGCTGACCCGCTCCCCGTACAGGAAGAACCCTTAGAAGTAGGACAGCTAGTCCTGGTTCGTATTAAGAAGCCTCAAGGAAAACTCCGAGCTAAGTGGGAAGCTGAAGTCTATCGGGTAGTTGAGCGCCCCTACCCTGATGGTCATGTGTACAGAGTCCGGGGCGAAGATATTTAGTTTGGAAAAACGAAGGCTTAGGGGGGATCTAATCACAATGTATAAATATATGAGGGGACAGTACAGAGACCTTTCCAAAGATCTTTTTACACCTAGGACTGCGACTGGAACACGGGGGCATCCGCTACGTCTTGAGGAAAGAAGGTTTAATTATAATCACAGACGAGGATTCTTTACTGTACGAGCAGTGAGACTATGGAACTCTCTGCCGCATGATGTTGTAATGAGTGATTCACTACTAACATTTAAGCAGAGCCTGGATGCCTTTCTTGAAAAATTTAATATTACCAGTTATGTATATTAGATTTTATGACCGGGTATTGATCCAGGGAACTAGTCTGATTGCCGGATGTGGAGTCAGGAAGGAAATTTTTTCCCCATTGGAACTTGTTTGCCACATTGGGTTTTTTTTGCCTTCCTCTGGATCAACATGTTAGGCTACGGGGTTGAACTAGATGGACTTAGAGTCTCCCTTCAACCTTAAAAACTATGATACTATGATAGCGGCAACTCTCGCACCTTGCACCGGAATATGTTGCGCCCCTGCCGATCCCAGCCTGACTCCCTGACCACAGTACCCGGTGAGGACGACACTGCTGACATGACTGACACCATTGACATTACTCAGCATAGTGACCTTGTTGACTCCGGGACTGGTTACCCGCCTGCGCAGACTGGCCCTCCCTCTAGGGAACTGACGGAGGTAGAGAGTGTAACCGGTGATAGGGTGGAGGGAAATCAACCTCTGCGGCGTACTACCCGCACCACTGCCGGGGTTCCTCCTGGGCAGTCTTATAGGGACCAGTATGTATGGCCCGCTTCTCAGCCTCCCCCTGCCACAGCCTCAGTCCTCGCTGCCCTGGAACCTGTGAATGTTCACAGGGGCTGCCAACCTTTCAGTGGGGGGATATGTAACGATGCGAGCAGCTCTGACTGTGTTGTGACTGAAAAAGACATGGAGACTGACATTACACAGGATGGTGCTGCCACCTTGTGGACAAGTGCTGAAATTGCTCGAGGGGCGGACGCTGTAAAATCTGATCCCCTTCCACAGGCACTGGTTGTACAGGAAAAAAAGTGCGGGGAAAAAAGACACTGAGCTACTGGAGCTGTACCTGAACAGACCTGCCTCGGACTGCCCTCATCGCTGACGTGTGAGGGATTGCCAGAACTGCTGCAGATGTGATCCTGGACTCAAGGGACCTCCGGACCGTCTCCTTCCTCCATTCCAAGAGACTGTGAGCTAGCCCTCTGGTGAGAGGGCTGAAGATTTCCCCATTTCTGCTCCTTGGAGTCACCGCTGTTTACCCGGAGTCCAGGCCTTTTACGTGGGAGCCCTCCCTCCTTGTGTTTTGGACTGGTAATGTAACCTATAGGGCAAGTCAGGGACAGAATTCTTGTTTATCATTGCTGTTTTTTTTGTGTTCTGCGCCGTGTGTCTGAAGTTAAAGATCCGGATAGCAAACCCTGGTTATGTGTGCTGCTAAGCCAGCTGCGTGTGTCATTGAGATGTTTACCAGTAAAGAAATGTACCCTTGCATAAAATCCGAGCATGGGGATTTTGTTGGCGCAGATTATGGGAACTCAGCCGCGGTCAGACCTGCGGCCACTTCAATATTATTATATATTTTGTATTTTTTTACATACCGGCGTGAACAAATTTGTTGGTAAGTCTTCTCCTAAAGTAAGAACTACCCATAAGGTTACATTCCCACGACTAGCTATTGGCTAGTATTAGAAGCTGCATCAAAAACGCAGCGTCTTACAGTTTTAGCAAAGTTGATGGGATTTATACAAATCTCCTGCCTGCTGTGCTTCTTGGTGCAGAAATGGTGTAGAAATTTTGCAACAGCAAAAACTCACGAAAAGTTATGTTGCGCGCCATGGATAGCGAAATATAAAGATCTCTGGAGATGGACTTGAAACCTTGACACATTGTTGATATTTTTCAACAATTTTGGTCCTCCCCTTCTCCTCTTTTATGTTCTCTGTGCTTAGTGTGACGCACACAGACACACAATGCAAAGATTGAATCAACTTCTCCCCTTTTATCTAGTTTCAGATGGATGTAATTTTCATATTGCCCACATTTGTTACTTTCCGCAGATGAGTTCAAAAATATTTCCTGGATTTGTACATTTCTTTCCCAAGAAACTGCAAAAACACTAGTGCATGCCCTTATTATCTCCCGTCTGGACTATTGCAACCCCCTGCATTGTAGCCTCCCTTCTAACAGTCTCACACCCCTAAAATCTATTCTAAACTATGCTGCCCGACTAATCCGCCTGTCCCTCTGCTACTCCCCGAACTCTGCTCTCTGTCAATCCCTTCATTGGCTTACCATTGCCCAACGACTCCAGTTCAAAACCTTAACCATGACATACAAAGCCATCCACAACTGTCTCCTCCATACATCAGTGACCTAGTCTCCCAGTACTTACCTGCACATACCTCTTATCCCCACGAGATCTCCTTCTCTACTCCTCTTGTATCTCCTCTTCCCACAATCGCATCGCAAGATTTCTCCCATGCATCCCCCATACACTCGAATGCTCTGCCACAACATATCAGACTTTCGCCTAGCTTGAAAAGCTTCAAAAGGAACCAGAAAACCCACCTCTTCCGACAAGCCTACAACCTGCAATAACCCTCTGTCCGCTATTGCGCCACACAACGAGCTATGCGCCCACCTATTGTATCCTCACACATCCCTTGTAGACTGTGAGCCCTCGCGGGCAGGTTCCTCTATCCTCCTGTACCAGTCTGGGCCTTGTTTTATTTATGATTATTGTACTTGTCCCTACTATGTATACCCCTTTTGATATGTAAAGTTCTATGGAATAAATGGTGCTATACTAATAAATAATAATGAGTTTGAACGAGCATCATATGCTTGAAACAAAAACGTTTACCCACAATTTTGGAAAGATGCTATCAATTTTGTCTGGCCCTTTTTGGGAGATTTGTGTGACATTTTGTCCAATTTGAATTTTTCTCTCTGTTTTGTTTTGTCTTGTTCCAATGCATACTAAGGAAATAAACTTGTGCATCACAAAACATGTGTAATTGCAATAATTTTCTGGGAAATATATTTCATTTTCTGAAACAATTTCAAGGGTGCCAACACTTGCTGCAATGAATGTATATTTTTCTCCTCTTTTCTGTACCAGAGATGAACACTGAACAAACTCCATGTAATACCATATACATATGGTTCATCATTTTGAATTGCTATGCTATTATGTATTAATATGTTAAATAAAAACAAACAAACTACTGCGCTTCCCAACAGAATGTGTGTACACTGAATGCTAATGTTTAACCTCTTCATGACCGGCTGATTGTGCGCTTTCCGTTTTTTTCGACATTCTTCTTCCGAGAGCCGTAGCTTTTCTATTTTTCCATCAATATAGCCATGTGAGGGCTTGTTTTTTGCGGAACGAGTTGTACTTTTAAATGAAACTATTAGTTTTACCATATAGTGTACTGGAAAATGGCAAAAAAATCCAAATGCGAAAACATTGCAAAAGAAGTGTGATTGCACGATTGTTTTTGAGATATTTTATTCACTGCGTTCACTATATGGTAAATCTGATGTGTTGGTCTGATGCCTCAGGTTGGTGCGAGTCTAAGGGGTACTTTGCACGTTGCGACATCGCTACTGCGATCTCGTCGGGGCCAAATCAAAAGTGACGCACATCCGGTGATGACGTCGCAAAATGTAAAGCCTAGACGCACCGATAAATGATTGCAAAAGCGTCGAAAATCAGTGATCTGTGTAGTGTCGGTCATTTCCATAATGTCGCTGCAGCGACAGGTACGATGTTGTTCCTCGTTCCTGCGGCAGCACACATCGCTGTGTATGAAGCCACAGGAGCGAGGAACATCTCCTTACCTGCGTTCCGCCTGCAATGCGGAAGGAAGAGGGTGGGCGGGATGTTTACGTCCCGCTCATCTCCGCCCTTCCGCTTCTATTGGCCGCCTGCTGTGTGACGTTGCTGTGACGGCGCTCGACCCGCCCCTTTAGGAAGGAGGCGGGTCGCCGGCCAGAGCGACATCGCAGGGCAGGTAAGTGCGTATAAAGCTGCCGTAGCGATAATGTTCGCTACGGCAGCTATCACAAGATATCGCATCTGCGACGGGGGCGGGGACTATCGCGCTCGGTATCGCTACAATCGGCTAGCGATGTCGCAGCGTGCAAAGTACCCCTAAGTGGTTAAAAAAAATCAGAAGTTTGTCCAAAAAAAGTGGCGCACGTTTGGTGCCATTTTCCACGACCCATAGCATTCTCATTTTTTGGGATGTGGGGCTCATTGATGGTTTTTTTTTGCGTCCTGAGCTGACGTTTTTAACTGTACCATTTTTGCGTAGATGCTATGTCTTGATCGCCTGTAATTGCATTTGCGCAAAATTTGCTACGACCAAACAACATAATTTTGCCGTTTAGTAAACAGTGTAGCGACAAAAAACTCCAATCAGATTAATTGATTTTATATTTTGATACATTGGGCATTTCTGAACACGGCGATACTAAATGTGTTACATTTTTTTTAACCCTTTAATTTTCAATGGGGCCTGGTGCTACCATGACAACCATTGTATCCATGTGAGCACGTCACGTCACTTTCGGTGTCGGGCGGTGAGTAAAGTTTAACAGCGACCGCAATTATAATGGTCCTATCACATCATGACAGCGTCATTTAAGGGGTTAACAGGTATGGGCAGATCGCGGATCTGCTCGTGCCTGCTAGGCACACATGTCAGCTGTACAAATAAGCTGACATGTGTGTGGATCCTCTCCCCCGGCTGCCTGCGGCAACCGGGGAGGATTAAGACTTTGACCGCTAGGACGTAATTTTACTGCCTGCGGTCGTTAAGGGGTTTAAGAGGCTGTGTCAAAATAATGAAACAAAATTTGCCTGGGGGATGTACTGGAACCTGCTATAATGAGAGCTGGTAGAAGTCTGCAGAGAGACTGTGCTGTGCTGATTGAGATGAATTATAGCTGTGAAGGGTTTCTGAACGCACTGGAATTGCACGTGATCCAGGAAGTGCTCACCATATAAGTAAAGATTATTACAAGTGCTGCTAATAGCAGGCAGCATAGGGTCTGGGGGGTGCTCACACTGGGAGTCAGTGTGGGCAGCGTACAGCAAGAGCTCAAACTAGTAACTAGGACCCCGGGCGGTAGATTCCATAGTTACCTGACAGCGTGCGTAGCAAGAGTGTGTGATGTCACTGGTTCAGAACAGGCTTCAGAGGCCTGTAAGGGCAAAAAACTTCAGACAAGTTTCGAAGGCTAAATGTGCTTTCTTCATCAGGGAGCCTATCCCCGGTTAGCACACTCCTGTAGCACACTGTTTCAGCACACTGTCATCTTGTGTATCTATGCGCTGGTGTAATCTGTTAATTGAATTAATATGTCTTTCAATGATTTAGATTATGTCTTGTAATTTTGTAAATACACACGTTCCTCACATTATATTTACACTTGATATATTGTACAAATAAACTTGACAAAGACCATCTGTGGTTGAAACATTGGAAATTGATATCTGTATACATTTGTCTGATTTAACAAACATCAAGTATGCCAAAACATTGATTTTGTTCGAGGTTGTCCATTAATTTTACTTTTTTTTTGCCTTTTAAATACAGTATTACATTAAAGGGTTATTCTCATCTTTAGAAGTTATCACCTTTCCATAAAATGGGGTGATCCCCAAAATGGGTCTCTGAAATAACCGGACTGAATGGAGTAGTGGACGGCATGGCCACCATCGCTTTATTCATTTTCAATGCAACCGGTGGGAAGAGATAAGTACTATACTCACCTATCTATGGCAGTCCCATACTTGGCTACCACTACATTTAAAAAGAGTATTTATAGCCATGTTCTTGGCCAATTGATGGAGCCACACCAATTAGCAAGTTACCACCTATTCTACAGGTTGGTGATCATTTCTAAAGCTGGCAATAACCATTTAAAAAGTATAGATTGACTAAATTATGCTAAACTAGAGATTGCTGTAGCCATAGAAAGTTCTATGCAGCATATAATACTTTTAATGAAAAACTACCTCGCCAACGAGGCGCCTCATGGTCTGCAAAGCAATGCTGTTAACAATAGACACCACTGTATGGTTGACACTGACAGATCTGCACAAAGAATACACTCAGCAAGCACTTCTGGGTCTCATAGCCAAAAGAGACAGAGTATTGCCAGGAGCCACAGTTTTTTCTTATTATATACAGTACCGACCAAAAGTTTGGACACAGCTTCTCATTCAAAGAGTTTTCTTTATTTTCATGACTCTAAAAATTGTAGATTCACATTGAAGACATCAAAACTATGAATGAAAACATGTGGAATGAAATACTTAAAAAAGTGTGAAACAACTGAAAATATGTCTTATATTCTAGGTTCTTCAAAGTAGCCACCTTTTGCTTTCATTACTACTTTGCACACTCTTGGCATTCTCTTGATGAGCTTCAAGAGGTAGGCACCGGAAATGGTTTTCCAACAGTCTTGAAGGAGTTCCCAGAGATGCTTAGCACTTGTTGACCCTTTTGCCTTCACTTTGCGGTCCAGCTCACCCCAAACCATCTTGATTGAGTTCAAATCTGGTTACTGTGAAAGCCAGGTCATCTGGCGTAGCACCCCATCACTCTCCTTCTTAGTCAAATAGCCCTTACACAGCCTGGAGGTGTGTTTTGGGTCATTGTACTGTTGAAAAGTAAATGATGGTCCAACTAAACGCAAACCAGATGGAATAGCAGGCTGCTGCAAGATGCTGTGGTAGGCATGCTGGTTCTGTATGCCTTCAATTTTGAATAAATCCCAAACAGTGTCACCAGTAAAGCACCCACACACCATCACACCTCCTCCTCCATGCTTCACGGTGGGAACCAGGCATGTAGAGTCCATCCATTCACCTTTTCTACAAAGACACGATGGTTGGATCCAAAGTCTCCTCTTAATAGTTGTTCTAGAGATGAGAAGGTATGTCCAAACTTTTGATCTGTACTGTGTGTGTGTGTGTGTATATATATATATATATATATATATATATATAAAATTATTTTTAATATAACACTACTATGAGAAGGAGGACATGGGAATAGAAGTAGCAGGAGTCATCTTGTTAAGTCACCTAACCTATATTTCTTCCGATCTCTTAGTGAATATTGACCCTGTTCAAGAAATCCACTAATAGGAAAAATTCCTTACGAACGACTGAACTTCGTCTTTGTGAATCATGTGTGTTTATATGATCTGGGTAAGGAGCTTTATCAGTTTTATTATTATCTACTTAAACCAACACTGCACAAAGTTCATTCAATGCTGTAAACAATGCACCGCAGAATTTAGTTTCTCAAGATAACAATAACATATTTAAAGGCGATATCCCAAAATAATTTTCTTCAAGCCCCCTGTAGGCTAATAATTTTTTTATGTAACCCAGTCAAATCCTCAAATTTCACTAACTAATTTCTTACATATTTTTTTTCTGGCTCCAGCTCCTGTATAATTGTGTTCATTTGCTCAATGTAAAGTGGGCGGTTCTTCAGTGCTTTGTGACCACTGTATGTAAACTACATTTCCCAGAACCCCCTGCTCCTCCACCATGTACAGATATCATTGGTTACTCCTGTAACTGTTCTTTGATCTGCTAATGGGGCAGAGCTGACAGGAGGAGAGATGGTGGTGTCAATATTTTGTGTGGCCACCATTATTTTCAAGCACTGCCTTAACTCTCTTGGCCATGGATTTCACTAGAGCTTCACAGGAGCCACTGAAGTCCTCTTCCATTCTCCATGATGATATCATGCAGCTGGTGGATGTTAAGAGACCTTGGACTCCTACACCTTTTGTTTTGAGAATACCCCACAGATACTCAATAGGGTTTAGGTCTGTAAACATTATTGGCCAGTCCAGCACCTTTACTCTCAGTTTCCTTAGCAAGGCAGTGGTCGTCATTGAGGTGTGTTTAGGGTTATTATTATTATTATGTTTGAATTCGAAGGGAGGAAATCATACTTTCCTTCAGATTGTCACATACATACAGTTGGCATTCATGGTTCCTTCAATGAACTGTAGCTCCCCACAGCCGGCAGCACTCATGTAACCCCAAACCATGACACTCCCACCATCATGCTTGACTGTAGGTAAGACACACTTGTCTTTCTACTTCTCACCTGGTTGCTGCCACACAGGCTTGACACCATCTGAACCAAAGAAGTTTTCCCGTAGTCTATGTCCTTAGTCTGCTTGTTTTCAGCAAACTGTTTGCGGGCATTTTTGTGCTTCATCTTTAGAAGAGACTTCCTTCAGTGATGGCAGCCATGTAGACCAATTTGATGCAATGTGTAGCGTATTGTGTGTCCACTGACAGTCTGACCCCGAACCCTGTAACCTCTGCAGCAATGCTGGCAGCACTCATACATCTATTTTGAAAAGACAACCTCTGGATATGATGCTGAGCACGTGTACTTAACTTGTTTGGTTGACCATGGTGAGGCCTGTTCTGAGTGGAACCTGTATTGTTTACCCACTGTATGTTCTTGGCCACTGTGCTGCAGTTCAATTTCAGGATGGTGGCAATCTTCTTCCAGCCTAGGCCATCTTTGTGTAAAGCAACAATTCTTTTTATACAGATCCTCAGACAATTCTTTGCATGAGGTGCCATGCTGAACTTCTAGTGACCAGTATAAGAGAGTGTGTGACCGATGACACAAATTTACCACACCTGCTCCCCATTCACACCTGAGACCTTGTAACACTCATGAGTCACATGACACCGGGGACGGAAAATTGCTAATTGGGCACAATTTGGCCATTTTCACTTCGGGGTGTACTCACTTTTGTAGCCAGTGGTTTAAACATTACTGGCTGTGTGTTCAGTTATTTAGAGCGCACGTTAAATTTAGACTGTTATACAAGTTGTACACTGCCTACTTTACATTGCATCAAAGTGTCATATCTTCAGTGTTGTCCCATGAAAAAATATAATAAAAGATTTCTGAAAATGTGAGGGGTGTACTCACTTTTGTTTTTTTTACTGTATATCCAGCAGTCTATAGACAAAAAAAGGAGTGGAGGTTGAGCAAACAAATCTTTGCTCCATGCAGGACATCTGGGTGTACCAGCAATCAGCAAGTTATCTGTCACGCTAGGTATGGGCAAGTACCAAGCAAGCAGCAAAAGGTAAGGGAAGGGGACCCCTGCATCTAGGGAAGGGGAGATGGTGACCCCTGACCAAACCTACAGCTGGTCCCTGGGGTCCCTCACCACCCTAGATAGGTTCCGCACCTATGCGCCAAGCTGGATACCTGACCCTAGGTATCCCTAGTGCTGGACCCCAAATAGGGAACAGGTGGGATGAGCTTTTTGTCAACCCCACTAAACACTAAATCAAGACACAAGGGGGACACAAACTACTTATCCACAGATGACACAGGTGGGATGTCAGCAAGCTTCAGCAACAATACTACAGATGAGCACAGGCGCAGACGGCGTCACACCTTTTGTCATGGTGTCGACTGCTGGCTTGCGCTACACTGACCACGGAAGTGGAATCTCTCTCTGTCACTTCTGGTGCGCCAGATCATAACATACTACAAGTGACGGAAGCTAATTACTTACAGCCACACTCACTTTAGCAATCCAACCCTCCATAAATAGGCAGGTTATTGATAGCTTTCTGTCCACACGCCTCCTGAAGAAACGGGAGTGAAACGCGCGTCAAGGCGCCTGGTTCTCACCCGCTGGCCACTAATCCTCGCTATTGAACACGGTTGGTAATAATTATGCCTTTTGTCTTATGCCATTTTGTATTGAGTGTATTTATCTGTTAATGCATAGACATTTCAGTGTTATCCATTTATCCAATTTATTTAGATTATCTACATTAATACTTTTTTTTTTTTAATTTATCTTGAAACCCAGTTATAATTCAATAATTTATTGTGTTAAGGATGTTACTTTGATACTATTTAGCTGGATATTTATTACATCTTAATATTAAAATCGGTAAATATAGTATATTTCCAGTCCTTATATTGGAGATCTATTGTTTTATTAAGACATGGGGTTAATGGACTACATGATGTGCATAGTTATGTGACTGAAATACCACAATTGTGACTTTTTTGTGGCGTGAGGTGGTGGAACCTTTTTTGAACCCCTGCTGATTTTAGTGTATATATAAAAATGAATTTTAAATATTATATTTAATAAAATTTATTTAAGTGAATAGTATGGTTTGGCATTTTTTCTGATTTATCAGAGGTTGTCTTAGATACATTTTCTATGCTGTATTCCATTTAATTGGGTGCCACTTGGTGAATATATTTAGTACAGATGAGAGCAAGCCACCTGCTTACAACCAGAGGTAGGATGAACTGAATAATATCACCAGCACCAGTCCAGGGAAGAAGGGAGTATTTAAGCACCAACAGAATACTGATGATCAGCAACAAGGTGGAAGGCGAGCTCCTGCTGGGTCCAAAAGGGGGAGAGATGAAAATTCAGCAGGAAAGCCACCTATACCAATGAATACTGACAGCAGGAACAATGGAAAATCAGGGAGCATTTTGTGCAGCTAAACGCTGTGACCTTCTGTTGCCAGAAACCACATTATCTATCTTACATACAGAGAATAGCTTGCGATATTGGTAATAACAACACTTTAATGGCTAAGGAAATGTGCTCCCAATGGAATGAGTGCAATACACTGCAATTTTCATGAAAAATGCAATAGGAAGGACATGTTACCATTTCATTTTACTGCAGTGTCATGAAAACTGCATTCACTGCTGGTAAAATGGGTTTTTATAAATCCCCATTTATTTGCACTGCAATGCTCTTACTGTAATTTCCATATTGAACATCTCCAACATTTATTCCACATGGGAAAGACTCCATACAATAAATGCAGGTTGTATTTTCGGCTGGTGGACACGCTGGGTGAATATGCTTTTGTGGATTCTATCAGTTTAAATCTTTACATTTTTTTCCCTCTTCCCGTTTCCTTTACAAATGTCTAATAATGAGGCCTCTGATGTTAGATAAACATCTTGTTTTGCAGCTTTTTCTTGGTATCCGCAAGAGTCGACTTATTATTCTGTTCAAAATAAGGATGACATAAAGACGTACAAAACGTTGTGTCTTCTATTGATCTTACACTGATTATGGAAAAAATATGACAGAAAGGCACAATTTTTTTGCTACTAGATTCTCAAGGAATTCTTAAGAAAAAAAAGCTTTGTGTGCCAAATACTGAGCACTGTATTAAAAATCTGTACCTCCAGATCTTCTGCATTTTTTGTAACTGAGCATTTTAGCAATAGATTGTACACTACTGTTATTCCACAATGTATCAGTTCTTTGTGGTCTTCCATAAAAACAGAGAGCATCAAGTTGGATCCGGTTTACCCTAAATGGACTGACTGTCATGCTTGGTATGGGGGAACACCAAACGAAATGTGAAACGAGGGAGCAAGGGGATAACCCTGACAACAGGGAAGGGGAAGATGGAGACGCCTGGAGAAATCCTACCTCTGACCCCTGGCTCCCCTGACATCCCTGGATAGGTTCCGCACCTATCAGGATACCTAGGCCCTAGCTGCTCCTGAAATAAGCCCTAGGTAGTGACCAGGTAGGATGAGCACTAGTCAACCCCTCTAAGTCCTAAATGACACAAGGGAGACAAACAAGGGAATGCAAAATGGACACTTCTCTCCAAGATGACTTTGGGAGAAAAACAGCAACATACGAGTTACCACAAGAGATTTCAAGCCGACTGCTTGCAATCTAGACAGCTTAGAAGTAAAGCCCGCTTTACACGCTACAATATATCTTACGATGTGTCGGTGGGGTCACGTCGTAAGTGACGCACATCCGGCATCGTAAGTTATATTGCAGCATGTAACATCTACGTGCGATTGCGATTGAACGTTAAAACGTTCATCGCATACACGTCATTGAATCCTGAAGAATTGCACGTCGGGTTGTTCAATGTACCCGAGGCAGCACACATCGCAGTGTGTGACACCCCGGGAACATTGAACAGATCTTACCTGCCTCCCGCGGCTCCAGCCATCAATGCGGAAGGAAGGAGGTGGTCGGGATGTTTACGTCCCGCTCATCTCCGCCCCTCCGCTTCTATTGGCCGGCTGCCGCGTGACGTCGCTGTGACGCCGAACGTCCCTCCCACTCCAGGAAGTGGACGTTCGCTGCCCACATCGAGGTCGTATGGAAGGGTAAATACGTGTGACGGGGGTTAATCGTTTGTGCGGCACATTCAACAAATTAAACGTGCCGCACATACGATGGGGGCGTTGCAAATCGCATACGATATTGTATGCGAAATTGCAACGTGTAAAGCAGGCTTTACTCTATCACTGGCAACAAACCAAAGGGGAATGCAAAGATATACAGTGGGTATGGAAAGTATTCAGACCCCTTTAAATTTTTCACTCTTTGTTTCATTGCAGCCATTTGGTAAATTCAAAAAAGTTAATTTTTTCTTATTAATGTACACTCTGCATCCCATCTTGACAGAAATAAAATTAAATTTAGAAATGTTTGCAAATTTATTAAGCAAGAAAAACTGAAATATCACATGGTCATAAATATTAGGGCCCTTTGCTCAGTATTGAGTAGAAGCACCCTTTTGCGCTAGTACAGCCATGAGTCTTCTTGGAAATGATGCAACACGTTTTTCACACCTGGATTTGGGGATCCTCTGCCATTCTTCCTTGCAGATCGTCTCCAGTTCCATCTGGTTGGATGGTGAATGTTGGTGGACAGCCATTTTCAGGTCTCTCAAGAGATGTTCAATTGGGTTTACGTCAGGGCTCTGGCTGGGACAGTCAAGAATGGTCACAAAGTTGTTCTGAAGTCACTGCTTTGTTATTTTAGCTGTGTGCTTAGGGTCATTGTCTTGTTGGAAGATGAACCTTCGGCCAAGTCTAAGGTCCAAAGCATTCTGGAAGAGGTTTTCTTCCAGGATATCTCTGTACTTGGCCGCATTCATCTTTCCTTCAATTGCAACCAGTTGTCCTGTCCCTGCAGCTTAAAAATACACTCATAGCATGATGCTGGCACCACCATGCTTCACTGTTGGGATTGTATATGGGCAGGTGATGAGCAGCGCCTAGTTTTCTAACACATACCACTTAGAATTATCACCAAAACATTCTACCTTCACATCATCAGACCAGAGAATCTTATTTCTCATAGTCTCACAGCCTGGAAGTCCGTCATGTGTTTTTTTGCAAACTCTATGCAGGCTTTTATATGTCTTGCACTGAGGAGAGGCTTCTGTCGGGCCACTCTGCCATAAAGGCCCGACTGGTGGAGGGTTGCAGTGATAGTTGACTTTGTGGAACTTTCTCCCATCACTCTACTGCATCTCTGGAGCTCAGCCACAGTGATCTTGGGGTTCTTTTTTACTTCTCTCACCAAGGCTTTTCTCCCACCATTGCTCAGTTTGGCTGGACGGCCAGGTATAGGAAAAGTTCTGTTGGTCCCAAACATCTTCCATTTAAGGATTATGGAGGCTACTGTGCTCTTAGCGACCTTGAGTACTGCAGAAATTCTTTTGTAACCTTGGTAAGATCTGTGCCATGCCACAATTCTGTCTCTAAGCTCCTTTGGCAGTTCCTTTGACCTCATGATTCTCATTTGGCCTGACATGTACTGTGAGCTGTGAGATCTTATATAGACAAGTGTGTGCCTTTCCAAATCAAGTCCTATCAGTTTAATTAAACATAGGTGGAGTCCAATGAAGGAGTAGAACCATCTCAAGGAAGATCATAAGGAAATGGACAGCATGTGATTAAATATGAGTGTCTGAGCAAAGGGTATGAATACTTGTGACATTTGATATTTCAGTTTTTCTTGTTTAATAAATTTACAAAAACGTCTACATTTCTGTTTTGTTTTTTTTTACAAGATGGGGTGCAGAGTGTACATTAATGAGAAAAAAAATGAACTTTTTTGAATTTACCAAATGGTTGCAATGAAACAAAGAGTGAAAAATGTAAAGGGGTCTGAATACTTTCCATACCCACTGTAAAGGCACAGGGAGAAGAGATAAGGACCTGCAGCTTAACCGGGAAGATATCTGCAGGGTCCCAAAGGGAGAAAGATAACCTCAACAGAGAAAAAACATAGAACTCCATTCACACCAAGGAAGAAGAATGGAATATCAAGGAGCAGTTTGTGCCACTAATCGCAGCGACATATATATATATATATATATATATATATATATATATATATATATATATATATATATTATATATATATATATATATATATATAAAAATATATATACATATATCAGTATACATATTGTCCTATGGACAACCCCTTTAGAGTTTTCTAATGACAGTGTGTGAGTAAATTAATAGACTCTGCCATTCAGCTTTAGATGATGCTCAAACTGAATTTTTATAAGTAGATTTTGAAGCATATTTGCTTCAAAATCAACATCCAAGAGTATTTGAGCATTTTTTTATATGGATTGTGAAGCGGGTATACGAATAGTAAGTCTTACCTCTTACTGCATTGTAAAACAAAATTAATTCAATATACCAGTCAGAAGAAAAAAAATGGTTTGTGCAAAAGACCCGTTCAGGTATATTCACACCTAATGGTTACCATCTGCATAGACTCTGTGCTGACCTGCCATTTTACTGTCATCAGTGCAGTTTTCTTATCACCCAAGGATTTAACAGGGAAAAGGTATCTTGGCTGGACAAGGGCAACAACATGTGTCTGGACACTTAAAAAGTAACACCCTTGGTTCTTCAGCTAAAAATGCTTGGTAGATAAAATATAACATGTAACGTGTCTGGGTGAGGTAGCCGTGGGTGAGGTACTTGCTTTCCACGTCCTGTCACTCTACAGAATGATGGGGATCCTGGGTATATGTGTAGTGGTACTATTACTGCTGTGGACACCTTCAGGTTCAGCCCTACCGCACTCTGAGTGGCGCCAGATCCCTAATCCCGAAGATGAGGAAGCCAGACAAGCTTGTGAAATCAAAGTCCTTTTCACTGAAGAATAAACGAAACGTATGCACAAGGACATGCAGGTATTACAATTGTTTGTTTGTTTTTTTTTCTGCACAATATAGCATCATGTGCGTAGTGGTTTCAGGCAACGGCCTTTACCTTGGAGAAACGTTACAAAGGCAGAACAGATATGGTGAACCTTCATCTTCCTGATACAGGGCCACACGGGTCAATGTGTTACCCTGTGAAAATCTGTACCCAGTCTACATGCTGTGATCTCTTACAAGAGTTGCTACCCTCTTCACGTGATCTCAGTTGGGAAGATCATTTACTTTCCTAAGGTCACCCAGAACTGACCAACACTGGACTCACTCCCACAAAAGTCTCTTTTTAGCAGGCATCACCTGTTGCCTCTAAAAGTTTCCTTACTGGACTTGCTCCCGTACACTTGACACACACACCCAACACTTCTCTTCTATCTGTAGGTGTACTACTTAACCTTTGAACCAGGAACTGTCTCACACTCCTCCCTGGCTGACTAGGTATTAACTCTGTCCCTTCCAAACAAGAGTCTACATAAGAGTAAAAAGGAAGACAGGGACCTCTTGTGGCCGGTGGTAGGTATTGCAGCCCACAGTAAACTTAACACTTGTTACCTTAGGAAAACATTGCAGAAATGCAAACTTTACATGAATACGACTGGTGTTTTTAAGGGGGAATGTGACAGCCTGTCTACCTCCTTACATGGAATATTTTGCCTTAAGGAATATATTTCTTGATCTGTATGATTTTGCCTTGACAGTTGAATTTTCATTACACTTCGGCCGGCTTTGTACACTACGACATCGCAGGTGCGATTTCGGTGGGGTCAAATCGAAAGTGACGCACATCCGGCGTCACTTGCGATGTCGTAGTGTGTAAAACCTTTTTGATACGATGAACGAGCGCAAAAGCGTCGTTATCGTATCATCGGTGTAGTCTCCGACATTTCCATAATGCCGGTGCAGCGACAGGTAAAGTGTTGTTCCTCGTTCCTGCAGCAGCACACATCGCTGTGTGTAAAGCCGCAGGAGTGAGGAACATCACCTTACCTGCGTCCCGGCTGCTATGAGAAGGAAGGAGGTGGGCGGGATGTTTACATCCTGCTCATCTCTGCCCCTCCGTTGCTATTGGCCGCCTGACGTGTGACGTCGCTGTGATGCTGCACGGCCCACCTCCTTAGGAAGGAGGCGGTTCGCCGGCCAGAGCGATGTCGCAGAACAGGTGAGTGCATGTGAAGCTGCTGTAGCGACAATGTTCGCTACGGCAGCTATCACAAGATATCGCACGTACGACGGGGGCGGGGACTATCGCACTCGACATCGCAGCATCGGCATGCGATGTCGTAATGTGCAAAGCCGGCCTTACGCTAAGGGGCACTTTGCACACTACGACATCGCAGGTGCGATGTCAGAGGGGTCATGTCGAAAGTGACGCACTTCTGGCGTCGCACTCGACATCGTAGTGGGTAAATCCTAGATGATACGATTAACGAGCGCAAAATCGTCGTAATCGTATCATCGGTGTAGTGTCTGGGAATTCCATAATTACACGACTGCGACAGGTACGATGTTGTTCCTCGTTCCTGCGGCAGCACACATCGCTGTGTGTGAAACCGCAGGAGCGAGGAACATCTCCTACCTGCGTCCTGCAGCTCACGCCGGCTATGTGGAAGGACAGAGGTGGGCGGGATCTTTACGTCCCGCTCATCTCCGCCCCTCCGCTTCTATTGGCCGCCTGCAGTGTGACGTCGCTATGACGCCGCACGACCCGCCCCCTTAATAAGGAGGTGGGTCGCCGGCTAGATCGACGTCGCAAGGCAGGTGAGTCCATGTGAAGCTGCCGTAGCGATAATGTTCGCTAAGGCTGCTATCACAAGATATCGCTGCTGCGACGGGGCAGGGACTATTGTGCTCAGCATCGCAAGCATTAGCTTGCGATGTCGTTTTGTGCAAAGTGCCCCTAAGAGTATTGGTTTTGCTGGAATTCTTAATATGCTCCATACCACTTTAATCTCGGTGGGTATTTTAATAGGTAAATCTGCTTGTTATTGCAAATATCTAGAAATTCTATTATGCAGCAACTCCGCACTGTGTAAGTGCATGCCAGCTTTTACTTGTTCAGCCGAAACTCAAGAAGCAGGACCTTTGTGTCTCTAACTGTAGAAAGGTTTCAGAAAGTGCTCTCCTTCACACGTTGTCTAGAGTTTACGAAGAATAGTGTTCAAACTGCTCTAAAATCTGGAGCGCACCAGTTCTGTGGGCAAAATAGTCATATAAATGAGAAAGAAGAGAATCACAGGTGGACATTGCTTGAAGCAGATAAGAAGGCGACCCAAATATTCATCCAAACAAGGAAATTGTGGTATTGCATCAATCCATAAGCCCTCGCAATCTCAGATAATAGACATGTGAAATAACAACGGAGTATACAGTAGAAAGATCCACTCGACTGAATTAACAGAAAAAAACCCTGTATTTATTATACTCACAAAGTAGTTAAAAACAGCGCTTTACGCCATAAAAAACAAATAGATGAAGCTATCCATGAAGTTTAGACCAAATAAATTGCCTGTTTAATTCATCTAGAAGTGAATCCTGAGAAGGCTTTATATCGCTTACGACATTCCTGACACTGAAGTAGAAAGGTCTCATCCTTCCTTCATTCTGAGGAAGTAGCTACGTAACGGATAAGGCACTTCCTCAAGTCCTACTTCAGAGAGACGTCAGCTAAACAGTGAAATCTTTCTTCAGAAGAATTGATGGGACAAAGACATGGCCAAACAACTTTTTATGGTACGCTCACACTACTGTATAAAAAAATCAGTCCAATATTCATCCAGAAACGTAGGACAATTTTTTTCTCACTTGTCATCGGTGTGAAATCTGGTTGTTTTTTCTCAGCAGCTATTATTCATTTACAGGATCATTTAGAGTTCTATACTCATGAATGGTATTATATCCATAAAAAGCAGATGACCCTTGGAAGGTTCGTGTGACATCCGATTTTTTTCTTTCACACCCACAGACGTGTATTGGCGAGTCTCGTCAAATATACACAATAATAAACAGCATATTATGATTTATTCCTCAGGCCCAATACAGCTGAAAAAAAATTGCATATCTGCACTGCTGCATTGAATAACGAAAACAGAGAGCAAAAGAGAAGGGTGTTTGATACTGCGCCAAAGGATCACAGGAACAGATGTTTAGATTAATGCATCTTTATTTCATCCAGGTCTACGCGTTTCTGGAGCCACTGCCCCCTTCCTCAGGACCGTCAGGAAAGACAAAACATCAAAAAACTTTTTTGATGTTTTGTCTTTCCTGACGGTCCTGAGGAAGGGGGCAGTGGCTCCAGAAACGCGTAGACCTGGATGAAATAAAGATGCATTAATCTAAACATCTGTTCCTGTGATCCTTTGGCGCAGTATCAAACACCCTTCTCTTTTGCTCTCTGTTTTCTGCCATTTGGGTGGCTGCAGCCTTGGATCAGATTCTACATGCGAATATAGTTGTTGTGACTCTCACAACGACATCTGGTGAGTAGTTTCACCCTCCTCCCACCCCTTATATACTGGGGTAAGACCCTATATGCGCTTTTCTCTCCACAGATTTCTTGTCTGCATTGAATAACGAGACAGAGTGCAATCCTTTTTTTTCTTGCATTGCACCCACCCGAGTTATATGCTAGTGTAAGCGAACCCTTAGGGGTACTTTGCACGTTGCAACAGCGATGCCGAGCGTGATAGTACCCGCCCCCGTCGCACATGCGATATCTGGTGATAGCTGCCGTAGCGAACATTATCGCTACGGCAGCTTCACACGCACTTACCTGCCCTGCGACGTCGCTCTGGCCAGCGACCCACCTCCTTCCTAAGAGGGCGGGTCGTGCGGCATCACAGCGACGTCACACGGCAGGCGGCCAATAGAAGCGGAGGGGCGGAGATGAGCGGGATGTAACCATCCTGCCCACCTCCTTCCTTCCGCATAGCCGGTGGATGCAGGTAAGGAGATGTTCCTAGCTCCTGCGGCTTCACACACAGCGATGTGCGCTGCCGCAGGAACAACATCATATCTCCTATTGGTGCGACATTATAAAAATGACCGACGCTACACAGATCACCGATTTTCAACGCTTTTGCGATCGTTTATCGCGCATCTAGGCTTTACACGTTGCGACGTCGTTACCGGCGCCGGATGTGCATCACTTTCGATTTGACCCCGACGATATCGCAGTAGCGATGTCGCAGCGTGCAAAGTACCCCTTAGAGTTTGGACACAACTTTCGGTAACAACAAATTTATAAGTCAATTTTTTTGTGTATGTGAAAAAAGACAAATCTTCATCAGTGTTTGGTCAGTGTGTCCTTTTTTTTTACCATCAGTGTCATTAGTTTTGTTATATGGGGAAAAAAAATCTGATGGAAATTTCTCAAACTTCAATCAATGAACAACAGACAGTACTAGACTGCCATTAGGGTGCTCTCCGAATCTTTCACTGAGCCATTGACTTACATGGGTGATTTTGATCCAAGGCAAGGATAATTATTGCACTACTCTCCATTTTCCTTTTTCCCCGACCTTCAAATCAATCACAAAAAATTGCATACATCTAAACAGTTTCATAGACTGTAATGTTTAAAGGGTTTGTGCACCAAAATACATTTTTGGCAAACCCTGTAATTTG
This sequence comes from Anomaloglossus baeobatrachus, assembly GCF_048569485.1. NCBI lineage: Eukaryota > Metazoa > Chordata > Amphibia > Anura > Aromobatidae > Anomaloglossus > Anomaloglossus baeobatrachus. The sequence goes on from NC_134358.1 coordinate 467,016,568, forward strand.
TCGAGTCTTAACGGTGTGTAGTGTACACACCGCTAGGATTCAGCTCTGCTTGCCGGTTCCAGCAGTCATCATGTGATTGCAAATATGCAATTTTTTTTTTAAAAACATATAATTTTTATTAACATTGGACAATCACCAAAATTATCACAGAAATTTACAATGTGGTTTTGATTACAATATCACATATAAGTGCTTACAATCTCAAACATTAAGCAGCAAAGGGTCCTTTAAATTAAGTAACTTTAACCCCATAACGACAGCCTAACGTCTCAAGACGTCAGAAAAACAGGGTACTTGTTCTGTACTGACGCTTTGAGACGTCATGCCAAAAAAAGCTTGTAGCGCCCCCCAGCAACGGAAAATCTCAGGGGTTTCAGCTACCGGGGGTAGCTGAGACCCTGGAGATCATGATTCAGGCTGTTTTTTCCGATCCCCGCTCACGTGATCACCGGTATACACTGTATACCGATGATCACGTTACAGTAAATGACAGCGCCGGTAAAAAATGATTTATGTCCCACCTGGCATGATCAAACATGTCAGCTGGGAAATAAATCTCCTCCCTGGTCCCCCGGTGTCGCCAAAGTGCCCCCCCCCCGACTCCCTCCATAAAACAAGATGGCGAAGCGCACACCGGCGTGCAAAGCAGCGCGCCGGCCGCATTCCCCCTCTCCCTTAGATTTCTGTTGCATGTGCCAGGACACATGAGACAGAAAACTCCTCCACAGGCCCTGCCAGGTCACCCCCCATACCTCCCCGGTGTCTCCCGGTGTTCCCCCGTACCTTAGCCTCGGCGATCCCCGTGATCCCTTCTCTTCTCCTGTAGCGATGTTCACATGTGTGCACTGTGCAAAGCAGCTGACAGCCAGCTTCCTGTGTTCAGTGTGAGCTGTGGAGCTGTGCTGGCTGCTCGGCACTCTGCTGCTGTGACCCGGGGAGAGTGGGTGCAGATTTTTTGCACCCACACTCCTCACATGGAAGGTCTGCACGCCTAGAAAATGGGGGATGCGTTCCCTGAACGTGCTCCCCATATTCTAGAAGGTCCAGAGTCGTCGTGGGACTTCCAAAATGGAAAACAGCAAACCCGATTTTTTTTTCTCTTTTCAATAAATTGGTGAAAGAGGGAATGTTTTGGGGAGTGTTTTTTCAAATAAATTTTTTTTTTGTTGTCATTTTTTTTATTACTGGTAATTAGTTATGTCTGGTATCAGGGAGACGCCATGACATCACTAACTGCTGGGCTTGATGTCAGGTGACATTACACATCTGGAATCAACCCCATTTATTACCCCATTTGCCACTGCACCAGGGCAAGAGGATGAGTTGGGGCGAAGCGCCAGGATTGGCGCATCTAATAGCTGCGCCACTTCTGGGGCGGCTGCGGCCTGCTATTTTTAGGCTGGGAAGAGTCCAATAACTATGGCTCTTCCCACCCTGAGAATACCAGACCCCAGCTGTCAGCTTCACCTTGGCTGGTGATCTAATTTGGGGGGGACCCCACGTTTTTTTTTAAAAACCCAGCCTGGGGTGCCCTCCAAATTGATCACCAGCCAAGGTGAAGCTGTCAGGTGTGGTTTGCAGGCTACAGCTGTCTGCTTTACCCTAACTGGCTATCAAAAATCGGGGGGACCCCACGTCGTTTATTTTAATTATTTTTTGGGGGGGCTAAATACAAGGATAGTCACCCTTTAGTGCCACATGAAAGGCACTAAAGGGCGCCAGCTTAGCATATACAGGGGGGTGGAACGTTATATATAGGTTTGACATCTATCCATTCATCCATTGTATAGATGAAGAGATGGATGTTTAAAAACCGCGCCAAAGACCACTAGTGCAGGAGATGGATTTAACGTGACTTTATTCCATATTCAGGTCTACGCGTTTCAGGAGCGTCCGCTCCCTTCCTCAGGACAATACAGGCACAAGCAACATCAAAATCAGCAGTCAAAGAATGAACCGAAAACTTTATACCTTCCGGTGTGACGTCATTAGTACGCCCACTTGACCCAGAAAAGAAAAAAATCGGCGGGAATTGCATACATTCATTGAATAAAACAGTAACATGATTTCAATGCAAAAAACGCTTTTCCTTGTCACAAACATATCTATTAAAATTGTCATTAAAAAACCAGATGAAATAAAAAAAAGGAAAAGGAAAGGAAATTGGAGTCCCGTGTATTTGTGACAGTGAAAAAATAATATATAATTGTATACTTGTGTGTGGAGAACAGACCAAGCAATGAATCAGAAGAGAACCTGCAAGACATCGGATTCATATGTGTGAAGAATGTGACAGGGGATTAGACCATTAAACCATACCGAACAGGTAGCGGTATATATAAAGAAACCCGCTCCTGCGACACCAAACATCAAAAATGAGTGCTATATACATCCTTCATAGAGTACAAGAAGTAGAGAACTGCACTTCTCAGAGCGGGTGAGGTCGTGAAAGTTCAGACCGTGGGAAAAAAACTTATACGCATGCGGGAAAAAGGTAAGAAGCAAGATAGAATTGTGAGGTCGAGAAAGTTCAAAGCGTGGGAAAAACACAGCTGCGCATGCGGAAGGAAATGAAAGGATTTACCAGTGATAGATATACAAAGGGAAATATTACTGAATAAGAAAAAATGTGCGAAAAAATCAGGAAAACAATAAATATATATCAGAAACCAAAACTCACATTGAATTATAGAGAATAAAAAATGATAATTACAAATATATATAATATTAATATCTAATAAATAATTCTTGTGATCATTAAAATTACACAATCTACATAAAAATAACCAAAACAATAACCAATAGTAATTTAATACAATGCTAAAATATGAGGTAAGACCTGAAGATGAACTATAAAAATGCAACAAACAGTATTTAAAACCAACAATTAAAACTGCACGTTAATCAATTTTCATAATACCCTAATGTATAAGCCTAACCGATAACGGATATATAAAAAAAAAAAATTATAATAAAATAAATAATTGTTAATACGTATAAGGATATCTATATATATATGATGTGTAGCACAATTTAAAAGGAATATAAACATATATATATATAGATATATATATAAACACATATATATGAAAATTAAAAATACATTTTTATAAAATCAAACAGGCAAGAACCCCTAGTGAAAAAGATCAGTTACCTCATTCAACCCCGACGGTTTAAGGGTGTTTAACTTATAGATCCAATACGTTTCCTTTTTATTAAGTAATTCATTCCGATTCGGGGTATGTAGAGGTATCTGCTCAATAGGAGTAACTTTAAGACAAATTTTTTATCATGAACCATGGTCATATGCCTGGATAGACCATGGAACATAAACCCAATTTTTACATTGTGCCTATGTGAATTCATTCGATTATGCAGGGCTTGCGTGGTCCTGCCCACATAACGCATATCACAGTCACACTCAATAAGGTAAACAACAAATTCGGATTGACAAGTGAGATGACTCTTAATAGTGAACTCAGTGCCTCCTGGATACAAACCAAAAACCTCCCTTCTATGCTGTATGGATCTGCAACAAAGGCAGTTTTTCATACCGCATCTAAAAACTCCAACAGGTTTATCAATTAAAGGTATATGTGAAAAGTTCCTCAATCTATTAGGGGCTAACTGGTTTTTTAGACTAGAAGCCCTCCTAAAAGTGATCCCAGGTTTCTTTGGAAGAACCTCCTTCAAAAAGGATCATTAAGAAGAATGTTCCAGTGCCCTTGAATTACATTTTTTATGGCAACATTATCCCTACTATAAGTCGTCAAGAAATTTAGAGAAAAATTTGACTCATTCTTAATGCTATTTTTTATCATAGATTCGTTCTTTTTACCTTTAATTAGTTCCACCTGTTGGGATTTTAAGTTCTCTTTATATGCTCTTTTGATCACAGAATGTGGATATTTTTTATTTAAAAATCTGTCCTTTAGGACCCCTGCCTGTTCAATAAAATCTTTATTAAGGGTACAATTCCTGCGTATCCTCTGATATTGATTTCTGGGCACATTTAACAGCCACTTACAATAGTGATCACTAGTGAAATCAATATACCCATTGCTATCCACCTTTTTGAAGAACGTTTTGGTCACAATAGTACCCTCCTCATGCTTAATAGTGAGGTCCAAAAAATCTATAGTTTTTTCGTCCACTGTGGGTGAAAACGTGAGACCCCAATTATTATTCTTTATATGTTCCAGAAAAGGGGTTAAACTATTTTCTGAGTCATCCCAAATCATGAATAAATCATCAATATATCTTTTATAGATGATAATATGTTTAAAAAATGTTGAAGAATATATATACTGCAACTCAAATAATCCCATGAATAAATTAGCGAACGTGGGTGCCACCTTCGAACCCATCGCCACCCCACGTCGCTGGCGATACAATACATCCTGGAAGGTAAAAAAATTATTCACCAAAATAAACTCCATGCCCTCTAAAATGAAGTTTTTTTGCACCTCTGGTAGGCGATCATCAACCTCCAGAAATTGCTGAAATACCTCGAGGCCCAAATCATGTAATATGTTTGTGTATAATGCCGCAATATCCATTGAAACAAACCGAAAAGACTCCTTCCATTCAATATCCTTAATATTAATAAGGTGGGTGGAATCACGCAAAAAACTTTTTAATCTGACCACATGTATACCCATTATCTGGTCTATGTAAGCCGCTAGGTTCTCGGTTAGTGAACCAATACCCGAAATAATAGGTCTCCCCGGAGGATTATCAAGAGATTTGTGTATTTTAGGTAGATGGTAATAAAATGCTATCTTGGGATCTTTAACCTCCAGGAATTTTATTTCATCTTTATTGAGTATCCCTCTCTGTGTTGCATCTTTTATCATGGTATAATACTTTTTAAGGGAAAGATTATACTGAGTCATCTCCACCACTTCGTAATGAGCAGGGTTTGAAAGATTCCTCAGTGCCTCAGACAAATATGTCTCTTTATTTTGTATGACTATACCCCCCCCCTTATCTGCATTTCTAATGATTATGGATGAGTTATTTTTTAGACCTAAGAGGGCCGCCCTCTCCTCCTTATTCAAATTAGACTTAAAAGGTGCTTTATTAAGCGCAAGTTTCTTGAAATCTTCAAGGACTAAATCATAATACGTTTTTATATGGTGTCCCTTACTCTGAAGGGGATAAAAGTTAGATTTAACCTTGCAGTCAGTGTGGAAGAATTCATCCACAGGTGAGGCCATCACCTGTGGATTGTACTTATTAATTTGAAAATGGCGAGTGAGAGTCAATTTTCTAATAAATTTTTGTAGATCAATATATATCTCAAAATCATTTGAATTTTTTGTCGGGCAAAAGGACAGTCCCTTACCCAATACATCCAATTCTCCTTTTGTTAGGATATGACTGGACAAATTAAAAATGCCCTTGTTAGTGGGGTCTATTGTGGACCTCTTCTCTCTTTTTTGTTTGACCCTAAGGCCAGCCCTGGTTCCTCGGTAATGTTTTTTCTTTTTCCCACTCGCGGTGTAAGGAAGTGTAAAATCTGAGGTTGGAAACTCCTGGCCCCCGGTAAAAAAGGAACGCATTTGTCCCCCTCACGAGTATTGTCAATAGTGACAATACCTTTTGTAGAGTCATCAACAATTGTGGCCGTGGATACCACTAAAGTGGGCATCTCCAGCGGACCCTGATCGGGAGGTAGTGGGATGTATTCATCATGTATTGACAAATCCAATAAGTCCAATACATCTTTATCAATCGTGTCTTCTTCAGTGACTGATGTATTAGCTTTTTCACGTTCTGCTTCTAAATCTCTATTTTTCCGTATTCTCTCTATTTGTAACCTGAGGGCTTCCAATTGTTTCCTAGTCTCCGTGAAATCTCTGGGGTTATTATCAGAAACTACAGAGGAAACAGGGTCTACTCGAGCTGATGTGATCTGTTTGGGACTAGGGATAATAATGGGATCACTGCCAGGGATTACAGTGAAAACCTCATCCGTTGTGGTAGGTAGGGGGGATTCAGAATTAAGACAACCCGTGGGATTGGGGTGGGGAGGACAGTTTGTCTGACCCTCATCACCAATACCAATGCTATTATTTCTGGTAGACACATTAGAATTTTTCCTATGGAATTTGCTATTAAAAAAATTCCTGTGCTGGCTATTAAGTCTAGGTCTATGATTAAAAGACGTCCTTTGTATTACCTTATCAGAAGGTTCTGAACTTTTTTTGTCAGTAACCATATCTTGTCTATCCCGTTGTAATTTTTTAGATTTACGGAATATAGTGTCCTGTTCTAATTGGATTAACCTGGTATTAATATCAGAATTATGGATTTTATATTCCGGATGTAAATCAAATTTGTTCAACTCTTTATACAAATCATTAATATTATTAGTTGCTTCATCCGCAATAGTAATTCTTTTCTTGTGTAAGCACTGTAACATGCTCTGCATACAATTAGAAAGAATACCATCCCATTCTGCCGTGAAAACCAAATCAGACGGAAAAGGAGAGTCATGTTTAATTCTTAAGCCCCTAGGGCACAGTTTCTCCTCCATATAAATCATGAGGAATCTGGCATCCAAACCAAATCTAAGTTCCTCTTTCAATAAATCTTCCAATCGATGAAACAATTTTATCATGCATGCAGTGTCCTCCTCAGAATATATATTCGGTAAATCAAGATCCCAATTGGTTCTCCGAACCACGGGTGCACCTACTGTTTGTAGGATCAATTTTTCTCTGGAGGAAAGTCGGTTGTTAAAATATTCCATCTTAGGTGAAAAAACGACCCTCTGCTGCTGAATCCACACACAGAAGAAACTGGTCACGCCAGATCCAAGAAACACGTGCAAAACACTGTGGAAAAGGAGCGCAATAGGGTCTTACCCGACAAACAAATGGGGTATGATTCACAGAGGTTACTCACCAAGTGTAGTTGTGAAAGTCACAACCACTATGCAGGCATATGGATTGGGTCAAAGGCAGCAGTCATCCCAGTGATGAATAGTATAGATGAAGAGATGGATGTTTAAAAACCGCGCCAAAGACCACTAGTGCAGGAGATGGATTTAACGTGACTTTATTCCATATTCAGGTCTACGCGTTTCAGGAGCGTCCGCTCCCTTCCTCAGGACAATACAGGCACAAGCAACATCAAAATCAGCAGTCAAAGAATGAACCGAAAACTTTATACCTTCCGGTGTGACGTCATTAGTACGCCCACTTGACCCAGAAAAGAAAAAAATCGGCGGGAATTGCATACATTCATTGAATAAAACAGTAACATGAAGGAGGTTCTTCCAAAGAAACCTGGGATCACTTTTAGGAGGGCTTCTAGTCTAAAAAACCAGTTAGCCCCTAGTAGATTGAGGAACTTTTCACATATACCTTTAATTGATAAACCTGTTGGAGTTTTTAGATGCGGTATGAAAAACTGCCTTTGTTGCAGATCCATACAGCATAGAAGGGAGGTTTTTGGTTTGTATCCAGGAGGCACTGAGTTCACTATTAAGAGTCATCTCACTTGTCAATCCGAATTTGTTGTTTACCTTATTGAGTGTGACTGTGATATGCGTTATGTGGGCAGGACCACGCAAGCCCTGCATAATCGAATGAATTCACATAGGCACAATGTAAAAATTGGGTTTATGTTCCATGGTCTATCCAGGCATATGACCATGGTTCATGATAAAAAATTTTGTCTTAAAGTTACTCCTATTGAGCAGATACCTCTACATACCCCGAATCGGAATGAATTACTTAATAAAAAGGAAACGTATTGGATCTATAAGTTAAACACCCTTAAACCGTCGGGGTTGAATGAGGTAACTGATCTTTTTCACTAGGGGTTCTTGCCTGTTTGATTTTATAAAAATGTATTTTTAATTTTCATATATATGTGTTTATATATATATCTATATATATATGTTTATATTCCTTTTAAATTGTGCTACACATCATATATATATAGATATCCTTATACGTATTAACAATTATTTATTTTATTATAATTTTTTTTTTTTTATATATCCGTTATCGGTTAGGCTTATACATTAGGGTATTATGAAAATTGATTAACGTGCAGTTTTAATTGTTGGTTTTAAATACTGTTTGTTGCATTTTTATAGTTCATCTTCAGGTCTTACCTCATATTTTAGCATTGTATTAAATTACTATTGGTTATTGTTTTGGTTATTTTTATGTAGATTGTGTAATTTTAATGATCACAAGAATTATTTATTAGATATTAATATTATATATATTTGTAATTATCATTTTTTATTCTCTATAATTCAATGTGAGTTTTGGTTTCTGATATATATTTATTGTTTTCCTGATTTTTTCGCACATTTTTTCTTATTCAGTAATATTTCCCTTTGTATATCTATCACTGGTAAATCCTTTCATTTCCTTCCGCATGCGCAGCTGTGTTTTTCCCACGCTTTGAACTTTCTCGACCTCACAATTCTATCTTGCTTCTTACCTTTTTCCCGCATGCGTATAAGTTTTTTTCCCACGGTCTGAACTTTCACGACCTCACCCGCTCTGAGAAGTGCAGTTCTCTACTTCTTGTACTCTATGAAGGATGTATATAGCACTCATTTTTGATGTTTGGTGTCGCAGGAGCGGGTTTCTTTATATATACCGCTACCTGTTCGGTATGGTTTAATGGTCTAATCCCCTGTCACATTCTTCACACATATGAATCCGATGTCTTGCAGGTTCTCTTCTGATTCATTGCTTGGTCTGTTCTCCACACACAAGTATACAATTATATATTATTTTTTCACTGTCACAAATACACGGGACTCCAATTTCCTTTCCTTTTCCTTTTTTTTATTTCATCTGGTTTTTTAATGACAATTTTAATAGATATGTTTGTGACAAGGAAAAGCGTTTTTTGCATTGAAATCATGTTACTGTTTTATTCAATGAATGTATGCAATTCCCGCCGATTTTTTTTCTTTTCTGGGTCAAGTGGGGCGTACTAATGACGTCACACCGGAAGGTATAAAGTTTTCGGTTCATTCTTTGACTGCTGATTTTGATGTTGCTTGTGCCTGTATTGTCCTGAGGAAGGGAGCGGACGCTCCTGAAACGCGTAGACCTGAATATGGAATAAAGTCACGTTAAATCCATCTCCTGCACTAGTGGTCTTTGGCGCGGTTTTTAAACATCCATCTCTTCATCTATACTATTCATCACTGGGATGACTGCTGCCTTTGACCCAATCCATATGCCTGCATAGTGGTTGTGACTTTCACAACTACACTTGGTGAGTAACCTCTGTGAATCATACCCCATTTGTTTGTCGGGTAAGACCCTATTGCGCTCCTTTTCCACAGTGTTTTTGCACATTCATCCATTGTAGCATTTTAGGCTGTGGGCCCACAATCAGGATTTGCAACGTTTTGGGCGCAGAGTTTTTTTCCTGCATCCATAACGCTGTGTTGTGCACAGAAGGATTTTTAGAAATCCCATGCCCACTGTGCTTCTTTTCTCCGCAGCATAAACCGACTTGTGGTGCAGCTTCCGAGCCTCAGCATGTCAATTTATGCTGCGGAGACAAGAGTGCTCTCTGCAGGTAGAATAGAACTAAAGTCCACAGCAGCCTGAACCCAAATTGTGGGCATGGGCAGCTGCGTTCTCCCGTGGACAACTCACTTCTCTGCAGGAAGGCTGACACTGTGTACTAGACGATGTGTCTCTGGATAATGGCCACATAGCCTAAAAGTGAGAAATTTGCTGCTACAGCAACATTTATGTGAAGTACCTGTGGATTCAAAATGCTTACTATACTCCTGAATAAAAATCCTTGAGGGGTTCCCCCCCTTCAGTTTCCCAAAATGGGGTCACTTGTGGGGGATTTCTGCTGTACAGGTACCAAAGGGGCCCTGCAAATGTGACATGGTGCCCGCAATTTATTTAAACTTTTCCAAAATTCAAATGGTGCTCCTTCCATTCCAAGCCCTCCCATTTATCCAAACAGAGGTTTTTGGCCACATGTGGGGTATCCCTGCGCTCATAAGACATTGGATAACAACCTGTGGGGTCCTCTTTTTGTTTTTGCCTCTTGACAAAGAAATTTGATGCTAAAGAAACATTTTTGTGAAAAAATGAAAATTTTCAATATGGCGATCTAAGCTTATGAAATTCTGTGAAGTACTCGTGGATTCAAAATGCTCACTATACACCTAGATAAAAGCCTTGAGGTGTCTTGTTTCCAGAATGGGGTCAATTGTGGGGGACCTCCACTGTTTAGGTACCTTAGGTGCTTTCCAAATGCGACATAGCGTCCGCTAATGATTCCAGCCAATTGTGCAGTCAAATGGCACTCCTCCCCTTCCGAGCCCTGTTGTGTGCTCAAACACTTGATTTCCACCACATACGATAAGGTATCGCCAAACTCAGGAGAAATTGCACAATAAATTTTATCCTGAATTTTTTCCTTTTACACTTGTAAAAAAAAAAGAAGCTACCTGGTTCAAATAACAATTTTGTGGTAAAAATGTATTTTTTTTTATTTTCACAGCTCAACATTATAAACTTCTGTGAAGCACCTGAGGGTTCAGGGTACTCACCAAACATCTAGATAAATTCCTTGAGGGGTCTATTTTCCAAAATGTGGCCACATGTTGAGGAGATTCACTGTTTAGGCACCTCAGGGGCTCTCCTAATGCAACATGGCGTCGGCTATTGATTCCAGCCAATTTTGCAGTCAAATGGCACTCCTTCCCTTCCGAGCCCTGTCATGCGCCCAAACAGTTGATTTCCACCACATATAAGGTATCGCCAAACTCAGGAGAAATTGCACAATAAATTTCATGTTGATTTTTTTACTGTTACCCTTGTGAAAAAAAAAAGCTACCTGGTTGAAGTAACAATTTTGTGGTAAAATTTCATTTTTTTATTTTCATGGCTCAACGTTATAAAATTCTGTGAAGCACCTGGGGGTTCAGGATACTCACCAAAACATCTAGATAAATTCCTTGAGGGGCCTAGTTTCCAAAATGGGGTCACTTGTGGGGGGTTTCTGCTGTTTAGGTACCTTAGGGGACCTCCAAATGCAACATGGTGCCTGCAATCTTTTTCAGCCAAATTTCCTTTCCAAAATTCAAATATTGCTCCTTCCGTTCCAAGCCCTCCCATTTGTCCAAACAAAGGTTTCAGACCACATGTGAGGTATCACCGCGCTCATAAGAAAGTGGGTAACAAATGTTGAGGTAAAATCTTTGGAATTACCTCTTGAAAAAGTGAGAACATTGATGCTTCAGCAACATTTTTGAGAAAATTATTAAAATTTTCAATATGACAACGTAACATTATCAAAATCTGTGAAGTACCTGTGGGTCCAAAATGCTCACTAAACCCCTAGATAGAAGCCTTGAGGGGTCTAGTTTCCAAAATGGATGCAACATGGTGCCCGCATCTATTTCAGCCAAATATTGCTCCTTCTGTTCCGAGCCCTCCATTTGTCCAAACAGAGGTTTCTGACCACATGTGGGGTATCGGCGCGTTCATAAGAAAGTGGGGTAACAAGTTTTGGGGTCCATTTGTTGTGTTATTTCTTCTAAAAGTGAATAAATGTGGGTTAGAGCAACATTTTTAGGTAAAATTTTATTTTTTGCTTTTTTTCATTCCACATTGCTTTTGTTCATGTGAAGCACCTGAAGGGTTAATAAACTTCTTGAATGTGGTTTTGAGTACTTTGGGTGGGGGTGCAGTTTTTACAATGGTGTCACTTTTGGGTATTTTCTGTCATCTAGGCCATCAAAGTCACTTCAAATATGATGTGGTCCCTAAAAAAATTGTTTTGCAAATTTTGATGTAAAAATGAGAAATCGCTGATAAACTGTGAACTCTTCTAACTTCCTGACAAAAAAAAACGTTGTTTCCAAAATTGTGCTTATGAAAAGTAGACATGTGGAAATGATATTTATTAACTATTTTCTGTCACAGAACTCTCTGGTTTAACGGTATAAAAATTCAAAAGTTGAAAATTGCTGAATTTTAAATTTTTTTGCCAAAATTCATTTTTTCATAAATAAATTGCAAAAATATTGTCCTAAATTTGGTATTAACATGAAGTCCAATATGTAACGAAAAAACAATCTCAGAATCACTGGGATCTGTTGCAGCGTTCCAGAGTTATAACCTCATGAAGTGACACTGGTCAGAATTGCAAAATTTGGTCTGGTCATTAAGGTGAAATTAGCTCCGTCACTAAGGGGTTAAATACATTCACTACAAATGGTTCTAGTGCTATTCAGTATAGACATGTATTCAGCAACCCCCAATGCCTTTACAACTAGCACGATAGGTCCCATGGCTTGATTGACCAACTACCGTAATCTGTTTTACCAATTATCCAAATTATCAAAAAGAGAAGAAAGAAGAAAAATAACAATCAAACATAAAACAAACATATCATCTTACTATCTATACGGTATATACACTCACTACCGCCCCACTCCATGCCCAGGGTTTGTTTACCTTACTTATCACTTACAGGAATACCCAGAATATGCCATCCACTGTCCTAAGTTAACTTCAAATTGTTCCAAAGTTCCCAATCTGCCTGCCACCATATGTTCCATACACAATTTTGATGGATTTTGGAGTGAATTTTACCCAGCGAGGGAGTTTCCACGCTTTTTCACTTAGCTGCTACTCCTGCTCTTACTATTGTTAAAATATGGGTTATAAGCACTGCATCGCCCGTTGATACTCTATCAAGCCCCAAGGACAGTATCGCTATTTCTGGACCCCACGGAAACCCAGATCCTATAATAGATGATATTAGTGATTGAATTGTTGCCAAAAGTAGTATATTGTAGGACATTCCCACCAAATATGTACCAGAGTTCCTGCTGCCCCTCTACATCTCCAACACTCAGCTGAGGATTGTGAGTTT